>NC_055996.1:118378803-118749103 GCF_018446385.1 Zingiber officinale
TTAAGTTGGACTTGGCCAATATTGGATCCCCAAGGATCAGATTCATTACCTTGATAGACCTTATCGAGACTATCATCCAAGGGGAGCTAATAGAAAGATCATTTTTATCAATAGATAGATTTGTTTGATGCTTGTTTCACTGCGTTCAGTATACATGCTTAGACTAGGGTAGATAAGGACCTAGGCTTGATTCACACTTGACTAGTTAGACCGAGGAGTTACTGTAAAGAAATTAAATATTTAATTCCTTTGAAAGGCTTTGTTTAGAAGTGATGGATGATCCCATGTCCAAGAAGGCCTAGTGCCTCGCCACAGCCTGGAAGCAAATCATTGAAATAAATATTTAATTGACTAACTGTAAAAACTTAGTCTAACTCAATTGCAAATCAATCCTTAGATTGTAATCTAATTGAAGATTAAATTAATCATCTCACAAAACTATTAAGGTTCCCTGATTGAAAATCTAAAAAAGGATGAGATGGACCTAGGTTTAAAGTAGTTAAGCAAACCTAAATCAATTAAATTAAAGCTAACTCAATTAAAAATCATAATTAATCTAATTAATTTCATTAATTTTAAAATCATAATTATTTATAAAATCATAATTAATTTCAAAATCATAATTAATTTCAAAATCATAATTAATCTCAAAACCAAATTAATTTTAAAATCATAATGAATTTCAAAAATCTTAATTATTTGATTATTAATCATAATTAAATTTTAAATTATTAATTCTTAAAATTTTAAAATCTTAATTATTTTTAAAATGATAATTAACTTTCAAATCTTACTAATTTTTAAATATTAATTAACTTTCAAATCTTAATTTTCACATGATAGTTAATTTTCAAACATTAATTTCAAAAGCTTAATGAATTACAAAACTCCAATAATTTTAAAAATATTAATTATTTTCAAATGTTCAATTAATCTTCAAATTTTAATTACATTTTAAAATTAGAAATTCAAACTTATATTCTAAAAATTCTAAAATTCGAAATTCAAACTCATTGAAAATTCAAACTTATATTTTAAAATCTCAATTTCATTATTTTTAAATATTGATAAAATTAAAATAAACTTAACTCCATCTCACACAAACTCATAAGTTTTACATATTTGATAACTTAGAAAGAGTGAGATGGAAAATCAGGAAAATAGAAAACTACCTTGGAATATTAGAAAAATAGATAATTTATTTTATCTTATACATGCTTGGACTCTAGGATCCTCAAAAATTTTAAGGTATTAATTAAAGGAAAGTAAAAAGAGTCAAGTTAAGTTTTTTTTTTTTTTTGTTTTGAAAAGTTAAAGTATTCTTTTTCAAAATTTTAAAGTTAAACTTTTCTTTTTTCTCTTTGAAAAGTTAAAGTTTTTTTTTGTTTAACTATTTTTTAAAATAATCCTTAAATATTTTTGTATCTGGAAAAATGATTTTTTTTTTTTTAAAAAAAAGGTACTTAACTTAGCTTCTTATCAAAATCATTTTTAAGCTAAGTACTTAACTAAGCTTTTTATAATTTTTCTTAACTAAATACTTAACTAAGCTTTTTATGAAAATCCTTTTTAATCTGAGTACTTAATTGAGCTTTTATCAATATCTTTTTAAAGCTAAGTACTTAACTAAGTTTTGATCAAATTTTTTGAAACTAAGTTTTTATCAAAAAAAAATTTACAAGAAATTCTTTTTAAAGTTAAATGTTATATCAAAATCTTTTTAAAGCTAAGTTTTTATCAAAAGTTTTTCAAAAATCTAAGTACTTGACAAAGTTTTTTTTAAAAAAGCTAAGTATTTTCAAAGTATTTCTAATTTAGCTAAGTGTTTTTCAAATCAACTATTTTCAAAGCTAAGTTTAGCTATGTTTTTTTAGTGCTACCCTTCAGGGGAAGCCTAGGTTAAACAGAGTAAAAACTTTTCTCTCTACTTATTTTATTTTTAATTTATGTCAAAGGGGGAGAGAGAAGTTAAAAGTTAAGAGTAAAACATATGAAAGGGGGAGCATAAGGAATTTTTTTTTACAAATTATTGTATTTATGCTCAGGCTAAAATTTCTTTAATTATCATTATGTTTTACTTAACTTTGAACCAGGTTGCCATAATAAAAAAGGGAGAGATTGTTGGTGCGGGAAGCACCAGACGATCGAACCTGTGTTTTGATTATGTCAAAGGGTTCAAAGTTAAGGTTATTTGTTGTCTGACAAGTTTGAATGAGATTGCAGGAAAGTCCTAAGTGTTTTAGGTAATTAAAGTCCTAACTGTGGTTAGACAATTGAAAAATCCTAGGGGGTGGTAACCCTATGTGAGGAAAGTCCTAGCTACAGTTAGGCAAATGGAAAACCCTAGGGGGCGATAACCCTAGGTCCTAGGGGGTGGTAACCCTATGCGGAAAGTTTTGGCGGGTCGAAGGCTTAGGGTAAAAATCCTAGAGTTGGGTGTTGGAGCAATCTAGTGACCCTAAGTTTTGATGTTTAGGCAAAGGTTTAAGTTAGGTTTATTATTGTATTTGATATGCATTGTGAGTGTACAGGATACAGGTACAACAAGGAAAGTCCAAGTGTGATCTTGGGAAAGGAGGAAAGTTCAAGGATGACTCTTGGCGGTGTAAGTCCAAGCATGTAGTTTTGACAACGTAAGTCCAAGCATGTAGTCTTGACAACATAAGTCCAAGTGTGACTTGACAATGGATGAAGTCCCGAAGGCGCAACCTCTTGGCAAAGGAAGACCTTACAACAATGATAAGGCCGATGTAAGCTCCAAAAGGCAAGACATGAAGGATGGGGAGTAATCTAAGGGACGTAAGGCTGATGGAGGAGGGTAGAAGACTAGGTCTAGGTTGGTCAGGCGAGGACGAGTGCTGAGTGAATGTACTTAGGGATTAAATCCTAGGATTAAGGTTTTACTGTAGGGCTATTACAGTAGCACTGTAGCGGTACTGTAGCAGTCGACTGGTGTTTTCATCAGTCGACTGGTAGCCAACCGTTGACTTGTAACAGTCGAATTTCACTTAGGACCAGTCGATTGGTGGTTGTACCAGACGACTGGTGGCAGAGAAAATAGTAGGTGTTTTCCTCCCGAGCTCTATTTAATAGAGCTCGGGGTGCTTGGCCAAGGTTGACAAAATAGACTTGGTTAAAGCCTATTAGAGTCTCGTAAGTCTTCGTGTGATCGATGTACTTATATTCAAGTGTTTGTGGCGAGGTTTCTCCACTAACAAGAATCTTGAGCTAGCCGGAGGTTTTCCGAGGAGTCATCCACCGACGGATAGGGATCATCCACTTTATGGATAGCCGTGGAGTAGGAGCTTTATCTCCGAACCACGTTAAATCAATGTGTTAGGTTTGCTTTCTATTGTTAGTATTTGTTTTTGTATTCCACTGTGTATACTAACCATTGTAGGAAGTGACATTTTACGTGAGACGCTATTCACCCCCTCTAGCGGACGCCAAGGTCCCAATATCGGGGACTCTAGGTTGAAATCCTGGTGTCGTGAACTAGGTGAAAGTCTAAACGGGTCATGGAGCAGACGTCTAGCATGAAAACTGAAAGCTTCGGACGCTGAGCAAAAGTCCAGTTGGTCTAGATGATCAATCTGACAATAGGTAAACTCTCCTAAGAGGAGTAGGTGAGGATGCGTTCCCCGATGAGGGAACAGTAGGTGTCGGTTTAATCTAGGGTTTCCTAAGGAAATCGAAAGTCAGAACCGGACAGTCTGATGACTGTCAAGTACTAATAATATTTATCTTATATTATTGTGCTAACTTGGTTTTGCATGATATACTTTGTTTGTGGACTAATATGCCTTGCAGGAATGAAGCTACACAGAAAATTCTTGGATGAACAGTGTCCGAGGCACCTCCGAGCTATTAGAGGTGCCTCAGGCGCCTTGGTTGTGGCTGCGCAGGAAGCAAGGCTGAAGGCCCCTTCAAAGGAGCTTGAAGGCTCCTTAGACGCTGGATGAAAGGTGCCTTCCATAGAGCTTGAAGGCGCCTTCAGATGGATAAGCAGCGAACACAGTGGAGCTAATCAATTCCGATCGATGGGGGATAAAGTCTTGGCTGAAGGCGCCTTCCATGGAGGCTGAAGGTGCCTTCAGCAGGCTATATAAGTAAGTCTCAAGTAGAGCCTAAGATACAACACAAAATCGTGATCCATCTTCTATACGCTGGTCCAAAAATGATCTGAAGAAGTCGTAACACTGCTTCGACAACCTGAAGCCCGAAATTTCTCATTCTTAGTTGTTGGTATATTTTTTCTGCACTTAAATTATATATCTGTTGTAATTTGTAAAGATTTTATTATTGATTAGTGATTGCCCATCAAAAGCACTCTCACGTGCAGACCTTGGAGTAGGAGTCGCCACAGGCTCCGAACCAAGTAAAATCTTGGTGTTTGCATTTGAGTTTTATTATTCTGCTGCGTACTTATGAAATGAACGAATTAGCCACGAGCACTATTCACCCCCCTCTAGCGCTTTTCGATCCTATAAAGTATTCATGCATATATTTTTCTAACTTTGTATTGTAAAAGCAAACGTGAATTTTGCATGCGTGGCAACTGACATATCTTGATTCCAAGTTCAGAGTCAAAAGATATGATCTTCGAAAGATTGTTGTGTCAAATCAGCATATTGAAGGCACCTCGGATGGATTGGAGGCATCTCAGATGGGTTGGAGGCGCCCTAAAAAACTTTGGAGGCGCCTAGGAGAGCATGAAAGGCGCCCTCAAGAGGATAAAATATGCAGGTTGTGGGTTTTTTTACTCCAAAGATGAGGGGATAAAAATTACTTCTGGAGGCGCCTCAGATGAAATCGGAGGCACCTTCAACAGTCTATATAAGCCATGTTCGAGTAGCATTCAACACACATCTCCTCTACGAGATGCAAATACCATTCTGCTGTGGCAAACACGTCCAACTGTTACTGTGCTACTACTCCGCGACTTCCAACTGCTACCGGCAGACTGACACCAACACCTGAGCACTTCTGAATCTTCTTTCTGCGAGTTGGTAACAAAGTTAAATATTGTTTTTATTATTACTTGTAAAAAGGAGTGTAGATTGATACACTTCCTGTTGGACCCCATGGTAGTTTTGATGTGATCAACCAAGTTGGTCAGGTCCTGCGTTGTGTTTGATCCCTGTGTCTGAGTGTGCAGGAGCTTAGGAGCATAGGAAGTCGAGCGGAAGACGCAGCTAGCGAGAAGGACGACACGGGAAGGGAGCCGACGGGCTCGATGCGTCCGAAGGACGAGAGAGCTGCGGAAGAGTACTCCGGTGGGCGTTTCGGACTCATCGAGCTGCGGAAGAGTACTCCGGTGGGCGTGAAGAGCGCGCGCGGTGCTCGAGGGACTTTAAGCCGGGACGGAAGGCTGCTCGAGGAGAAGGCCGGGAATTGAGTTCGGGTGAGCCCTATTCCGGTTGGCCGCAATCACCCAAAAGAACGGAGCGAAGGAAGCTGAAGAAACTAAGTTGGAAGCTTGGAGGCGCCCTTGAAGGCGCCCTGGGAGGCGCCCTTGAAGGCGCCTTCAAGTCTGTTGAAGGCGCCTTCAACAAGTCAGTTTTGACCGTTTGCGTGCGGATAAAGTTTTATCCGCTGACCGAGCTGGAGGCGCCTTGAACCTTGTTGGAGGCGCCTTGGACCCTCGGGATAGACTTTCCAGGAGCTATAAAAAGGCCCCTGGAGCTAGGAATTCAATAACAACTCAAGCATTCAATCTGTAGTGTTTCCTAGCAATAGTTCTGAGCTTTTAAAAGTGTAAAAGGCTTCTCCGCCTTCAGCAAAGGAGAGTTTCTTTTAGTGCGCTTCTATTGCCCTGGATTAACAACCTCCTTGGTTGTAACCAGGTTAATTCTTCTATGTCTTTCTTTTACTGTTTTATTATTTTGTTAACTATTGCACTAACTGAGTTGAAAGTACGAGGAGGGTATAGTTACTTTTGTTTTCAGCAATTCACCCCCCTCTTGCCGGTCTCCGCTGCACCAACAAGTGGTATCAGAGTCTGATCGCCTCAGAAGGACTAACCGTCAACTGAAGCACTACGATCAACACGATGGCCAGAGCGAACATCCATCCCCCGAAGTTCGACGGAGACTTCGTCACATGGAAGCGCAAAATGGAGGTATTTTTTAAAATGGATTTTGATATTCTTATTACAATGAAATATGGTTTTGCAGCGCCGAAAGACAAAGAAGAAAACACATGGAGCAAGATGGAGCAAGCCGATTTCGTCGCCAACGGAAAGGCAGAGTTCCACCTGCTCAGTGTGCTGCCGCCGCAGGAGGTAAATCGACTCAGCGAAAGATCTCTGGGAGAAATTCCTGGAGCTTCACGAAGGTACTTCCGAAGCGAAGCTAGCAAAGCGCGACATCCTCCGGAACCAGTTAACGAACCTCCGGATGAACCAAGGCGAGAAGGTAGCGCAACTCCAAGCGAGAATCAAGGAGCTGATAACGCAACTAACGAATCTTGGAGAAGAGGTAACCAACCGGGATTCTATCCGATACGCGCTCAATGCCTTCCCGAGAACTCCAGAGTGGGCCTCCTTAGTAGATGCGTATTACATCTCTAAGGACCTCGAGGTAAGTACGTTAGAACAATTATTTTCCACTTTCGAACTTCACGAGTCTCGAGTTTCAGAACCCAACGGAGCAGAGAAGACAAGTCAGAATATTGCCTTAAAGGCAAAGATGAACAGTTCTGACTCCGAAGCCTCAGTCGACGTATCCGAAGTGGCACTACTGGTAAGACGCTTCAATAAGTTTTTCAGTACTAATAAATTTAAACCGTAGAGGCATCATCGAAAGAAGAGGACGGTTCGCTGCTATAACTGCAACGAAGAGGGGCACATCAAAGATGACTGCCCAAAGCTAAAGAGAAAGGAGAAAGAAAGGGAAAAGCCAAAATACAAGAAGCCAGAACCCTCCAAACACAAGAATCTGAAGGCTACTTGGTCAGATTCGTCAACCTCTGAGTCAGACATCAAAGAATTCTCAGGGTTAGCGCTATTGGCGAACTATCAACCGGAAGAAGACTCAAGCTCAGAGATGAGCATCGATGAAGGGGGAGAAACCTCAGAAGAAGAAAGCAGCAGTGAAGGGGGAGCGTCACCAGACCAGGTAAGTAAGGTACGCAATCTAACCCCAACTCAATCTTTTAAATTTATCAAGTCTCTTTCTAAAGAGTTAGATCAATTAGAAAAAGAGAATGTTGAACTAAAGTTGAACCTAGCAAGAGCATGCCCGTTAGAAATGTATGATCATCTAAAATCAGAAAATGAAAATTTGAAATTAGAAATTGAAAAACTGAAATATGCTGCATGCTTAAATCAATTTCCAAATTCAAAATTAAGAATTTATGGTAAATTAAATTGGTATATAAGGAAGCATCAAGGTCAACTTAGAAAAATACCAAGAAACTATGTACCCCCTAGATTTTTGAATAATCCTATAGGAAGGAACCTCTATTGGGTTCCAAAATCTGTGCTTAATTAATTTTTCAAAAATTAAAAAGCTTACAGTGAGAAAATTAAACATTGAAATTCTTTATGGAAGCTTTGTCTAAGGAAGTGGTTGTTGCTCCAATAACCAAGAAGGCCTAGTGCCTCGCCATGACCTGGAAGCTAAAATATTGAAAGAAAATGTTTAATTAACTTTCTGAAAAAGCATTAAACAAGTATTAAATAATGCTTTGAAAGTTTATCAAATATTTGTTAAAATAAACAAAAATTCCTAAGAAATTTTTTTTTGGGTTAGAATTTTTTTTTTGAATTCTAAAAGTTCATTGCACTTAACTTAGAAATTTTTTAACATTTACTTAGGATTTTTTTACTTAGAATTTTTTTTTTTTGGAAAATTTATGTTAACTTAGCAATTTTTTCAAAAATTCATTTTTAACTTAGAAAATTTTCAAAAACTTCAATCTTACTTGAAAATTCTTAAGACCCCATTTTTGCTGTGATCAAAGGGGGAGACATAAGTACAAGTTTAGGGGGAGTTAGAAAAAAAAAATTCTGTTATTATTTTTATAAAAAGTGTTGCAATTTTACTAATTGAAAAAATTATGTTTAACTTGTCAGTTTAGTAATTTAACTTTAAAATTACTATTTATGTCTATGTTGTCCCTAACTTGAACATGGGTTGATGCACATCAAAAAGGGAGAGATTGTTGGACCCCATGGTAGTTTTGATGTGATCAACCAAGTTGGTTAGGTCCTGCGTTGTATTTGATCCCTGTGTCTGAGTGTGCAGGAGCTTAGGAGCACAGGAAGTCGAGCGGAAGACGCAGCTAGCGAGAAGGACGGCACGGGAAGGGAGCCGACGGGCTCGGTGCGTTCGAAGGACGAGAGAGCTGCGGAAGAGTACTCCGGTGGGCGTGAAGAGCGCGCGCGATGTTCGAGGGACGTTAAGCCGGGACGGAAGGCTGCTCGAGGAGAAGGCCGGGAATTGGGTTCGGGTGAGCCCTATTCCGGTTGGCCGCAATCACCCAAAAGAACGGAGCGAAGGAAGCTGAAGAAACTAAGCTGGAAGCTTGGAGGCGCCCTTGAAGGCGCCCTTGAAGGCGCCTTCAAGCCTGTTGAAGGCGCCTTCAACAGGTCAGTTTTGACCGTTTGCGTGCAGATAAAGTTTTATCCGCTGACCGAGCTGGAGGCGCCTTGAACCTTGTTGGAGGCACCTTGGACCCTCGGGATAGACTTTCCAGGAGCTATAAAAAGGCCCCTGGAGCTAGGAATTCAATAACAACTCAAGCATTCAATCTGTAGTGTTTCCTAGCAATAGTTCTGAGCTTTTGAAAGTGTAAAAGGCTTCTCCGCCTTCAGCAAAGGAGAGTTTCTTTTAGTGCGCTTCTATTGCCCTGGATTAACAACCTCCTTGGTTGTAACCAGGTTAATTCTTTTGTGTCTTTCTTTTACTGTTTTATTATTTTGTTAACTATTGCACTAACTGAGTTGAAAGTACAAGGAGGGTATAGTTACTTTTGTTTTCAGCAATTCACCCCCCTCTTGCCGGTCTCCACTGCACCAACACTTCCCTTCCTTCGATTTTCTGTACTCGATTCCCTCTTCTAACGGTTCTAGAAGAGGTTTATAGTGGATTATCTATCGATACAGTTTGAGGGATAATGGGTCTTAGAATAGGAGTCGTCAAAAGCTCTGAACCAAGTAACCGATGGTGTACTTGTATTTTTCGTTTATGTTTTTGTTTAATTATGTTGCACGCTTTTCTTTATAGAATCGAAAAGGATACGTTTTTAAAATACACTTGATTCATCCCCTCCTCTCACGTGCACACCGATCCTACACTTCGTTCCTGTTCACCTTTGATCTCACAGGCTCCGCTCCCGCTCAGTTCACGGGATCCACTCTTGCTCAGTTCTCGAGCTCCACGCCTGCTCAGCTCATGGGCTTCACTCCCGTTCGCCTTTAATCTCATTGGCTCTGCGCTCACTCAATTCAAGGGATCCGCTTCTGCTTAACTTACGGGTTTCGCTCTCATTCGCTTTCGATTTCATAGGTTTCATTGTTAACGAGATTCACTCCCGCTCAGCTCACTGTTTCACTCCCATTTGCCTTCGATTTCATGGGCTCTATGCTCACTTTCTTCATGGGATCCGCTCTCGCTCAGATCATGAGCTCCGCTCCCGTTCACCTTCGATCTCATGGGTTTCTGATGCAGGAGGGGATCCAAATTGGTTTGTTTAAAAGTAGTTATCCATTAATTAAGTTTAGTTTATTTTTTATTAATTATATTTAATTTTTTCTAAAATTTTAGCGACCAAGTCTTGTTAGTTAATTTATCTTAAATTTTAAGGAATAAGTCTAGTTGGCTAATTTTTTTGTTTAGATTTTTTTAAGGGTTTTGAGATCTATATAAACCTATTAGATGATGTTTAGGACTGTTAGAGTGTATACTAAAAGCTTAGCTTTTTGTAAACATTTACTTTGAAATAAATAATCACATTGGTCAAATGTCTACATTTATATGCTAAGTGTAGTTGTTCAATTAATTTATATTGTAGATAACATGGTGTGTGGTGTCATACACAGAAGATCATGTTAACAGTTCTTTATAAATTAAAAATAGTTGTTCATGACTAAGATGGATAGGAACAAACCATTGGAGTAGTCGTAGTGTAATTTGGTATTAGTTTATCTTGACTATAAAATTACACTAGTACACTCTGAGTGTATTGAGCAGGACCATTTGAGGTAGTTTCTTTTTATACTGACTATATAAAAGAACAATACCTCTGTTATTATGGCAGTGTGTACTCTTAATCATGATATAATAACAAGCACATATACTTAATACTTATTTCTTTAATTTATCAAAGGATGCGATTTAGCTCGTTAAATCAATAGGCTCGATAAGTTGAGAAATGATATTATTTATATGGTGTATTGTTAATTATAGAATGAAATTGTGTCCTAGTAATCTAGGTTGATGATGCCCCCTTGAGAAGCTTATAAGGATTGTCATGTAAACCCTACAGGTGGACTTAGTCCGACATGACAATGAAGTTGAGTGGTACTACTCTTGGATCTAGATATTAATTAAGTGAGTTGTCAGTAACTCATTTAATTAGTGGACATTCAATATCTTAAACACAGGGAGACTAACACACTCATGATAAGAAGGAGCCCATATAGTAATATGGGATTGGTGCGGTAGTGCAATAATAACTCTTTAGTGGAATGAGATATTATTGATGAACTCGAATTAGGTGTTCGGGGCGAACACGGGAAGCTCAAGTTCATCGGGAGACCAAAACCAATTCCTCCTCGCGGTCCTCGTCGTAGTCTCTTATTTATAAAGTCTTATACCCACCTAAATTCACCTTCTTACCCATCCATAGGTGGCCGGCCAAGCCAAGCTTGGAGCCCAAGTAAGGGCCGACCAAGATAAGCCTTGGATGGATCAAGTGGTGGCCGACCCTAGCTTGGAGCCCAAGTAGGTGGCCGGCCACAATAAAAATAAAAAGGATTTTATTTTAAAATCTTTCCTAATGTGGAAGACATGATTTTAAAATTAAATCTTTCCTTTTATAGTTTCTACAAAAGGATTAAGAGAAAGATTTGATATCTTTCCTTATTTGTAGTTAAAAGGAATATTTTAATTTTGGAGAAAACTTTCTTTTTTGTAATCATCCACATGTTTTAATAGAGATATTTTAATTTATAAAAGTTTCCTTTTATAACCAACCATGAAGAGAATTTTTTAAAAGAGAAATTTTTATTTTAAAAATTTCCGGAAACAAATTAGGAAGTTTTAATTTTGTGTTTAAAACTTTCCTTGTTTGGAGGACTTGTAGGGGCCGACCATTAAAAGAATAAAAGGAAATTTTAATTAAATTTTCCTTTTGTTCATTGGCAAGGAAAAATAAGGAAGTTTTAATTATGTTTAAAACTTTCCTTATTTGCCAAGACCAAGGAATATAAAAGAGAGGGTAGAGGTGTCTCACCTCACAACAACACATCTATTATTCCTCTCTTCTCTTCCTTGGTGGTGGTCGACCCTCATCCTTCCTCTTCTCCTTTTCTTCTTCTTTGGTGGTCGCGGCATCAACTCTTGGGGAGATTTTGGTGGCCGGATTTAGCTTGGAGAAGAAGTAGAGAAATGAGGCTTTGTTTCTTAGCATCCCTTGGAGCTTGGTTGGTAGCAGAAGTTCTTCATCTCTAGGAGATTGTTGGTGGCCGAAACTTACAAGGAGAAGAATGAGGCTTGGGTGGATTCTCATCTCGGTAGATCGTCACCCACACGACATCTGAGATAAGAAGAGGAATACGGCAGAAGATCGTGAGGTCTATAAGCTACAAAAGGTATAACTAGTTATTAGTTTCCACATCATAACTAGTTCATCTTTTGTGTGGATTTTGAAATACCAAACACAAGAGACTAACAATTCTAGGTTTCGGATTTATGATTCGATTTAGTGTTTCTTTTGTTTTTTGATCTTGTGATTCGATTGTTCTTAATGGTTAAACCTAGGGTTACTATAAGGAGATTAAATATTGAATTTCGTTGAAAGGCTTTGTCTAGGAAGTGGTGGATGATCTCATATCCAAGAAGGCCTAGTGCATAGCCATGTTTAACCTGGAAGTCGATCTCTGAAATAAATATTTAATCAAATTTGTAACATGGGTGGATTTGGATTAATAATGTTAAGCATCATTTGTGATCCAAGTCTAAACCTCTAAGAACATATAAGTTGAATTTGGAATCAATAATGTTAAGGTTTATTTACGATTCCAAATTTAACTTCTAAAGAACACAATAGGTTGTTACGAATGGTTAGGGACTTGTACAAAATTTTATACAGGGGAACCAGTACGATATTCCGAGTAGCAACCAACAAGGATAAGTTATTTTGATATTGAATCAATTGGTTTCACTTAAGTCATGTTACAGCTACATCTCTTTTCTTCTTCTATTCCCGCTCTTGTTTTCTCGAGAAGATTTTTAAACATAACTTGGGCTACTTCTTATTTCATTATTTCACTCTTATTTTCTCATTAATTCCTTTGAAACATCATGCCCCAGAATAATCTATATTTTGCTCAGCGTCAGTTGGTATTATAGCTCATTAAGATCCAATAGAGGGTCATCGTGGATGTGGTTGTGGTCGCAGCAAGTAGGTTCTAAATGAGGAAGCCTAGCACTGTGATTGTAATATTCAGGATGTAATGTGATTGAAGATTTGCATAAGCAAGTTACGGAATTAACCCAATGTCTGACAGCATGGGATTTTGAAGATCGTGAGATCTTTGATCGTAACTCTGAGTCCACTTTTGAGAATCCATATCACCATCGTACTACATACCGAGAACACCATGGTCGAGAGGAACGATATAGGGACTTTGGTTTCCGAGTTGATCTTCTTGATTTTTTTTGACACATTACAAGCGGAAGGCTTCATTGATTGGCTCAACGAAGTAGAGAGGATTTTCGAGTACAAGAAAGTATCTGATCACATCAAAATAAATTTGGTCATTATTAAGTTTAAAGGTTGAGCCTCAGCATGGTGGGAGCAACTTCGATGATTACGAGAGAGACAAGGTAAATCTAAAATCACCGATTAGGAAAAATTAAAAAAACTAATGAGAACCCACTTTCTTTCCTTTGGCTACATACAAACGTTGTTTCAACGACTACATACATTGAGGCAAGGGGATATAACCATCAATGACTATATGGAGGAATTCTATCAGCTTATTGCTAGGAACGATCTATCTGAGACCGAGGAGCAAATGACAGCATGATGTTTTGGGGGATTATGACAACACTTACATCATTCCCTGATCCTCCACTCACTCTGGACTGTTTTAGGGGTTTATCAATAAGCTTTGACGATTGAAAAATAGTTAAACTATAGACCAACAAATAAGAGTGATCAAAACAATCAAGTTATTTGCCCTCAGGAGTTACGCCCTTCCCAACGGCTACCACAAGGTAACTCTAAGACCTTTATCAAGTGTTTTTGATGTAGTGAACAGGGGAATCGAGCTTCAAATTTAAAAGATCCCTAAATAAAAAAACAAAACTCTACTAGTTGAGGAAGACATGGAGGATGAATCAGAACAAATTGATAAGCCAATTTACGACAACGATATCAATGATGAGATTTTTTATGGAGATGATCATGAGACTCTCATCGTATGTAAGAGCCTACTGGTCCCCAAGGAAGAATTGGAAGAGGATTGGCTGAAAACTAGAATCTTTTACACAACTTGCATAGTTGTAGACAAAGTTTGCAAGATGATTATTGATAGTAAAAGCCGTGAAAATATTGTATCTGAAGAAACTATGCAAAAGATACAGTTGAATATGGATCTGTTGGTTGCTACTCGGAAAACCTAGAGGTTCCACTGTACAAAAATTTTGTACAAAGGTCTGAACCTTTTCCTAGCTACCATGTGTTCTTTTAAATTAAATTTTGGATCGCCTGTGGAACTTAACACGTTTGATCCAAAACTTAATCTATTTGTTCTTTTAGGTTTTGACTTGGATCTCCTGCGGAACTTAACACGTTCGACCCAAGTCACCTTAAGTTATTAATTCCATTAAATATTAATTTCCATAATTGGTTCCCAGTACTGACGTGGCGAGGCACATGACCTTCTTGGATATGGGAGCAACCACCACCGACTAGACAAAACCTCTTATAGAAAGCTAATATTTAATTTCCTAAAATAACTTTAGGTTAACCGAAAAGAATAATCAAATCACAAGGAAAAATAAAACAAAGGAACACAACATCGAAAAATATATTCGAAATACTAGAATCGTAAGCCTCTTGTATTTGGTATTATTTCCATAAATAACTAGTATGATGCGGAAAGAAAAATTACTAGTTATACCTTTTAGAAAGACCTCTTGATCTTCTACCGTATTCCTCTTCTAACTTCGGACGTTGTGTGGGCAACGATCTTCCGAGATGAGAAACCACCAACCACCTTCTTCTCCTCCTAGCTAGGTTCGGCCAACAATAAGAAAGCTTCACCAAGGAAGAAGATTAAAACACCAACCAAGCTCCAAGAGATGCTAGCTTTCTCTCCTTCTTCTTCTTCTTCTCCAAGTAGTATCCGGCCACCACAAGAACTCCAAGAGGGATGAAGTATTCGGCCACCACAAGAGGAAGAGAGGGAGAGGATGATGGCCGACCACAACACCAAGGAAAAGAGGGAGAGAAAATAATAGAGGTTGTCCTCCTGAAGGCACCCCTACCCCTTCTTTTATATTCCTTGGCTTTGACAAATAAGAAATTTATTTATAATAAAATTTCCTTAACTTTCTTTGACAATAATTAATTAAGAAAATTTTAATAAAATTTCTTAATCAACTAATCATGGCCGGCCACCTCAAATAGAAAAATTAGAAGAGTTTCAATCAACAATTAAAATTTCCTTATTTGTCTTTGAAAATTTTAAAAAATAAAATTTCCCTTTATAATCCCTTCATGGTTGATAAAAATAAATTTCTATAATTTTAATTTTCCAATCATGTGAATAATTTTTAAAGAGAAAATAAAATATCTCACCAATCTACAAATAAGGAAAGAGATCTAATCTCTTTCTTTAATCTTTTGTAGATCCTTTTCAAGAGAGATATTTTAATTTTAATTCTCTTTAATAAATTATATCTTCCACATAATAAAAATTAAAATTAAAAATCTTTTTTAATTTAATTATGGCTGGCGCTCCTAGCTAGGGTTCAAGCTAGGGCCGGCCACCCTTTAGGCCGGCCCTAGCTTGGTTTCCAAGCTAGCTTGGCCGGCCCCCTTTAGGTGGGTATAGAAGGTGGGTATACGTGGGTATAGTACTCTATAAATAAGAGGCTACGATAGGGACCGAGAGGAGGAATTGGTTTTGGTCTCCCGATAAAATTAAGCATCCCGTGTTCGCCCCGAACACACAACTTAATTTTATCAATAATAATTCATTCCACTAGAGAACTACTATTGAACTACCGCACCAATCCCAAATTACATTTTTGGGCTCCTTCTTATTATGAGTGTGTTAGTCTCCCTATGTTTAAGATATCGAATGTCCACTAATTAAGTGAGTTACTGACAACTCATTTAATTAATATCTTAGTCCAAGAGTAGTACCACTCAACCTTATCATCATGTCGGACTAAGTCTACCTGCAGGGTTTAACATGACAATCCTTATGAGCTCCTCTTGAGGACATTATCAACCTAGTATCTCTAGGGCACAGTTTCCTTCTATAATCAACAACACACACTATAAGTGATACCATTTCCCAATTTATCGGGCTTATTGATTCATCGAACTAAATCTCACCCATTGATAAATTAAAGAAATAAATATCAAATATATGTGCTTGTTATTATATTAGGATTAAGAGCACACACTTCCATAATAACTGAGGTCTTTGTTCCTTTATAAAGTCAGTATAAAAGAAACGACCTCAAATGGTCATACTCAATACACTCTAAGTGTACTAGTGTAATTATACAATCAAGATAAACTGATACCTAATTACACTATGACCTTCTAATGATTTGTTCCTTTCCATTTTGGTCGTGAGCTACTGTTTATAATTTATAAGGTACTGATAACATTATCTTCTGCATGTGACAACACATGCTATGTTATCTACAATATAAATTAATTGAACAACTACAAACAAATGTAGATAATTTGACCAAATGTGATTCTTTATTCAACGTAAATGTTTACAAAAGCTTAGGCTTTCAGTATACACTCCAACAATCTCCCACTTATACTAATGACTAAGCTGCCATATCTTCTACCATACATCTGATTCCCATTCCCTCCACATGCCGATCGAAAGCTTTCGCCGGAAGGGCCTTAGTGAAAGGATCTGCCAGGTTATCCGCTGATGCAATCTTGGCGATGACAACTTCTGCTCGCTTCACGATATCTCGTATCAGGTGGTACTTGCGCTCTATATGTTTACTTGCCTTATGAGCTCATGGTTCCTTCGAGTTTGCAACTGCACTGCTATTATCACAATAAATTGTGATGATTTTGGGCAAACCAGGAATCACATCTAAGTCCAATAGAAAGTTCCTGAGCCATACTGCTTCTTTAGCTGCCTCAGAGGCTCAGCTTCCATGGTTGAGTCCGAAACGCATTTCGCTAACACTCCTCCATGAAATGGCTCCACCTTCTAAAGTAAACACATAGTTTGATGTAGACTTCTTGTCCCTATCGATTGGAAATCGAATCCTGTAACCCAGGAGCAAATCATCGCTTGATAAACTAGCATATAATCTCTAGTCCTTCTCGTACTTTAATATATGCTTCTCAGCAGTCCAATGTCCTTGGGTTACTCGATATCCGCTAACCATGCCCACGGCAAAACAGATATGGTCTCGTATATAGCATTGCATACATTAGGCTTCCTACACCGAAGCATAAACTGCTTTCATGTCCTTTATCTCTTTGATGTCTTGGAGACATCTCTTTAGATATATCTATTCCGGGCCTAAAAGGTAAGAAACCTTTCTTGGAATCCTGCATGCTAAAACGAGCAAGGATTGTATCTATATATGAAGCTTGGGACAGACACAACATTCTTTTCTTACGATCCCTTATAACTTTGATCCCAAGAATGTGTGCACAATCTCCTAAGTCCTTCATATCAAATTGTTTGGACAACCATACCCTTACGTCTGATAATACCTTGACATTATTGCCAATTAACAAAATATCATCTACGTATAGTACAAGAAATACCACCACGTTTCCGTTACACTTCTTGTATACACAAGACTCATCCGGACACTGAATAAATCCATATGACTGGATTACTTCATTAAACCGGATGTTCCAAGACCTTGAAGCTTGCTTCAGTCCATAAATGGACCGATTGAGCTTGCATACTAGATGCTCTTTGCCTTTTTCAACGAACCCTTCTGGTTGCTTCATATGGATGTTCTTTTCAAGACTTCCATTAAGGAAAGTTGTCTTGATATCCATTTGCCAAATCTCATAATCCATATGAGCAGCAATGGATAAGAGTATTCGGATAGACTTAAGCATGGCTACCGGTGAAAAGGTTTCCTCATAATCGATTCCCTCTTTCTGAGTGTACCCTTTCGCAACAAGTCTAGCTTTGAAGGTTTCTACCTTCCCGTCTGTCCCTCTTTTCCTTTTGTAGATCCATTTGCATCCAACGGCTTTTACACCATCAGGTGGTTCTACAAGCTCCCAGACCTTATTAGAGTACATAGACTCTATTTCAGAATTCATCGCCTTTTGCCACATGCTGCATCTATATCTTGGAGTGCTTCGTCATATGTCCGGGGATCAGGTTCATGTTTACCCGGGATCAAGTCTGAAGACTCTCCCAAAAACATGAATCTTTCAGGTTGCCTCACAACCCTCCCACTGCGACGAGGCACTGTCTGTCGTTGTGTATCATGTGTGACACGTGTTGCAGTCTCTTGTGGTACTTCATCTTGTACTGTTGGTACTATAGTAGACGTGCCCTCTCTTAGTTCTTATAAAACAACTTTACTACTGGGCTTGTGATCCATTATATAGTCTTCTTCTAAAAACTGGGCATTGGTGCTAACAATGACCTTCTGGTCTTTAGGACTATAAAATAAACCTCCTTTCATTCCTTTGGGATATCCCACAAACACACGAACTTCTGTACGAGATTCTAACTTATCAGCATCTGGTTTCAGCACATGTGCTGGACTACCCCAAATCCGAATATGTCTTAGACTGGGTTTTCGCCCATTCCACAATTCTGTGGGAGTAGAAGAAACTGATTTAGAATATACTAAGTTCAAAACGTATACTGCTGTTTCCAAAGCATATCCCTAAAACGAATTTGGTAATTCTGAATAACTTATCATTGATCTGACCATCTCCATAAGAGTCATATTCCTTCGTTCTTCTACACCATTCTGTTGGGGTGTTCCAGGTGCAGACAATTGGGATTGAATCCCGACCTCTGATAGGTAATTCCTAAACTCTCCTAAGAGGTATTCGCCACCACGATTAGACCGTAGTGTCTTGATACTTTTACCTAGTCGTTTCTCCACATCAGCCTTGTATTCTTTGAATTTATCAAAGCACTCAGACTTGCGGCGCATTAGGTAAATGTATCCGTATCTTGAATAATCGTCTATAAAAGAGATAAAATATTCAAAACCACCTCTTGCCTGGACAGACATAGGACCACACAAATCAGAATGAACCAATTCTAACACTTCTTTGGCTCTATACCCCTTGGCCTTGAACGGTCTCTTGGTCATTTTACCTTCTAAGCAAGATTCACAAGTTGAAAAATTTTCCAACTCTAATGAACTCAAAAGTCCATCGGCTATAAGCCTCTGAATCCTACTTAAGTTAATATGACCAAGCCTTAGATGCCAAAGATATGCTTGGTTCATTTCCGAAGGTTCTTTTCTCTTATTAGAGTTAGAAGATGAGTTATAAATTTCCATGTTTTGCTTTGTGGAAGAAATTGGATTTAAAGTATACAAATTGCCAACTAATGCACCAGAACAGATAATCACTTTATTTCTTTTAATAACTACATCGTTACTGAAAGAAATTGAATATCCATCTAAGAACAGTTTAGAAACTGAAATTAAATTCTTTCTAAAACTGGGTACATAAAGACAATTTCTTAAAACCAAATTTCTATTTCTACTAAAAGATAAGTAGACGTCTCCCACTGCAACAGCCGCCACCTTAGTAGCATTGCCCATGTAGACAGTAATCTCTCCTTCAGTTAGTCGTCGGGTTTCCTGGAACCTCTGCAGGGAATTGCAGACATGATCAGTGGCTCCCGTATCTACACACCAGGTGCTGGTAGATAACACCGCTAAACATGTTTCAACAACTAGAGCATGAGATATACCTTTGTTGTTCTGATTCCTACGAGGACAGTCCGCCTTCCAATGCCCTGACTGCTTGCAGATGAAGCACTTGCCCTTCGGCTTCTTCACTCCAACTTTAAATCCTGTACTCTGAGATTTATTCACTTTCTTTGCTGAGCTAACTTGTTTCTTCTTCTTCTTTCCTCTCGGTTTAGAAGTAGAACCATTTTCAGCATAGTGAATTTGAGAATTGTGACAAAATAATCCTTCTGCCGCTTGAAGTTCTGTCAGTAGTTCCCCTAATGAATAAATCCTCTTATTCATATTATAGTTCAGGCGGAACTGCTCAAAACTTCTAGGTAGCGTTTGGAGGATCATATCGATCTGGGTTTCCCCATCAATTTCTCCTCCAAGGATCTGTATCTCGTTCAGATAAGCCATCATCTTTAGGATATGATCCCTTACAGGAGTACCCTCTTGCATGGTGGCTGTCATTATCTTTCTCATGGCTTCTTGCCTAGAAGCCCTATCCTGATGTCCAAAGAGTTCCTTGAGATTGTTCATAATATCATAGGCTATTGGTAAATCTTGATGCTGATGTTGCAATACATTTGACATTGAAGCCAAAATGTAACACCGTACCATCTCATCTGCTTTTACCCATTTCCTATGATATTCAATCTCCTCTTGTGTAGATTCACCAGTAGGCGCTTCAGGGCACTGCTCAGTCAGTACAAATTTATAGCTTTCAGCAGTAAGAACAATGTCTAGGTTTCTTTTCCAATCTATGTAATTAGGTCCAGTAAGTCTATTCTGTTGAAGTATGATGGACAGTGGGTTGAAAGTCATCCTAAGAATCACAAATAACTTTTGGTCAGAACTCTAAATTTAGAATAATATTGATTCCTCAAACAATACTATTTTAAATTAACCAACACCTCATAACACCGTGAATTTTGTATGCCACGTTAGTGTGGACGTATACAAATTCAACATTTGTAAAAGGAGGGTTTTAACCCATTAATTTTATTATATTGTCAACCTAACTTTTTGACAAATAAAATTAATAGTTGGTATCATTTGGTCACACAAATAATAGCAGTGACTCCGATGGGGAGGATAATATTAGATGTGTCTAAGTGTATACCATTACTTGACACTAAGTCCATTAATAAGATTATACCCCTTCCGTTGGGGAAGATCACACTCTCTTAATTAACTTCCTATAGTCATCCAAAAATGGAAGTCTGTTCTAGTGATCCACAAACAAGCTCATCCGTTATGGAGGAAGGCACTCAGAGCCAACGCGCAAGCTTGTTTGCATCACTCACAAACCAGTAATGGAGACCATGGGATTTACTTAAAAATCCCTCTCCCACTCAGTTATTTATAAATGAGGAATTTTAACTATGCTAGCCTACTAAACTTGTAAACTAACATGCACACACAGCACAATATAAAAGCAATAAATAGAAAATCTAATTTTCAACTATTATGACTTTTATCTCTAGTTGTCCTCCGTGTGTTGTCATCCTAAGCTGCTGCCATGTTTGGCCACCGCTATCGGGTCTAGCTGTCGCATCCATCTTGCTCCTAGTTCCGCTGCGCCTTTGGTCCTTAGAAGGTTTCACGCTTTGCAAGATTCGATCCGCGACATAAATAGAATTTTACATTTTTGATCCTATATTCCATAAAAGGAATGTACATGTATCTAGATCAAAAATAAAATCCTAATAAAACTAAATACAGCTCCTGCTGTATTTGAATACAATCATGCACACACAGATAAATGCCCTTGACATGTCCAAGGGTCCAATCACACACATAATAACTAAAAGTCATAATAGTTGGATCCTGCATCCACAAAGTTAGCACATCCTACTATTAACCTGCCTAAATTATGTATGACATGTGCATAATTAACCTAATACCGAATACACAGAGGCAAAACCCTAGCTCTGATACCAATTGTTGGTTGCTACTCGGAAAACCTAGAGGTTCCACTGTACAAAAATTTTGTACAAAGGTCTGAACCTTTTCCTAGCTACCATGTGTTCTTTTAAATTAAATTTTGGATCGCCTGTGGAACTTAACACGTTTGATCCAAAACTTAATCTATTTATTCTTTTAGGTTTTGACTTGGATCTCCTGCGGAACTTAACACGTTCGACCCAAGTCACCTTAAGTTATTAATTCCATTAAATATTAATTTCCATAATTGGTTCCCAGTACTGACGTGGCGAGGCACATGACCTTCTTGGATATGGGAGCAACCACCACCGACTAGACAAAACCTCTTATAGAAAGCTAATATTTAATTTTCTAAAATAACTTTAAGTTAACTGAAAAAAACAATCAAATCACAAGGAAAAATAAAACAAAAGAACACAACATCGAAAAATATATTCGAAATACTAGAATCGTAAGCCTCTTGTATTTGGTATTATTTCCATAAATAACTAGTATGATGCGGAAAGAAAAATTACTAGTTATACCTTTTAGAAAGACCTCTTGATCTTCTACCGTATTCCTCTTCTAACCTCGGACGTTGTGTGGGCAACGATCTTCCGAGATGAGAAACCACCAACCACCTTCTTCTCCTCCTAGCTAGGTTCGGCCAACAATAAGGAAGCTTCACCAAGGAAGAAGATTAAAACACCAACCAAGCTCCAAGAGATGCTAGCTTTCTCTCCTTCTTCTTCTTCTTCTCCAAGTAGTATCCGGCCACCACAAGAACTCCAAGAGGGATGAAGTATTCGGCCACCATAAGAGAAAGAGAGGGAGAGGATGATGGCCGGCCACAACACCAAGGAAAAGAGGGAGAGAAAATAATAGAGGTTGTCCTCCTGAAGGCACCCCTACCCCTTCTTTTATATTCCTTGGCTTTGACAAATAAGGAAATTTATTTATAATAAAATTTCCTTAACTTTCTTTGACAATAATTAATTAAGAAAAATTTAATAAAATTTCTTAATCAACTAATCATGGCCGGCCACCTCAAATAGAAAAATTAGGAGAGTTTCAATCAACAATTAAAACTTCCATATTTGTCTTTGGAAATTTTAAAAAATAAAATTTCCCTTTATAATCCCTTCATGGTTGATAAAAATAAATTTCTATAATTTTAATTTTCCAATCATGTGAATAATTTTTAAAGAGAAAATAAAATATCTCACCAATCTATAAATAAGGAAAGAGATCTAATCTCTTTCTTTAATCTTTTGTAGATCCTTTTCAAGAGAGATATTTTAATTTTAATTCTCTTTAATAAATTATATCTTCCACATAATAAAAATTAAAATTAAAAATCTTTTTTAATTTAATTATGGCCGGGCCTACTAGCTTGGGTTCAAGCTAGGGCCGGCCACCCTAAACCCATGCTTAGGCCGGCCCTAGCTTGGTTCCCAAGCTAGCTTGGCCGGCCCCCTTTAGGTGGGTATAGAAGGTGGGTATAGTACTCTATAAATAAGAGGCTACGATAGGGACCGAGAGGAGGAATTGGTTTTCGTCTCCCGATAAAATTAAGCATCCCATGTTCGCCCCGAACACACAACTTAATTTTATCAATAATAATTCATTCCACTAGAGAACTACTATTGAACTACCGCACCAATCCCAAATTACATTTTTGGGCTCCTTCTTATTATGAGTGTGTTAGTCTCCCTGTGTTTAAGATATCGAATGTCCACTAATTAAGTGAGTTGCTGACAACTCATTTAATTAATATCTTAGTCCAAGAGTAGTACCACTCAACCTTATTATCATGTCGGACTAAGTCCACCTGCAGGGTTTAACATTGTTAGGATCTCTTCGTACGGCTAGAGAGGGGGTGTGAATAGCCGACCCCAATCTTTCGCGTTTCTTCCTACGATTAGGTTAGTTGCAGCGGAAATACAAGGAAGAAACTAAGAAGAAGAAAGCAAACCTCAAACGCAAGGATGTAACGAGGTTCGGAGATGAACTCCTACTCCTCGGCGTGTCCGTGAGGTGGACGAGCCCTATCAATCCGTCGGTGGATGAGCCCTCGGAAAACCGGCTAATACAATATACTCCTTGTGGGTGGAGAAACCTCGCCACAAACGTTTGCAACAGCAGACTAGAATACAAGGAATACAAGTAGAAAGACAAGAACAATGTATAAACACTAACTCGCCTTCTCGTCGACTGCCTGTGAAGCAACAACTTCTCGGACAACAGAAGCTCACACGAAGCTTACTGGGGAGAGCTCAACAAAGCTCAGATCGCAAGCAGCAGCAAGCTAGAAGCAGGAAGAAGTAGAAGAAGAAGTATCCCTGTAGAAGCTCTCAGCCCCTTTATACCTGCGAAGAAGAAACAGCGAAGAAACTAGCCGTTGCGTCGCAACGGCTAGAACCCTGATCGGTCTGTGGACCGATCGGCAACATCCTGATCGGTCTAACAGGTCGTTGCGATTCTCTGACAATGTTGTCCCCTGAAGAAGCTCGACTAGGTTTTAGCTGACTGAGGTACCTGACCGAATCTTCAGCCGACCACCTATATACAGTGGTGCTTGTCTAAAGAGTGGGTATCCACGTCCCAGCGATCCGATCGGTCTTGGACCGATCGGCCATAGATTATCGACTTGCCATCGATCTGTTCCAGACCGATCAGATGAGCCATGTATCATTGGATCGGTCTGCAGCCCGATCCAAACTTTTCAGCCCTAAACCTAAGGCTTCCACACCAACATCCGGTCAACCTTGACCTGTTGGTACATCATGCCTAGCATCCGGTCACTCCCTTGACCTGCTAGCACTCCCCGCTAAGTGTCCGGTCAATCCCTTTGACCCACTTAGACTTTTCAACACCAGAAGTCCGATCATCCCTGATCCATCTGGATTTTCCCTTGCCTGGTTTCACTCACCAGGACTTTCCAACTGCCTAACATCCCAGTTAGGACTTTCCCACTGCCTAACATCCCAGTTAGGACTTTCCCACTGCCTGGTTTCACTCACCAGGACTTTCCACACTGCCTAACATCCCAGTTAGGACTTTCTCACTGCCTGGCTTCACTCACCAGGACTTTCCAACTGCCTAACATCCCAGTTAGGACTTTCCCTCGTGCCAAGCTCCCTGCTTGGACTTTTCCAGTACCAAGTCTCCATACTTGGACTTTTCGCGTGCCAAGCTCCCTGCTTGGACTTTTCCAGTGCCAAGTCTCCATACTTGGACTTTTCCAGTGCCAAGCTCCCTGCTTGGACTTTTTCCCGAATCAGGTCAACCAGGTCAACCTTGACCTACGGTTGCACCAACAATCTCCCAAGTTCGTATTCTTGTCAACACATCAGAATACAACTTTTCTACTCTCGTCAAACATTGTCAAACATCAAAATACAACTCGAGTCAGGTCACCCTTGACCAACTCGAGTCAGGTCAACCAAGTCAACCTTGACCTAAGGTTGCACCAACAAACATGACAATCCTTATGAGCTCCTCTTAAGGACATTATCAACCTAGTATCTCTAGGACACAGTTTCCTTCTATAATCAACAACACACACTATAAGTGATACCATTTCCCAATTTATCGGGCTTATTGATTCATCGAACTAAATCTCACCCATTGATAAATTAAAGAAATAAATATCAAATATATGTGTTTGTTATTATATTAGGATTAAGAGCACACTCTTCCATAATAACTGAGGTCTTTGTTCCTTTATAAAGTCAGTATAAAAGAAACGACCTCAAATGGTCCTACTCAATACACTCTAAGTGTACTAGTGTAATTATACAGTCAAGATAAACTGATACCTAATTACACTACGACCTTCTAATGATTTGTTCCTTTCCATTTTGGTCGTGAGCTACTGTTTATAATTTATAAGGTACTGATAACATTATCTTCTGCATGTGACACCATATGCTATTATATCTACAATATAAATTAATTGAACAACTACAAACAAATGTAGATAATTTGACCAAATGTGATTCTTTATTCAAAGCAAATGTTTACAAAAGCTTAAGCTTTCAGTATACACTCCAACAGGATCGTCATCTAAAACCCTACAAGTTGTCATGGCTAAGCGAAGGGAGCGAGGTAACCGTAAATAGGAGGTGTCTTTTAACTTTTTCTATTGGTAGCAAGCTTACGATCGAGTATGGTGTGATGTTGTGTCAATGGACTCATGTCAAGATTGTTGGGACGACCTTGACAATATGATCATAGCATCATCCATGATGGACGGAAGAACACCTAAACCCTTAGAATCAAAGGGAGGAACATCGTATTGGCTCCTCGACGAGAAGGAACCCCTTCAAATTTGGTAAACAATAACTCTACATTACTTTCTATGTCCAGATTTTTGAACGAGATGAATCACAAAGACATGGTCTATGTTTTGCTTCCTTACAAAAGCGATGAAAGAGACCTAGACCCGGATCTATCAGCTGAGGTACAACAACTCTAATCCAACTTTACTGATTTGATGGTTGAAGACCTTCCTCCAGTACTTCCCCCTATAAGAGACCTTCAACACTAGATTTACCTCATCCTGGGGTCAAGATTACCTAATTGGCTAGCATACTATCTTAGCTCTAAGGATGCCAAAGAACTACAACGACAAGTTGTGGAGCTATTGAGATAAGGCTATATTCATAAGAGTATGAGCCCTTGTGCAGTCCTTGCCCTACTCATGCCAAAGAGAGACGATTCTTGGCGCATGTGCATTAATAGCAAAGTCATCAACAAAATCATGGTGAAATATAGATTTCTGATTCCTCACTTAGATGACATGTTGGATCAACTTTTTAGTTCAAATATTTTCTCCAAGATCGATCTTAGGAGTGGATACCACCAGATTCAAAGACCGTCTTCAAGACACAACATAGGTTATATGAGTGGATGGTCATGCCTTTCGGGTTATCCAACGCACCCAACACGTTTATGAGATCATGCATTAGGTCTTGCGGCCTTTCATGGGAAGGTTCGTGGTTGTATACTTTGATAACATCCTCATTTATAGTCTGAGACGAGCTTTGCACCTTGATCACCTCTGCACTATTTTTGAGAAACTAAAGGCGGAACACTTGTTCATCACAACAAGAAGTGTTCTTTCTTCACGACCTCAATTTTGTTTCTTAGATATATAGTGTCTATCGATGGTATTCGTGCAGATCCATCAAAGATAGACATAATCTTATAATGGCCGCAGCCAAAAATCATTCATGAGGTCCAAAGTTTTCATAGATTGGTCTCTTTCTACCACAGATTCATTTAGAATTTTAGTGCTTTAATTGCTCCTATCACTGAGTGTCTCAAGGGATGCAAGTTTAAGTGGACTAAAGTGCCTACGACTAGTTTTCAACTGGTGAAGCAAAAGATGACAGAAGCACCTATTCTAGTGCTTCCAGATTTTGACAAACTATTCGAAGTAAACTGTTACACATCTAGCATTGGAATTGGTGGTGTTCTAAGTCAATCAGGACACCCTATCACTTTCTTCACCGATAAACTATCTGATGCCAAGAAAAATTACTCTATTTATGACCTGGAATTCTATGATATTATGCAATCCTTGAAGCATTGGCGTCATTATCTTGTGTAGAAGGAATTTATCTTGTTCACTGATCATGAGACTTTAAAGTACATCAATGGCCAACATAAGCTGAGTAGTCGATATGCCAAGTAAGTAAACTACTTGCAAGTGTTCACCTTCACGCTGAAGCATCAATCATGGAGTCTCAATCGTGTTGCAGATGCTCTAAGCCGTCGTTCTTCCTTGCTTACTACTATGAGAATTAGGGTTGCTAGCTTTAGATCTTTCTCAGATATGTATGTTGCTAATCCCTCATTTGGCAAGATATTTCAGGAGATAACTAATGGGCTTTGCAAGACTTTATTTTGCACAATGGTTATCTATTTCATGGACTATGATTATGCATTCTAGACTATTCCTTAAGGCAACACATAATCAGTGAATTGCATAACGAAGAACACTTTAGTCTAGATAAGACATTAGCCCTCATCTCTTTCTACTTCTATTGGCCCAAGCTAACTAGTGACGTAGCTCATTTCATGGACCGTTTCTTTGTCTATCAGCAATCTAAGGGAACCCTCAACCATGCTGGTTTGTATACTCCCTTACCAATCTTGAAGCCCCTTGATGCAAGGTTAGCATAAATTTCGTATTAGATTTGCCCCGCATCCAACAAGCCACAGATTCTATTCTAGTTGTGGTAGACTGATTCTCTAAGATGGACCACTTTGTAGCGTATACTCTCTTCTTCAAAGAGATTGTGTATTTACACGGTATTCCTCAAACTATTACTTCAGATCATAATACTAAATTTGCCAGTCAATTTTGGAAGACTATGAGGAAAGCTAAGGACGAAGCTAAACTTCAGTAGCGCCTATCACCCTTAGATAGATGGTCAGACCGAGATAGTGAATCATAACTTAGGAATCTTCTGAGGTATCTCATAGGAACCAAACTAAAGCAATGTGATCTGGTTTTACATCAAGCAGAATTCGCATATAATAGATCAAAGAACATGACCACTGGTTTGAGTCCTTTCGAAGTTCTTTATGGACAAAACTCATCCGAGGTACTAGATTTAGTCTCTATTTCACGTCTAGTACAAGCTAACCCCAAGGTTGAGGAGATGACTGAGCATCTTTGGGTCATTCATGAGCAGGTTAAGTAGGCTATTAAAGAATGTAACACCGACTACAAGATCAAGGCAGATCGGCATTGACGTCAGGTTCTTTTTGACGTTGGTGATATGATTTGTGTTGTATTAACTCATGACCATTTCCCTGTTGGTTAATATAACAAGCTCAAAGATCTGAAGATTGGACCTTGCAAGATACTAGAAAATATTAATGATAATGCCTGCAGGTTACGACTACCTAGTCATTTAAAAACTTTTGATGTTTTTAATGTAAAACACCTAAGTCATTGTGCTCTAGAGCCAGATACATCGACCCTAAACTGACAAGTTCTCTTCAACTCCAGGCGACTGATATAGGAGGGGATCCCAATTGAGTTTTTTTAAGTAGTTATCCGTTAATTAAGTTTAGTTTATTTTTTTCCTTAATTATATTTAATTTTGTCCTAAATCTTAGGGACCAAATCTTGTTAGTTAATTTATCCTAAATCTTAAGGAATAAGTCTAATTGGTTATTTTTTCCCTAAATCTTAAGGAATAAGTCTAGTTGGTTATTTTTCCATTTAGATTTGTTTAAGAGTTTTGAAAGCTATATAAACCTATACTTTGATGATGTTTAAGATATGTTATTTTGATATTGAATCAATTAGTTTCGCTTAAGCCACGTTACGGCTACATCTCTTTTATTCTTCTATTTTTTCTCTTATTTTCTTGAGAAGGTTTTTAAACCCAGCTTAGGATAGTTCTTATTTCATTATTTCTCTCTTATTTTCTCATTAATTCCTCTGAAATATTAACCCCGGAATAATCTATATTCTGCTTGGCATCAACTTCACGCCCACTCAACTCACGGGCTCCGCGCTCTTCGATCTCACTGACTCCGCGCCCTTCGATCTCTCGGGCTCCACGCCCACTCGGCTTACGGGCTCAACGCCCTTCAATCTCTCGAGCTCCATGCCCACTCAGCTTATAGGTTATGCGCCCTTCAATCTCACGAGCTTCACTCTCGCTTAGCTCACGGGCTCCATGTCCTTTGATCTCATGAGCTTTGCTCCCGCTTGATCCACAGGCTCTGCTCCCTTTGATCTCATGGTCTCCGTGCCCACTCGACTCGCTTGCCACTTGCTCGACACCGCTTGACTGCCCGCTCAGCATTCACTCGACATTTGCTCGACTGCCATGCGCATTGCTTGCTGCTCGTTCGACACGTGCATCGATCGCTGCTATGTTGGCATGCGTCTCGCTCATCGCTCCTTTGGTACTCTCCTCACTTGCTGTCTGTTGGCAGTCGCCGCTTTGTTGGTACTCGCCATTCGGTTGGCATTCACTTCATTTGTTGCTTGATCAATAATCGCCTCACTCGCCGTCTGGTCGGCACACGCCTTACTCGCCGCTCTGCTCATCATCCGCTAAGCCTCTGCTAGGTCGTTCGCTTGGTATTCGCCCGATCACTCACTCTGCATTCGCTCGATCACTCGATCTCTCACTCGACATTCGCTTGATCGCCATCTCGGCATTCACCTGATCACCCGATCGCCCGCTTGGCATCTGTTTGGTCGCTCGCTCAACATCCTCTTCGCATCCTTTTGGTCACCTGCTTGTCATCCGCTTGATCGCTCGCTCAATAATTGCCCGATAGCTCTGTTCAGCACATATTCGACGCTCGCTCGACATCGCTTTTATCACTCGATCGACACGCATCTCACTCCCCGCTCTACTCGGTACTCGCCTCATTAGTCACTCGTTTGGCACTGCTTTTGCCGCTTACTCAGCAATGTTACAACCACTCACTTGGCATCGATACAAATATTTTCTCAACGTTATATAATGTGCCCTAGCAATTTGACTTTGTAGTCAAGGGCGAGTCATTTTATGATAGGCTGTCTAGTTAATCAGACTCACATCTCCTTTAACTAAACTTGAAGGGGAGACTTGTAATGCAGAGATATTTGGTAGGCCCCAGAGTGATTAGGGAGGAGGAGGCAAGGGCATTTTGGTCATTTCACTATGTGAGCTTTTGGAAAGTTTGGGGGTTGGCTTCTGGTTTTCCTCCTCCGCATGCACACACTCCACCTCTCTCCTTGCTCATGGTCCCCTCTAACTCTGATGCCGACGCCGACACTGACACCCTCTCCTCTTCCCCTTCCACCGTCTCTAGTTGGTTGATGATGTCGCCTCCCTCTCCTTCTCCCTCGGGGTACCAATAGCCTAAGCGTTGTCTCCCTCTCTTTTTTAATGTCCATAGTGGTTGCAGACATCATTCTCTCTGATGTTGCCTCCCTTCTCGCCTTCTTGGCACCTTCACTGTCTGCCGGACAACGGTGCTTCTGGTGCCCCACCTCATAGTCCCTCAATTCAGGCCTCCACCACCATTGCGTTGCCTTCTCCTCGATGCCATCTCCTCCTTTCTTCCTCATCGCAGTAGCCAGCCATCAGTCAGACCTTTAATGCCAACTCCCTCCGGCATCTCCCTTTGCTCAGGTGCTGCCTCTTTCGCACACACTGATAGCCTCACGCTGTCACCCACCGACTTCACTGCCGATGAGCCCCATTTTTCTCACCCAGGTCATCACCCACGTCCTTAGGGTCGGCTCCGCCAGTCCCCCCTGTTAGAATGTATACTAAAAGCCTAGCTTTTTGTATGAACATTTATATTTTGAAATGAGAATCACTTTGATCAAATGTTGCATTTTATATTTATTTATATGTTAATGCAATTGTCCATTTAATTTATATTGTAGATAACATAGTGTGTGGTGCCACACATAAGATCATGTTATCAGTTCTTTATAAATTATAAATAGTAGCTCGCGACCGAGATGAATAGAGACAAACTATTAGAACGGTTGTAGTGTAATTTGGTATTAGTTTGTCTTGACTATAAAATTACACTAGTACACTATGTGTGTATTGAGCAGGACCATTTGAGGTTGTTCGATTTATACTGACTGCATAAAAGAACAGAACCTCTGTTATTATGGATGTGTGTTCTCTTAATCGCGATATAATAACAAGCATGTATGCTTAGTATTTATTTCTTTGACTTATCAATGTGTGAGATTTATTCGTTAAATCAATAGGCCCGATGAGTTGGGAGATAGTACCATTTATATGGTATATTGTTGATTATAAAAGAAAACTGTGTCTTATTTATTTAGGTTGATGATGTCCTCTTGAGGAGCTGATAAGGATTATCATGTAAACCCTGCAGGTGGACTTAGTCTGACATGATAATAAGGTTGAGTGGTACTACTCTTGGAGCTAAATTTTAATTAATTGAGTTGTCATTAACTCATTTAATTAACGGACATACGATATCTTAAACACAGGGAGATTAACACACTCATGATAAGAAGGAGCCCATATTGTAATATGAGATTGGTGCGGTAGTTCAATAATAACTCTTTAGTGGTATGAGTTATTATTGACGAACTTGAGTTGGGTGTTCGTGTCGAACACAGGAAGCTCAAGTCCATTAGGAGGTCAAAACCAATTCCTCCTCTCGGTCCCTGTTGTAGCCTCACATTTACTCGTTTGATTTTGTTTCCTACCCAAGAAAGAGGTCGGCCAAGCCTTGCTTGGTGCCCAAGCAAGGGGCCGACCAAACTAAAAGAAAAGGAAAAGAAAAGGAAGAGAAAAGAAAAGAAAGAAAGGAAAAAAGGGAGATTTTTTCTCAACAGAATTAGAGATTTTTCTAAAAAGAATTATGTTGATTCTTTCTTAGAAATTTTCTAAAAAGAATTATATTAATTCTTTCCTAAGAAATTTTTCTAAAAAGAATTATGTTAATTCTTTCCTAAAGATTTTTTTCTAAACAAAAAGTCTGTTAATATTTATCTTCTTTTATCTGGTGCCAAAGGTTATAAAAAGGGAAGAGGTCATGCCACCATAACCTAATCTCTCTTGAGTTGTTTTCCCTTGCTTGTGGCCGGCACCTCATCTCTTCTTTTCTCTCTTTTCTTTTCCCCTAGGGCCGGCGCTCACCTCCTCTCTTCCTCTTAGGGTCGGCGCCCCACCTTCTCATCTCTTCCTCCCTTTCCTCCCTCTAGGGCCGGCGCATATCTCCCTTGGTGGCCGGAGCTTGGAGGAGAAGAAGAAGAAGAGAAGAACCACCCTAGGTGGCCGGCGGTTTGGAGGAGAAGAAGAAGGAGGAGGCGCCCCTTTTCTTTGCATCTTTTGGTGGTAGGTGGCTTGGAAACAAAAGAAGGTTCGGGTGGTTTGTCTTGGTAGATCGTCACCCACACGACGTCCAAGAAGAGGAGAGGAATACAACAGAAGATCAAGAGGTCTTTGTCTACGAAGAAAGGTACAACTAGTTATTTATTCCGTAGCGCAACTAGTTTTGTTTTCTTTGTATGGATCTTGAAATACCAACACAAGAGGCTACGATCTTGTGCTTCGATCAAGGTGTGTTTTGATCAATCAAGAACTTGCTTGATTGATCAAATACATGTTTGATCAAGCAAATGGTTTGGTAGGAATAGTTCTGTCCTTGTATAAATTTTTGTACAGGGGATTTACACAGAACGAAATTCTGAGCGCCAATAATTGGTATCAGAGCAAGGTTTCTTCCTCTGTATGTTTGGTTTTCGGTTAAATTATGTTCTAGTCATATATAATTTAGGCAGGATAATAGTAGGATATGAAAAATAGATTAACTCTGTGGTTGCAGGTATCCTAGTTCCAACTATTATGACATATTGTGTTTGTATGTGATTTTGGACCCTCAGGCATGTCGAGGACATTTTGTGTGTGCATGATTGTAATTATTAAATACAGCAGGAGTTGTATTAGTTTATTTTACATTTTGATCTATATTGCATGTACATTCCTTTGTGGAATATAGGATCGATAAAAGTAAATTTTTATTTTTGTTCAATCTAGATTACATGTACATTCCTTCGTGGAATATAGGATCGATAAATGTAAAATTTTATTTTGTTGCAGCTCGTCTCCTTGCTATGTGTGGTGCTACCTTGAGGACCAGAGGCACGACGGAAGAGGAAGCAAGAAGGGCGCAATGACATAAACCTTAGGGTTGGCGACTAGGGTTGGCAGCGGCTAGGGTTAGCGGCATACGGAGGACAGCTATGGATGAGGCCATAATAGTTGGAAAATTATTTTTTCATATTTATTGCCTTTATGTGCTTTGATGTGTATGATTTTGTGTGCATGTGTGATATGTGTGCATGTTAAAATTCCTCGTTTAAATAACTAAGTGGGAGAGAGCTTATTTATTTAAATTCTATGGTCTCCATTACTGGTTTGTAAGTGATGTATTCAAACTTGCGCGTTGGCTTTAAGTGCCTTCCTCCACATCGGATGAGTTTGTTTGCAGATCACTAGATCAAACTTCTACTATGGATGATTATAGAAAATTATTTAGTTTTTTGTGATCTTCTCCATCTGAAGGGGCACAATCCTAATTAATGGACTAAGTATCAAGTAATGGTATATACTTAGGCGCATTTAATAGTATCCTCCCCATCGGAATCACTGCTATTATTTTGTGTGACCGAAGACAAACCAACTATTAATTTTATTTGTCATAAAGTTAGGTTGACAAGATAATAAAATTAATGGGTAAAACCTCCTTTTACTAATGTTTGAATTAGTATACGTCCACACTATCGTGGCATACTAAATTCACGGTGTTTTGAGGTGTTGGTGAATTTAAATTATATTGTTTGAGGGATCAATATTATTTTAAATTTTAAAGTTTTGACCAAATATCTTATTTTGTGATTCTCAAGATTTCAAAATGGCTTTCAATCCTCTCGCTGTTATTTTAAAAGAAAATAAACTTACTGGTCCCAATTATATTGATTGGAAACGAAACTTGGATATTGTTTTAACTGCTGAAAGATACAAGTTCATACTTCTTGAGGTCTGTCCTATCATGCCTGATAAGGATTCTAGTGAAGAGGAGATAGAGAGACATAGGAAATGAGTCAAGGTAGATGAGATGGCGCGGTGTTACATTTTGACTTCTATATCAAATGTGCTGCAGCATCAGCATCAAGCCCTACCCACTGCCTATGACATGATGCTCAATCTCAAGGAACTCTTCGGATACCAGAATCGGGCTGTCAGACAGGAGGCCATGAGAAACTTAATGACAACCACCATGACTGAGAGAACACCCGTAAGGAATCATATCCTCAAGATGATGGCTCATTTGACGGCCTGTCCTCACAGAAACGAGAACAATGAAGGTGTATCTTATTCATTAGTTGTCGAAACATATTTAGCAGTGTCATCTACCAGTACCTGGTATGTAGATATGGGAGCCACTGATCATGTCTGCAATTTATTGTAGGGGTTCTAGGAAACCCGACTACTGCATGAAGGGGAAATCACCGTCTATATGGGCAATGCTACGAAAGTGGCGGTTGTTGCAGTGGGAGATGTTTATTTATCTTTTGATAGGAATAAAACATTGATTTTGAAAAATTATCTTTACATACCATGTTTTAGAAAGAACTTGATTTAAGTTTCTAAATTATTTATGGACGGATATTCTATTTCTTTTGATGATAAAGTAGTTGTCAAGAAAAATAGGGTGGTTATCTGTTCTAGTACGTTAGTTGACAATTTGTATACTCTTAATCCAATTACTTCCACGATGCAATAAATAGAAATTAATAACACATCTTCTAAATCTAATAAGAGAAAGCAACATTCAGAAATGAACCAAACATATCTTTGGCATCTAAGGTTGGGTCATATTAACTTAAGTAGGATTCAAAGGTTAATAGCCAATGGACCTTTGGGTTCATTGGTGTTGGAAAACTTTCCAACCTGCGAGTCTTACTTGGAAGGAAAAATGACCAAGAGACCTTTTAAGGCACAGGGGTATAGAGCCAAAGAAGTATTGGAATTGGTTCATTCTGATTTGTGTGGACCTATGACTATCCAGGCGAGAGGTGGTTTCGAATATTTTGTCTCTTTTATAGACGACTATTCGAGATATAGGTACATTTACTTGATGCGCTGTAAGTCTGAGTACTTTGATAAATTCAAAGAGTACACGGCTGATGTGGAGAAATGTCATGGTAAAAGTATCAAGACACTACGGTCTGATCGTGGTGGAGAGTGTTGGATCGCGGCGGCCGACTAGAAGGGGGTTGAATAGTCTGCAAAAAATAAAAACGAAAACTCTTCTCGACTTTTCTTAAACTAACACTTGCATAAAATAAATAAGCAGAAAGTAAAAGAAGAGACTCACAAAGATTTGACATGGTTACAACCGGGGAGGTTGTTAATTCAAGGAAAATATCGCACTAGTGCGTCTCTTGCTCCCCGAGTAGTCTTCCGCTCCGGCTTCTCGTCTCTCGGAACCACCGCACACTTCCTTCTCATCCGCCAGTGTACTCTTCCACAGTGCCTCATCCCTCGGACACACCGCGTGCCGTCCTTCTCGCTAGCTGCTCTTCTGCTCGACTACCTGTGCTCCTAAGCTCCTGCACACTTAGACACAAGGTTAAAAATACACATGACCTAAGTTAACTTGTTGATCACACCAAAACAACCTTGGGGTTCCAACAGAGAGTACCTCTTAGGAGAGTTTAGGAATTACTTATCAGAGGTCAGAATTCAATCTCAACTATCTGCACCTGGTACACCCCAACAGAATGGTGTGGCTGAACGGAGGAATAAGACTCTTATGGAAATGGTTAGATCGATGATGAGTTATTCATAATTACCAACTTCGTTTTGGGGATATGCTTTGGAAACGGCGGCGTACATTCTAAACTTGGTACCTTCTAAGTCAGTACCCTCTGCTCACACATAATTATGGAATGGACGTAAGCCTAGTTTGAAACACATTCGGATTTGGGGTAGTCCAGCACATGTGCTGAAGGGAGATGCTGATAAGTTGGAATCACATACAGAAGTTCGTTCGTTTGTGGGTTATCCTAAAGGAACGAAAGGTGGTTTGTTTTATAGTCCTAAAGATCAGAAGGTAATAGCACCAATGCCCAATTTTTAGAAGAAAACTATATAATGAACCACAAGTCCATGAATAAAATTGTTCTTGAGGAAATAAGAGAGGACACGTCTAATTTAGTACCAACAGTACAAGATGAGATACCACAAGAAGCTGCAACACGTGCTACAAATGATGCACAATTACAAGAACCTGATAGATTCATGTTCTTGGGAGAGTCTTCGGACTTGATCCCTGGTGAACATGAACCTAATCCCTGGACATATGATGAAGTACTCCAAGATAAAGATGCAGTATCTTGGCAAAGTGTAATGAACTCTGAAATAGAATCTATGTATTCTAATCAAGTCTGGGAGCTTATAGAACCACCAAATGGTGTAAAAATCATTGGATGTAAATGAGTCTACAAAAGGAAAAGAAGAATAGACGGGAAGGTGGAAACCTTTAAAGCAAGACTTGTTACGAAGGGGTATACTCAGAAAGAGGGAATCGATTATGAGGAAACATTTTCGCCGATAGTCATGCTTAAGTCTATCCAGATTCTTTTATCTATTGCTGCTCATATGGGTTATGAGGTTTGACAAATGGATGTCAAGACAGCTTTCCTTAACGGAAGTCTTGAAGAAAACATCCATATAAAGCAACCAGAGGGGTTCATTGCAAAGGGCAAAGAGCATCTTATTTGTAAGCTCAATCGGCCCATTTATAGACTGAAGCAAGCTTCAAGATCTTGGAACATCTGGTTTGATGAAGCGATCCAGTCTTATGGATTCATTTAGTGTCCGGATGAGTCTTGTGTATACAAGAAAAGTAACGGAAATGTGGTGGTATTTCTTGTACTATACATAGATGACATTTTGCTCATTGGCAACAATGTCAAAGTGTTGTCAGACGTAAGGGTACGGTTGTCCAAGAAATTTGATATGAAGGACTTAGGAGAATGTGGACATATTCTTGGTATCAAAGTAATATGGGATCGCGATAAAAGGATGTTGTGCTTATCCCAAACTTCATATATCGACACTATCCTAGCTCGTTTTAGCATGCAAAACTCCAAGAAAGGTTTCTGCCTTTTCGGCATGGAGTACCTTTATCTAAAGAGATGTGTTCTAAGACATCAAAGGAGATAGAGGAAATGAATGCAATTCTTTATGCTTTGGCTGTAGGAAGCCTAATGTATGTGATGCTATGTACGAGACCGGATATCTATTTTACCGTGGGCATGGTTAGCAGATATCAAAGTAATCCAGGACAGGGACATTGGACTGCCGTAAAGCATATATTGAAGTACCTGAGGAGGACTAGAGATTATATGCTGGTTTACCAGGCAGATGATTTGCTGTTAAGTATATAAAAAAAAAACTAATACAGTCATGCCACCCACGCGCACACACCCTCCCCATACCCCCCTCCTTTTTCTTCTTCTTCCCCACCGAAGCCTCAAACCCTTTCCCCCTCTCTTCTTCTTCGTTTCTCTTCTCCAAGGGCAACAAGCTTCCCCTCTTTGCTGTCTTGCTTCTCGCCAGCACTGTCGGAGCTCCACGGAGTTCGCCGGAGCTCGCCAAACCACCGGAAAAAGAGGGGGAAACAAAACCCTAGTTGTCATTCTCTTTTCTAGCCAAACACAGCAGCCATCCGAGCTAGCTGTGGCCTTCGCCAGAGCTCGCCAAGACCACCGGTGAAAAAGGGGAAAAGGTTTTCCTTGCCCCTTTCACTATCCCAGTAGCTTTCCTTGTTTTCAACCTTCCCTAACTGCCCTAGTCACCTTTTGTTTCCTCCAACAGCAGCCCTAGCTGTTGTCCTTTTTTGGCAACATCGCCAGAGTTCGCCGGAGCTCGCTGAGGCGGCCAACGACGAAGAGAAAATAACCCTAGTTGTTGTCCTCATTTCCAGCAGCCACATTAGAAGGTTTACTTTATGCCTTGTATTAATCAATGTGTAGTTAGGAGGGTTATCTAGATTAGAACAGCGGTTTCATTTAGGAATGTGAAGTGGCACGAGATAGTGAGATCAAAAATAATGATCTAGTGGCTTCGAGTCGTAGATCATGTTTAGATTTTGTGTCATGAGTTTATTATCATTTTAATTATTTGAGTTATTAAATTTTGTATATACGAGCTCGAGTGGAGCGCGGTGACCTGCCGACACCCGTAGATTTTGCTGTATATAAAGTGGGTACATTTCTCTTTGACTCATATAATTATCCTTGTGCATGAATAAAGTAATAATGAAATTATATATATTTATATAATTATTTTAAAAAGGGAATTAAAATGATACTTAAAATAATGAAATGGGTATTAAATAATTAAATCATTGGAGGGTAAATAATTGATATTATTTCTTGTTCACATGTGGGTTCATACTGGGATTTATATGGGAATGGTTGTTTTTAAAATTAAAGAAATATTCTGAAGTACTCTTCTGCTGATACCTTGTCTTTTTGACTTGCTTGACCTTTCATACTCCATGTTTTGGTACTCTATCTGTTGATACTTGTAGCTTTTTATTTGTGGATCCTATAATGATAAATTAACAGACTTGATATAAAAATTATTAACTTTATTGATCATTTGTACTCTTTTTATTTGTGGATCCTATAAAGAGAATAATTTTGATAAATGGATAAAATGGAATCCTCAAAGTGAAATAATAAAGATGGTAATAAAGAATTAAAAAGTGAAGACTATGAGCCTAGCTTTATACCAGAGCTCTATATTGGAGTACTGGACCGCCCACATATTACTGTGGCAGCGCGGCGGCCGCGATCTAGAGTACCTGACCGTACACCCGAGGCGTGGTGGCGTGATATAGCCCTCGGTCAGTGTTTAGTATGTCTTCCACCGGTGAGGGCTGATAGCTCGTACGTCAGATGACGTATACGACAGTTTTATACTCTTAGGAGGCATTTAGCCTATCCATATGATATTACACTCTGATGATATTGGCTCCGATGATTCACTTTTTAATTGATTTATCAGATTTAGACTATAGATATACATGTCGATATTACCATGATAACTTGTATACCGATTGATTAAATAATAAGATTGAACAATTGATTTTACTAATGATGACAAGTGATGATAAGGTGAAGATCCTAAACTCTAATATAAAAATCTTACCTGGTTATAGATAATGAGAAAATGATTATTCATATATATGTATAAATGTAGAACTTTAAGAATAATCCTAAAGTTGTAACAAAAGATTGTAATTTATTCTACTTCCTTGACTTTCTTCAATAAGATTAAATTCATGCACATCTTTCTTGAGTATCCACTTAGCCATTTGGCTAACTTTCTACATTCCTTGGTCTCCAGTTTTGCAGACACAGGGATTCTTTTGATATTATAGTTGATTTTGGACTTTCATAGAGTTGCTCAGAGATCTCGACGTGCTGATTACCTGGTTTGTTTTACTTTTGTTTTTGTTGTATTTATATTTTGTAATTTTATTTCAGATGTCGTTTATTTGTATAGTTTGGTGGTCTATGAAACTATGACATATATATAAATTTGATACATTTCGTGGTTATGTTGTTTCTATTTTATGTATGTTCCAGCCGTGTGGGCTGATGAATATGTTGTTTATGTTTATGTTTTGTGATGTATGTATGTATGCTTCATATTGTCACCGGTACAAGGGAGATGATGTCGGATTTTCGTCTGGCAGGGACTCCTCTGGGGGCGTGACAATTTTATTGGTATCAGAGCCAGGTTTTTCGTTTTCTGTTCATGGGTTTTGGCTTTATTTTGAGATTTTTATTTTCGATTTATGTAGTTCTCGAGCAAAGGAATTTTTTTATACAAGTTGAGTTGTATCTCTGAGCTATAGGATTTAAAGGTCATTCTTCGTTTTAATTATCTTGATTATAATTGATTATTGAAAATTTCATTTGATTTTATAGGAAATGTCACGAGCCCGTGGTCGCGGTTGGGGCAGTAGTCGTGCTCGTAGTCGCAGTCATAGTTGCGAGAGTGGTAGTGGTCGCGGTCGTGGTCACGGTCGTGGTCGTGCATGTCGGCGTGCCACTACTACTGATCATGGTTTGGATGAGGCTCTTATCTCCCCATCTGAGTTGATACCGGGAGCTCAGGTTAGTCCCAGTATCAGAGTTAGTGGTCAGACTGAGGGACAACATCATCTTGTTGCAGCTCATGTAGCCGTACCAGCTATTCCCACAGCATCCATTATCATGGAAAAGGCCCGTATTCCTTTGCTTGCTAGTTCAGCAAAGGATCGTTTTACACTGTTCCATGGAGGCACTGATCCTTGGGTGGCGCGTACATGGTTGGAGGATATTGAGGGCACTTTTGGATACATGTCATGTTCAGATACAGAGAAGGTAGAGCTAGCCGCTTATCATTTTCGAGGGCAAGCATCCACATGGTGGAAGATGCAAAAGACAGTCTTTGGGGATCAGATTATCTCTTGGCAGTCTTTTCGAGAGGGGTTCGAGAGACAGTATTTTCCTGCAGCATTTTGTATTGCTCGATGCTAGGAGTTCATGAGTCTCAAGCAGGGTGATCGAAGCGTGCTAGACTATAGTGAAGAATTTAGCAGACTTGTTGAGTTTTGCCCACATATGGTAGCTCAGGACTCAGATCGTATGTTTCATTTTACACAGGGACTGGCAGCATATATTCGGATCAGGATGTCTGGATTTCCTGTTACCACTTATCGGGAGGCACTTGATCGGGCCATATTTATTGAGATGACTCAGCAGCAAGTCTCCCAAGAAAGAGAAGCCAGTCGACAGACCTCACAGAGCTCACACACTAGACAGCAGAGTCGAGGTCGTCAATCTTGTGGCCAGGATACGACTAGAGAGTCTTCACGGCCACAAAAGGTGGCCAAAGTATCACAGGGATCTAGTCACCCAGTCCCATCACAGCGGGGCCAGATATCTGTGAAGTGTTTTCAATGTGGTGCACCAAATCACCTGGCATCAGAATGTCCACTGGGTAAGAGTATATGTTTCTATTGTAAACTGCCAGGACATATGCAGAAAGATTGCACTTTGAAGGCACAACATCAAGCAGGAGGATCACAGTCCCAGGTGGCTCGACCTACCCCACGACCTCCACAGTCTCGGCAGCAGAAAGGGCCACAGAGATCTCAGCAGTCTCAGCAACGAAATCCCCCACCTAGACAGTCTGCTCATCAGCCACAACTCTATCATTTACAATCCCAGGTGGAGAGTGAGTATCATTCAGTACCTCCACTTCAGCAGTATTTGCCAGCTCCATCCCATTGGTGGCTCCACCCCAGCAGTACTTGCTACCTCCACCCCAGCAGTACTTGTTACCTCCACCCCCAACAGTATCAGCCACCATTATCTTATCAACCTTTGACCCAGTCATACCAGCCTTCGCAGGATCAGAGTCAGCCCTCTTCTTCTATCCAGAGGGGTCAGCCATTAGGTCTTGAGCCGGGACATGTTTATGCTTTGACTCGTGAGGAGGCACAGCGAGCTGGAGGATCTGTTATCCGAGGTATTATTTCTGTTTATAGTATTCCTGCGGATATATTGATCGATACGGGTAGCTCGCATTCCTTTATTTCTCCTGAGTTTGTATGCAAGATTAGGAGGGTCCCAACTCTTCGACCTTATGGATTATCAGTATTGACACCATCAGGTGGAGTATTGATGTTAGATCAGGAGGTCAAGAGTTGTCCTTTAAATTTCGATAGTCATATCCTTACCATGGATCTCCAGGTGCTAGAGATGACTGAATTCGATATTATTTTGGGTATGGATTGGCTGTCAGAGCATCATGCCACTGTCGATTGTCGAGCCAAAGTGGTGAATTTTCAACCCTTAGATCAATCATCATGGGAATTTATTGGGATCAATGATCGAAGGGGTATCTATTATCTCAGCTCTCCAGGCTCAGCAGTTGTTGGCTCGGGGATGCAAGGGGTATCTCTTGTCTTTAGTGAGTTCCAATGTGGACAGTTCTGTCCAGCTTTCTGATGTCCACATAATACATGAATATCCCGACGTATTTCCTGAAGAACTTCCTGGCTTGCCACCTCGGCGACATGTAGAGTTTGCCATTGAGTTGCTTCCTGGCACAACTTCAATATCGAAAGCTCCATATCGGATGACACCAAAAGAACTGGAGGAACTAAAGATCCAGCTTCAGGAGTTGCTAGACAAGGGTTTTATCCGTCCTAGTGTTTCTCCTTGGGGTGCTCCAGTGCTCTTTGTTAAGAAGAAAGATGGATCCTTGAGGCTCTGTATTGATTATAGGCAGTTAAACTCTGTAACTATCAAGAACAAGTATTCTCTACCTAGAATAGATGACTTGTTTGATCAGCTTAAAGGTACCTGTGTGCACTCAAGAATTGATTTAAGATCATATTATCACCAGTTACGAGTTAGAGATACAAATATTCAGAAGACTACCTTCCGTACTCGGTATGGACATTATGAGTTTTTGGTAATGTCATTTGGGCTTACCAATGCTCCTGCAACATTTATGGATCTAATGAACCGGATATTCTTAGAATATTTAGATCGGTTTGTTATTGTCTTTATTGATGACATTCTGGTATATTTGCGATTAGAAGAGGAGCACGAACAACATCTCAGAATAGTTCTAGAAACTTTACGGAAGGAACGCTTATATGCGAAGTTCAGTAAATGTGCTTTTTGGCTTACTTTCGTGGGATTTCTAGGGCATGTAATTTCTAGCAAAGGGATTTCAGTAGACCCCCAGAAGATTGAAGCAGTTGACAGATGGGAACAACCAAAGTCAGTGCAGGAGATTCGTAGCTTTCTTGGATTAGCTGGGTACTATCGGAGATTTGTGGAAGGATTTTCTAGTATTGCTGCACCTTTGACTTGGTTGACTAGAAAAGGAGTCAAGTTTACTTGGTCTGAGGCTTGCGAAGCAAGCTTCCAAGAGGTCAAGTAGAGATTGGTGAGTGCTCCAGTCTTAGTTATTCCCTCTGGAGATGATGGATTCATTCTTTACACAGATGCATCTATTCAAGGATTAGGGGCAGTTTTGATGCAGTATGATAGAGTAGTAGCTTATGCTTCTCGTCAGCTGAAAGATCATGAGAAAAATTATCCCGTACATGATTTAGAATTAGCAGCCATCATTTTTTCCCTTAAGATTTGGAGACATTATCTCTACGGTATTACCTTTGAGATATTCACTGATCACAAGAGTCTGAAATATCTTTTCACGCAGAAAGAGTTAAACCTTCGACAGAGAAGGTGGATGGAGTGTCTGAAAGACTATGACTGCACTATCAACTACCACCCTGGAAAAGTTAATGTAGTAGCAGATGCATTGAGCAGGAAGTCTAGAGGAATATTGGCAACTCACAGGGCGGCAGTTACAGATCTAGTCAAACAATTTTCAGAGTTAGATTTAACTGAAGTAGGGCAAACACAGCATGGTATACTGGTCTCCTTGATCGCACAACCCCCATTGGTTGAGCAGATCAAAGAAAGTCAAATGGAAGATCAGTATCTCAAATCGATAGCTAGTGAGTTGGAGTTCTGCCCCAAGTCAGAATTCTCACGTGATATGGATGGATCTCTTCGATTCCGAGGTAGATTGTGTGTTCCAGAGGTACATCCTGTTAAGGAGGATCTCCTTCGAGAGGCTCACCGATCGAGATTTACAGTTCATCCTGGTGGTACACGGATGTATCAAGACTTGAAGCGATCATATTGGTGGAAAGGTATGAAAAGAGATATTGTAGATTTCGTAGCTCGGTGTCTAGTTTGCTAGCAAATTAAGGCAGAACACCAGAGACCAGCCGGGTTACTTCAGAAGATTGCAGTGCCAGAATGGAAGTGGGAGCATGTCACTATGGATTTTGTCACGGCGTTACCAAGGACCCAGAGGAGACATGATTCGATCTGGGTGATTGTCGATCGGTTAACTAAATCAGCACATTTTTTACCGATTCGTAAGACAGAATCTCTAGATCGTCTAGCAGAGTTATATTGCAGAGAGATTATTAAACTTCATGGTATTCCCCTCAGTATTATTTCTAATAGAGATCCACGTTTTACTTCGAGATTTTGGTAAAGTTTCCAAAAGGCGTTGGGAATCGAGCTGTGTTTTAGCACCGGTTTTCATCCTCAGACTGATGGACAGTCGGAGCACACTATCCAGACTCTAGAGGATCTATTGCGTGCTTGTGTGCTAGATTTTGGGGGTATTTGGGAGGACCATCTGCATTTGGTAGAGTTTGCTTATAATAACAGTTATCACTCTGCTATTCAAATGGCACCGTTTGAGGCACTCTATGGCAGAGCATGTAGATCTCCTATCTTATGGGATGAGGTCGGTGAACGTCAACTCTTGGGCCCTCAGAGTGTTCAGCAGGATGCTGAACTAGTACAAACTATTAGACAGAGACTGTTGACTGCTCAGAGTCGCCAAAAGAGTATGCAGATAGAAGACGCAGAATGTTAGAATTTGCGGTAGGTGATCACGTATTTCTTCGTGTTTCACCCATAAAAGGAGTTAAGAGATTTGGGTTAAAAGGGAAGTTAGCACCCAGATTTATCGGACCTTTCCAGATTCTTGAGCGGATTGGTGTTATTGCATATCGACTTACGTTACCCCCAGCTTTAGCAGGAGTACATAATGTCTTTCATGTTTCTATGCTGCGGAAGTATGTTCCAGATCTGACACATGTCTTGAAGGATCTTATAGTTCCCCTACAGTCTGATGCGACATACGAAGAATTTCCTATTCGTATTCTGGATCGCAAGGAACATCGGTTGAGGAACAAATGCCTCCGTCTCGTAAAGGTTGGGTGGCAGCACCACTCTGATCAAGAAGCAACTTGGGAGCGTGAGGAGGATATGCGTATCAGATATCCTCATTTATTTTCCCTAGGTATCAATGCTTCACAATTATTTAAATTTGGGGACCAAATTTCTTTTAGTGGGGAAGAATGTTAAGTATATAAAAAAAAACTAATACAGTCATGCCACCCATGTGCACACACCCTCCCCCATACCCCCCTCCTTTTTCTTCTTCTTCCCCACCGAAGCCTCAAACCCTTTCCCCCTCTCTTCTTCTTCGTTTCTCTTCTCCAAAGGCAACAAGCTTCCCCTCTTTGTTGTCTTGCTTCTCGCCAGCACTGTCGGAGCTCCTCAGAGTTCGCCGGAGCTCGCCAGACCACCGGAAAAAGAGGGGAAACAAAACCCTAGTTGTCATTCTCTTTTCTAGCCAAACACAGCAGCCATCCGAGCTAGCTGTGGCCTTCGCCGAAGCTCGCCGAGACCACCGGTGAAAAAGGGGAAAAGGTTTTCCTTGCCCCTTTCACTATCCCAGTAGCTTTCCTTGTTTTCAACCTTCCCTAACTGCCCTAGTCACCTTTTGTTTCCTCCAACAACAGCCCTAGCTGCTGTCCTTTTTTGGCAGCACCGCCAGAGTTCGCCGGAGCTCGCCGGAGCTAGCTGAGGCGGCCAACGACGAAGAGAAAATAACCCTAGTTGCTGTCCTCATTTCCAGCAGCCACATTAGAAGGTTTACTTTATGCCTTGTATTAATCAATGTGTAGTTAGGAGGGTTATCTAGATTAGAACAGCGGTTTCATTTAGGAATGCGAAGTGGTACGAGATAGTGAGATCAAAAATAATGATCTAGTGGCTTCGAGTCATAGATCATGTTTAGATTTTGTGTCATGAGTTTATTATCATTTTAATTATTTGAGTTATTAAATTTTTTAGATACGAGCTCGAGTGGAGCGCGGTGACCTGCCGACCCCCGCAGATTTTGCTGATACAAAGTGGGTACATTTCTCTTTGACTCATATAATTATCCTTGTGCATGAATAAAGTAATAATGAAATTATATATATTTATATAATTATTTTAAAAAGGGAATTAAAATGATACTTAAAATAATGAAATGAGTATTAAATAATTAAATCATTAGAGGGTAAATAATTGATATTATTTCTTGTTCACATGTGGGTTCATATTGGGATTTATATGGGAAGGATTGTTTTTAAAATTAAAGAAATATTATGAAGTACTCTTCTGTTGATACCTTGTCTTTTTGACTTGCTTGACCTTTCATACTCCATGTTTTGATACTCTATCTGTTGATACTTGTAGCTTTTTATTTGTGGATCCTATAATGATAAATTAACAGACTTGATATAAAAATTGTTAACTTTATTGATCATTTGCTATGAAAAGAGAATAATTTTGATAAATGGATAAAATGGAATCCTCAAAGTGAAATAATAAAGATGGTAATAAAGAATTAAAAAGTGAAGACTATGAGCCTAGCTTTATACCAGAGCTCTATATTAGAGTACTGGACCGCCCACATGTTATTGTGGTAGCGCGGCGGTCGCGGTCTAGAGTACCTGACCGTACACCCGAGGCGTGGTGGCGTGATGTAGCCCTCGGTCAGTGTTTAGTATGTCTTTCACCGGTGAGGGCTGTGTTGGTTGCTACTCGGAAAGCCTAGAGGTTCCACTGTACAAAAATTTTGTACAAAGGTCTGAACCTTTTCCTAGCTACCATGTGTTCTTTTAAATTAAATTTTGGATCGCCTGCGGAACTTAACACGTTTGATCCAAAACTTAATCTATTCGTTCTTTTAGGTTTTGACTTGGGTCTCCTGCGGAACTTAACACGTTCAACCCAAATCACCTTAAGTTATTAATTCCATTAAATATTAATTTCCATAATTGGTTCCCAGTACTGACGTGGCGAGGCACATGGCCTTCTTGGATATGGGAGCAACCACCACCGACTAGACAAAACCTTTTATGGAAAGCTAATATTTAATTTCCTAAAATAACTTTAGGTTAACCGAAAAGAACAATCAAATCACAAGGAAAAAGAAAACAAAAGAACACAACATCGAAAAACATATTCGAAATACTAGAATCGCATGCCTCATGTATTTGGTATTATTTCCAAAAATAACTAGTATGATGCGGAAAGAAAAATTACTAGTTATACCTTTTAGAAAGACCTCTTGATCTTCTACCGTATTCCTCTTCTAACCTCGGACGTTGTGTGGGCAACGATCTTCCGAGATGAGAAACCACCAAAGCACCTTCTTCTCCTTTCTTCAAGTTTCGGCCAAGCACTATGCTTCCAAGAGATGAAGATCTTTTTCCACCAATCAAGCTCCAAGGGATGTAAGCTTTCTCTCCTTCTTCTCCAAGCTAAAATCCGGCCACCACTTGATCTTCAAGGAGGAAGAGAGGTCCGGCCACAAGATGGAGAGAAGAGAAAGGAAGGAGGCCGGCCACACCAAGGAAGAAAAGAGGGAGAAAATAATAGAGGTTGTTCACCATGAAGCCTTCTCTACCCCCTCTTTTATAATCCTTGGTCTTGGCAAATAAGGAAATTTAATTAAAAACTTCCTTAATTCTTTTACCATGAAAAGGAAAAATTTATTTTAATTAAAATAATTTTTCTTCTCACTTAAACATGGCCGACCACTTATTTCCTCAAATCAAGGAGAGTTTTAATTAAACAAGAATTAAAACTTCCTAATTTGTTTCCGGAAATTTATAAAAATTTCTCCAATAATTTTATCCCTTCATGATTGGTTTATAAAAAGGAAATTTAATAAATTAAAATCTTTCTTTTAAACATGTGGATAAAAAGAAAGTTATCTCTAAAAAATTAAAATCTCTTTCAATCTACAAATAAGGAAAGATATCAAATCTTTTCTTAATCTTTTGTAGAAACTTATAAAAGAGAATATTTAATTTTTAAACTCTCTTTTAAATCATGAATATGTTTAAAAAGGAAAGTTTTCTTAAAATTTAAAATCCTCCTTTAATCAACAAATAAGGAAAGATTTCAAATTTTAAACTCTCTTTTAATCATGTAGATGATTTACAAATAAGGAAAGTTTTTACCAAAAATTAAAACCATCCTTTTAAACTACAAATAAGGAAAGAGATTAATCTCTTCTCTTAATCTTTTGTAGAAAGTTATAAAAGGAAATTTTAATTTTTTAACTCTCTTTAAAATCATGATATCCACATAAGAAATAATTTTAATAAAATCTTTTTAATATTCTAGTGGCGACCACCTAAGCTTGGGACCCAAGCTTTGGCCGCCACCTACATGGCTCATCCACTTGGACTTGGCGGCCCTAGCTTGGGTTCCAAGCTAGCAGCCCCATTGGATGGGTAAGAAGGTGGGTATGCGGTGGGTATAAATCTCTATATACTAGAGGCTACGATAGGGACCGAGAGGAGGAATTGGTTTTGGTCTCCCGATGAAATTAAGCATCCCGTGTTCGCCCCGAACACACAACTTAATTTCATCAATAATAATTCATTCCACTAAAGAACTATTATTGAACTACCGCACCAATCCCAAATTACATTTTGGGCTCCTTCTTATTATGAGTGTGTTAGTCTCCCTGTGTTTAAGATAACAAATGCCCACTAATTAAGTAAGTTACTGACAACTCACTTAATTAATATCTAGCTCCAAGAGTAGTACCACTCAACTTCATCGTCATGTCGGACTAAGTCCACCTGCAGGGTTTAATATGACAATCCTTATGAGCTCCTCTTGGGGACATTCTCAACCTAGATCACTAGGACACAGTTTCCTTCTATAATCAACAACACACACTATAAGTGATATCATTTCCCAACTTATCGGGCTTATTGATTCATCGAACTAAATCTCACCCATTGATAAATTAAAGAAATAAATATCAAATATATGTGCTTGTTATTATATTAGGATTAAGAGCACACACTTCCATAATAACTGAGGTCTTTGTTTCTTTATAAAGTCAGTATAAAAGAAACAACCTCTAATGGTCCTACTCAATACACTCTAAGTGTACTAGTGTAATTATATAATTAAGATAAACTAATACCTAATTACACTACGACCTTCCAATGGTTTGTTCCTTTCCATTATGGTCGTGAGCTACTGTTTATAATTTATAAGGTACTGATAACATGATCCTCTGTGTGTGACACCACACACCATGTTATCTACAATATAAATTAATTGAACAACTACATTTATCATAAATGTAGACATTTGACCAATGTGATTCTTATTTCTAGATAAATGTTTATACCAAAAGCTAGGCTTTTAGTATACACTCTAACAGGCTGATAGCCCGTACGTCAGATGATGTATGTGACAGTTTTATACTCTTAGGAGGCATTTAGTCTATCCATATGATATTACACTCTGATGATATTGGCTCCGATGATTCACTTTTTAGTTGATTTATCATATTTAGACTATAGATATACATGTCGATATTACCATGATAACTTGTATACCGATTGATTAAATAATAAGATTGAACAATTGATTTTACTAATGATGACAAGTGATGATAAGGTGAAGACCCTAAACTCTAATATAAAAATCTTACCTGGTTATAGATAATGAGAAAATGATTATACATATATATGTATAAATGTAGAACTTTAAGAATAATCCTAAAGTTGTAACAAAAGATTGTGATTTATTCTACTTCCTTGACTTCTTCAATAAGATTAAATTCATGCACATCTTTCTTGAGTATCCACTTAGCCATTTGGCTAACTTTCTATATTCCTTGGTCTCCAGTTTTGCAGACACAGGGATCCTTTTGATATTATAGTTGATTTTGGACTTTCATAGAGTTGCTCAGAGATCTCGACGTGTTGATTACCTGGGTTGTTTTACTTTTGTTTTCGTTGTATTTATAGTTTGTAATTTTATTTCAGATGTCGTTTATTTGTATAGTTTGGTGGTCTACGAAACTATGACATATATATAAATTTGATACATTTCGTGGTTATGTTGTTTCTATTTTATGTATGTTCCAGCCGTGTGGGCTGATGAATATGTTGTTTATGTTTATGTTTTGTGATGTATGTGTGTATGCTTCATATTGTCACCGGTACAAGGGAGATGCTGTCGGATTTTCGTCTGGCAGGGACTCCTCTGGGGGCGTGACATTTGCTCCCTGTGGGTTATACAGATTCTGACTTCCAATCAGATGGGGATAATAGTAAGTCAACCTCAGGGTATGTGTTTACTTTGGGAGGTGGAGCCATAACATGGAGGAGTGTTAAGCAGAATTGTGTTTCGGACTCCACCGTGGAAACTGAGTATGTGGCAACCTCTGAGGCATCCAAAGAAGCTATATGACTCAGAAACTTTTTGATGAACTTAGATGTGATTCTTGGTTTGCCCAAAATTATCACAATTTATTGTGATAATTGTGGTGCAGTAGCAAACTCGAAGGAACCACGAGCCCATAAGGTAAGTAAACACATTGAGCGCAAGTACCACCTGATACGAGACATCGTAAAACGAGGAGAAGTTATTGTCGCCAAGATTACATCAGCAAATAACTTGGCAGATTCTTTCACTAAGGCCCTTCCGGCAAGAGCTTTTGATGGACATGTTGAGAGGATGTGAATCAGATGTATGGCAGCACATATGCCAGCATAGTCTTTTAGTATAAGTGAGAGATTGTTATAATGTATACTAAAAGCCTAGCTTTTTGTATGAACATTTATATTTTGAAATGAGAATCAATTTGGTCAAATGTTACATTTTATATTTATTTATATGTTAATGCAGTTACCCATTTAATTTATATTATAGATAACATGGTGTGTGGTGCTACACAGAAGATCATGTTATTAGTGTTGGTGCAACATCCCTCAGGTCAAGGTTGACCTGGTTGACCAAGCTGAGTCTTGGTTTGAGTTTAGATGTTTGACAATAAGAAATTGATTGAAGAAGAGTCAAGTAGGTCAAGGTTGACCGGATGCTTGACTGGGAAGTCCTAACTGGGATGTTAGGTAGAATGGAAGTCCTGGTGAGTGAAGCCAGGCAGAAGGAAAGTCCTAGTGAGTGAAGCTAGGTGAAAGTCCTGGTGAGTGAAGCCAGGTGAAAGTCCTAGTGAGTGAAGCTAGGCAGATGGAAAACCCTAGTGAGTGAAGCTAGGCAGATGGAAAACCCTAGTGAGTGAAGCTAGGTGAAAGTCCTGGTGAGTGAAGCCAGGCAAGGGAAAATCCAGATGGATCAAGGATGATCGGACATCTGGTGTTGGGAAGTCCAAGTAGGTCAAAGGATTGACTGGATACTTGGCACGAGGAAATACAGATAGGTCAAAGGGATTGACCAGACATCTGATGGAAGTCCAAGTAGGTCAAGGGAGTGACCGGATACTTGGCATGAATAGAAAAGTCCAAGTGGGTCAAAGGGATTGACCAGACACTTGGTGGGAAGTCCTAGCAGGTCAAAGGAGTGACCAGATGCTAGGCATGATGTACCAACGGGTCAAGGTTGACCGGATGTTGGTTTGAGAGGCTTAGGACTTGGTTTTGGGCAAAAACCAAGTACTGGATCGATCAGTGGATCGATCCAGGCCTTTCCTAGCGAACAGAAAGCCTCTGGATCGATCAGTGGATCGATCCAGATGTCCCAATCGATCAGTGAATCGATTGGGACGCGGCTGCTTCGCGCGATAAGCGCTGGATCGATCCATGGATCGATCCAGGTGTTTTTCCCAGAGCACAAAGGCGCTCTGGATCGATCCGTGGATCGATCCAAAGCCTCCCCGATCGATTGGGAACTTTCGAATCGATCGGGATCCGACCGTTGGCGTCGATAAAGGCCGCAGGCGCACGATTCCTTCGGCATATCTCTTCACCGATTTACTCCAGATCTCTCGCCAGCTCCTCCACAGCTCTCTCCAAGCTCTAGATCGCCAGTTTTTGAAGATTCTTGGAGGCTTTTCAAGTCAAGAGGCGGATCTATTGCAAGAGGAAGAAGTTAGGGTTAGGGTTTTTATTGCACATCTTGTAAGCTTTTGCTTATCTTGTATTTCCCTTTCTTCTTCTTGTATTGAGTCTTGTAGGGCTTCTCCGCCCTTGGTAGTTACCATAAAGGAGAGTTTCATTAGTGGAAGGTGTGTGCGTTGGTGTGGATCCTTGGACTAGTCACCTCTTGTGGGGTGGATACCAAGTAAACCAACCGTGTTAGCGTTGTGTGAGTGTTTCTTTGTATTCCGCTGCGCATCACTTTGAAGAAACAAGCAACGAAGCACGACGAGCACACGCGAAGCTATTCACCCCCCTCTAGCTACTTTTCAGTCCTAACAAGTGGTATCAGAGCGAGGCCGCTCTTCACCGGAATCATCGCCGGAAGGGTCAAGCATAACAAGAAAAGCTAGAGGGTGAAGAAGTTGAAGCAAAATTGTCAAAGTCAAAGATTTCAAGAAGCTCAACTTCAAGATGCAATTCCAAGATGGACTTGGATTTGACACAAGGGTGGCTCCACCGTACACATCCACAAGTTTCGATTCTTGGAAATCAAGAATCGAAAATTTTCTTATGATGGAGATAGAGCAATGGTTTGCTCTAATGGAAGGCTTCGAAGCTCCAACAAACTCCAAGGGCAAGCTTCTCAAGAAAAGTAAATGGAGCTCGGAGCAAGTCCAAAGGTGCGATGCAAATGACAAAGTGACCAAGCTTTTGGTCAATTTATTGCCAAGCACCATCCTTTGCAAAATTGGAGAATTTGAAGATGCAAAGGAATTATGGAGCAAATTGGCCAAGCTTCATGAAGAGATCCCCTTCACTATACAAAAGCAAGAAGTATCCAGAGAGGGTGACTCTTTGGAGCAAGACCAAGAGGAGGACTCCGAGGTTGAGAGATGCTCAACCTCCGAAGAAGAGGAAATTCAAGAAGCTTCATCCTCAAGGGAATGCAACGAAGGGAACAAGGAGGGAGCATACTCCTTGTTTCATATTCAAGATGATGAAGCCTCCACCTCTAGGATTGAGGGGGAGCAATCCTTGGTGACACCAGATCAAGAAGAAGGAGAAGCTTCTACATCCGGGTCAAGAGACGAAGAAGAGGAAGAAGATTCTACCTCCACAAGTCAAGAAAAATCAAATGGAGGAGAATCAAGGTCCGATCAAGAGGAAGCTTCTACCTCCGGATCCAAAGGAAAAGATGCCGCCCCTACAAGCAAAGGTATAAATATTTCAACTAATAATAAAAATCATATTATATGCTTTGAGTGTAGGGAACATGGGCACTACAAGAGCAAGTGCCCTAAACTGGCCAAGAAGAAGGGCCAAGTGGCACAAAAGGGCAAGGTGAAGCCCAATGAGACCACCCCCGGGACAAAGAAGAGCAAAGAGCACATTGTGTGCTTCTTGTGTCAACAAAAAGGGCATTATCGAAGTCAATGCCTCAAGGGGAAGAAGATGGTCAAGGCTCAAGGAAGCTCAAGTCAAGGGGGAGCCTCCAAGGTAAAGAAGAAGGTAACATTTATTGAGCCTACCCCTTTACATTATGGTAAAAAGCATGATAGTTCAAATTATCATTTTAATGCAATTTACCATAAGAATAGAAAGCATGAGGGCTTTAAGGAAAAGCATGTGGCCCTACATGCTAAAACTACCCAACCTAAGGTTAGGAAGGTAGATAGACACTTGGGCGGGAACACTAAGGATAATAGATACATGCCCAAGAACAAAAATGCTCATGGATCAAATGAAAAATCAAATACTAAGGACTTAGTGAGAGAAAATCAAGTCTTAAGGTCAAGACTTGATAAAATGGAAAAGACCCTAAAAAGGATGGAAAATATCCTATTAGGGCAAAATGAGCATAGCCTAAGTTTAGGGGTACAAAAGTCATCCAATGGCCATAGAGGTTTGGGATACAAACCCAAAGCTAAAAAGGATGTGCCGAGTTATCATAGGGTTCCATATAGCTATGGAACAAACCCTAAGTCTAGAGGTCAAGTCAAAGATACAAGGGAAGATATCCCTAGAAGTATTTTTGCAACCAAAGTGACTAAGACTTCTAAGAAGTCTAAGAAAGTCACTAACAAGGTCACAAGGGAGGCTATCCCTAGAGTTGACCTAGAAAATGTGACCAAGGCTTCTAAGAAGCCCAACAAGGTCACTAGGAAGGTATCTAGGGAAGTTATCCCTAGTGAGTACCTAGAGCATCCAAGGAGCACCAATAGGTGTTGGGTTCCTAGGAGCATCTTCTCTACCCCATAGATGGGTTAGAGAGTGTCAACTCCGATTAAAAGGGTAGTTAACCCAACTTTGAGGAAATTGACACTCAAGGAGCATTTTCAAGGTTTTTGTTAACCTTTGAAAATGAAATGAAATTATTATTTACTCCTTGAAAGAGTAAAATGTGCCTAGTGGTGAAAAATTGATTTTATCTTAAAATGGCACATATTGGGAAATTCATAAGAACTACCAAGTTGGGATTTTGGTATGTTCTTAGGAAATTTAAGGCAATCCGGGCCTTGATTTATGTAATCAATCTTGAGGAAAAATGAAATATGCCAACATTTGAGGACATGCTTAATTTCGACTGGCATAAATTAATCAAGGGAAGTAGAAATGTCAATTTAGGTTTTGGCACTTTCATGAAGCACTTTAGGGCAATCTAGGTTTAAGTTGTAAGTTTAGCTAAGATTTTAAGGATACTTAGATAGTTGATCTAGGTATTTTATTTATGCTAAACCTTGCCATGAGTGTTTGCCCATAATATGCCATGACATCATATTTTATTTTAATTTGTATTTTACATTCATGACTTATCATGGAAAATACAAAAATACCATATCATGCCATACATACATCATGTAGTTATAGGAATCTTCCTTTTGAAAGCTATTTTATTTTGATGTATGCCATAACATTATCATGCATTAGTTTAATTCCTTGTAATTAAGGACAAATGACATTTAACAACACTTATTAACAAGTGACATCCTAGGTGGATGTCTAATATCTTTGAAATGCCTAGATAGATATGCATGATCCCTAGATTAGGGCAAAACCAAAATCTACATCTCACAAAGACTATAAGGTGACTTGTATGTGCTTTAGTGCACAATTAGATACAAGTGAGATGTTAGGATGATGAACAAAGCTCAAGATGTTGATTTAGTGCATTCTTTTGAGTTTTTAAATTCATCAAAACACATAGTTATGTGTTTTCCCATCATTGGGAAAGCTAATGTACAAGTCATGTGCATTATGCCCAAGGAATATGATGGGATATTGGTTTTGAAAATGTTTTTAAATGTTTTTGGAAAACCTTGGTGAAGGCTATCTTTTGATAGTAATCACCATTGAATAGTTAGACACAAACTTGAAGAAAACACTAAAGTTTTTGCAAGTTCTCAAGTTTGTGTCAATCTTTGAAAATTTAATGTATTTTCATAGAAAACTATTTTTCCATGATTAAGTATGCCCTAAATAATGTCTCCACGAAATTTCATGATTTTTGGATTTTTGTAGAATTTTCTAGGGGTTTCTGAAGTTAACTGAAATGGAATTTCAGCAACTATCAGAGCTCCGATCGATTCATGGATCGATTGTAGTTCCTGAATCGATCCGTGGATCGATTCAGAAGGCAAGTCTCCCACGAGCAGAAGCTCGTTGGATCGATCAGCCGATCGATCCAGGGAGTATGAATCGATCAATGGATCGATTCAGATAGGTTCAATCGATTGGAACCCAACTCCAATCGATCCAAGTGGCTGATTTTGGCTGGGAAGGCCTGATTTCAGCATCTTTGAACCTCTTTGAGTCTAGGTAACCATTCCAAACCCCTAAAATACATTTGTATACATAAAAAGGGTGTTTTCATGTGAAAACAAGGATGGATTGGTTAAGGAAGGCTTCATTGAAGTTTAGGTTGAGGTTTGTTTCAAATATTGAGTATTTGAACCTCAAAACTTCTAAATTTTGGGTTTCCTAAAGGTTTAGGGATTCCAAGTCATTGTTGGTGCAATGACAGAAGTTACCACCATGTCTTTATGGGGAGGGACTCTTTAAAGACATGAAAAATTATTTTTTTCATGAACCTTGGAAGGTGGTTAACCTTATTTAAAGAAAATGCTCATGTATGAGCTTTTGAACTTGAAATGGGGAGTGGATATCCTCATTATTTCAAGTGGGAACTCAAGTGGTTAGAAAATGCTCAAGGTTGGGTATTTGTCTACATTGAGGGAGAAGTTAAGGATAAATGATGGGAATGGGACATTCATTATCGTGTTGATCACAACGAGTAATGTTGTGAACAACGATGAGCAACTCTTCAGGGGGAGAGTCGTCAACAAATGGATTTGTTGATGTGTACCCAAAATTGGGGCATGGGTTGATGTGTGCCCAAAGATGGGTTGATGTGTGCCAATAGGGGGAGAATGAAAGGACCTGTGAATGGGTACAAGTTAGGCTTTCATTACCTAGAGGGAGTGTGCCCTCTTAGGGGGAGAATGAAGAGCTTAATTTATGTGTTCATTACCTAGTGGCATGAAGATTGAGGCTATAGGATTAGCCTAACTTACATGTAGTATTGTCAAACATCAAAAAGGGGGAGATTGTTGGTGCAACATCCCTCAGGTCAAGGTTGACCTGGTTGACCAAGCTGAGTCTTGGTTTGAGTTTAGATGTTTGACAATAAGAAATTGATTGAAGAAGAGTCAAGTAGGTCAAGGTTGACCGGATGCTTGACTGGGAAGTCCTAACTGGGATGTTAGGTAGAATGGAAGTCCTGGTGAGTGAAGCCAGGCAGAAGGAAAGTCCTAGTGAGTGAAGCTAGGTGAAAGTCCTGGTGAGTGAAGCCAGGTGAAAGTCCTAGTGAGTGAAGCTAGGCAGATGGAAAACCCTAGTGAGTGAAGCTAGGCAGATGGAAAACCCTAGTGAGTGAAGCTAGGTGAAAGTCCTGGTGAGTGAAGCCAGGCAAGGGAAAATCCAGATGGATCAAGGATGATCGGACATCTGGTGTTGGGAAGTCCAAGTAGGTCAAAGGATTGACTGGATACTTGGCACGAGGAAATACAGATAGGTCAAAGGGATTGACCAGACATCTGATGGAAGTCCAAGTAGGTCAAGGGAGTGACCGGATACTTGGCATGAATAGAAAAGTCCAAGTGGGTCAAAGGGATTGACCAGACACTTGGTGGGAAGTCCTAGCAGGTCAAAGGAGTGACCAGATGCTAGGCATGATGTACCAACGGGTCAAGGTTGACCGGATGTTGGTTTGAGAGGCTTAGGACTTGGTTTTGGGCAAAAACCAAGTACTGGATCGATCAGTGGATCGATCCAGGCCTTTCCTAGCGAACAGAAAGCCTCTGGATCGATCAGTGGATCGATCCAGATGTCCCAATCGATCAGTGAATCGATTGGGACGCGGCTGCTTCGCGCGATAAGCGCTGGATCGATCCATGGATCGATCCAGGTGTTTTTCCCAGAGCACAAAGGCGCTCTGGATCGATCCGTGGATCGATCCAAAGCCTCCCCGATCGATTGGGAACTTTCGAATCGATCGGGATCCGACCGTTGGCGTCGATAAAGGCCGCAGGCGCACGATTCCTTCGGCATATCTCTTCACCGATTTACTCCAGATCTCTCGCCAGCTCCTCCACAGCTCTCTCCAAGCTCTAGATCGCCAGTTCTTGAAGATTCTTGGAGGCTTTTCAAGTCAAGAGGCGGATCTATTGCAAGAGGAAGAAGTTAGGGTTAGGGTTTTTATTGCACATCTTGTAAGCTTTTGCTTATCTTGTATTTCCCTTTCTTCTTCTTGTATTGAGTCTTGTAGGGCTTCTCCGCCCTTGGTAGTTACCATAAAGGAGAGTTTCATTAGTGGAGGGTGTGTGCGTTGGTGTGGATCCTTGGACTAGTCACCTCTTGTGGGGTGGATACCAAGTAAACCAACCGTGTTAGCGTTGTGTGAGTGTTTCTTTGTATTCCGCTGCGCATCACTTTGAAGAAACAAGCAACGAAGCACGACGAGCACACGCGAAGCTATTCCCCCCCCCCCCCCCCCTCTAGCTACTTTTCGGTCCTAACAATTAGTTCCTTATAAATTATAAATAGTAGCTCACGACCGAGATGGATAGAGACAAACCATTGGAACGGTTGTAGTGTAATTTGGTATTAGTCTGTCTTGACTATAAAATTACACTAGGACCATTTGAGGTTGTTCGATTTATACTAACTACATAAAAGAACAGAACCTCTGTTATTATGGATGTGCGTTCTCTTAATCCTGATATAATAACAAACACGTATACTTAGTATTTATTTCTTTGACTTATCAATGGGTGAGATTTATTCGTTAAATTAATAGGCCTGATGAGTTGGGAGATAGTACCATTTATATGGTGTGTTGTTGATTATAAAAGGAAACTTTGTCTTATTTATTTAGATTGAAGATGTCCCCTTGAGGAGCTCATAAGGATTATCATGTAAACTCTTTAGGTGGACTTAGTTCGACATGATAATAAGTTTGAGTGGTACTACTCTTGGAGCTAGATGTTAATTAATTGAGTTGTCAGAAACTCATTTAATTAACGAACATACGATATCTTAAATACAGGGAGATTAACGCACTCATGATAAGAAGGAGCCCATATTGTAATATGAGATTGGTGCGGTAGTTCAATAATAACTCTTTAGTGGTATGAGTTATTATTGACGAACTTGAGTTGGGTGTTCGGGTCGAACACAGGAAGCTCAAGTCCATCAGGAAGCCAAAACTAATTCCTTCTTTCGGTCCCTGTTGTAGCCTCACATTCACTCATTTGATTTTGTTTCCTACCCAAGAAAGGGGTCGGCCAAGCCTTGCTTGGTGCCCAAGCAAGGGGTCGGCCAAACCAAAAGAAAAAGAAAAGAAAGAGAAAAGAAAAGAAAGAAAAAAAAAGGGAGATTTTTTCTCAACAGAATTAGAGATTTTTCTAAAAAGAATTATGTTGATTCTTTCTTAGAAATTTTCTAAAAAGAATTATATTAATTCTTTCCTAAGAAATGTTTCTAAAAAGAATTATGTTAATTCTTTCCTAAAGATTTTTTTCTAAACAAAAATTCTGTTAATATTTATCCTCTTTTATCTGGTGCCAAAGGTTATAAAAAGGAAAGAGGTCATGCCACCATAACCTAATCTCTCTTGAGTTGTTTTCCCTTGCTTGTGGCCGGCACCTCATCTCTTCTTTTCTCTCTTTTCTTTTCCCCTAGGGTCGGCGCTCACCTCCTCTCTTCCTCCTAGGGTCGGCGCCCCACCTTCTCATCTCTTCCTCCCTTTCCTCCCTCTAGGACCGGTGCATATCTTCCTTGGTGGCCGAAGCTTGGAGGAGAAGAAGAAGAAGAGAAGAACCACCCTAGGTGGCCGGCGGTTTGGAGGAGAAGAAGAAGGAGGAGGTGCCCCTTTTCTTTGCATCTTTTGGTGGTAGGCGGCTTGGAAACAAAAGAAGGTTCGGGTGATTTATCTTGGTAGATCGTCATCCACACGACGTCCAAGAAGAGGAGAGGAATACAGCAGAAGATCAAGAGGTCTTTGTCTACGAAGAAAGGTACAACTAATTATTTATTCCGTAGCGCAACTAGTTTTGTTTTCTTTGTATGTATCCTGAAATACCAACACAAGAGGCTACGATCTTGTGCTTTGATCAAGGTGCATTTTGATCAATCAAGAACTTGCTTAATTGATCAAACACATGTCTGATCAAGCAAATGGTTTGCTAGGAATAGTTCTATCCTTGTACAAATTTTTGTACAGGGGATTTACACAGAACGGAATTCCAAGCGCCAACACCCCCTTGCACCAGCAGCCCTTTATCGGTTGACCCCACAACCTTCATCGCCGTCCATCCTCAGCCTTCCACAAGAAATGATAGAGACTGATTAGAGGATGGTGATGACATGCAGAGTTGTGAGCGTACTTGCAATATCTGATGTCATCTTGGTCGCACGAGGGTTCACATGAGCTAGTTCTACACAGGAGCTGATAGGGACAGATTTATACCTAATCCCCCATGTTTTGTATGGGAGATAGGCAATCGATCGAAGCAAGTGACGCTAGGACATACGAAAGAGTTCGTAATCAAGATAGTGATGGTATGCATGCGTGGACATGTACAACTTCTTACCTTGAGCACCTCCATAGATTTGACACTTTGTTGGACATGACATGTGTAGGAGCCCAGACTTTTGTATGTTGTGTTTTTTCTTGATGATATATATTTATCTTTTCATCAAAAAGTCAAGGGTCCCCGTTCTCATGCTCCAGGGTCACTATCCTCGCATTACGATCAACCCAAATTGCCCTTCAAGATGCCATAATCCATCGCCTCTCTTGCCACCTCATCACAGGTCATCTCAAACGTAGATCCGACCATCTCCAGCATAGCTCTGCACTACTATATGCCTCCGATGTTGATCGGGTCTTCGAGCTCTCGCTACCATTGTGCTCCGAGCTGACCTGTTGTGTTCTAGCCTTCAAACGATTGTTATGTTCTGGCTTTAGAGCCACTGCTATATTCTGGCATGCAAGCCGCTGTTCTGTTCCGGCCTACGAGTTGCTGTTCTATTCTGGTCTACATGTCGCTGTCATATTTTGGCTTGCGTGCCACTTGTTGGTTGCTACTCGGAAAACCTATAGGTTTCATTGTACAAAATTTTGTACAAAGGTCTGAACCTTTTCCTAGCTACCATGTGTTCTTTTAAATTAAATTTTGGATCGCCTGCGGAACTTAACACGTTTGATCCAAAACTTAATCTATTTGTTCTTTTAGGTTTTGACTTGGATCTCCTGCGAAACTTAACACGTTCGACCCAAGTCTCCTTAAGTTATTAATTACATTAAATATTAATTTCCATAAAAGGTTCCTAGTACTGACGTGGCGAGGCACATGGCCTTCTTGGATATGAGAGCAACCACCACCGACTAGACAAAACCTTTAATAGAAAGCTAATATTTAATTTCCTAAAATAACTTTAGGTTAACCAAAGAGAACAATCAAATCACAAGGAAAAGAAAAAACAAAAGAACACAACTTCGAAAAAACATATTCGAAATTCTAGAACGTAAGCCTCTTGTATTTGGTATTATTTCCATAAATAACTAGCATGATGCGAAAATAGAAATTACTAGTTATACCTTATAGAAAAACCTCTTGATCTTCTACCGTATTCCTCTTCTAACCTCGGACGTTGTGTGGGCAACGATCTTCCGAGACGAGAAACCACCAATCACCTTCTTCTCCTCCTAGCTAGGTTCGGCCAACAAAGAGGAAGCTTCACCAAGGAAGAAAAACAAAATACTAACCAAGCTCCAAGAGATGCTAGCTTTCTCTCCTTCTTCTTCTTCTTCTCCGAGTAGTATCCGGCCACCACAAGAGCTCCAATAGAAGGGTAGGGTTCAGCCACCACAAGAGGAAGAGAGGGAGAGGTTGGCCGGCCACACCAAGGAACAAAAGAGGGAGAGGAATAATAGATGTTGTGTCTTGTGAAGGCACCCTCACCCCTTCTTTTATATTCCTTGGCCTAGGCAAATTAGGAAATTTAATTACAATAAATTTTCCTTAATTTCCTTGACATGATTTAATTGAGAGAAATAAAATAAAATTTCCCAATTAATTTCAAGTGGCCGGCCACATCATTGGAAAACAAAAGAGGACAAGTTTTAATCAACAATTAAAACTTCCTAATTTGTTTCGGAAATTTTAAAAATAAAATTTCTCTTTAAAATCTCTTCATGGTTGATAAAAGGAAATTTCTATAATTTTAATTTTATCAACATGTGAATAATTTTAAAGAAAAATAAAACATCTCTCCAATCTACAAATAAGGAAAGAGATCTAATCTCTTTCTTTAATCTTTTGTAGATCTTTTACAAGAGAGATATTTTAATTTTAATTCTCTTTAAAATATATCTTCCACATAATAATAAAAATTAAAATTAAATTTCTTTTTAATTTATTTTGGCCGGCCCTACTAGCTTGGGTTCAAGCTAGGGCCGGCCACCCAATCTCATACCTAGGCCGGCCCTAGCTTGATCCCAAGCTAGCTTGGCCGGCCCCTATTGGGTGGGTATAGAAGGTGGGTATAGGTGGGTATAGAACTCTATAAATAAGAGGCTACGATAGGGACCGAGAGGAGGAATTGGTTTTGGTCTCCCGATAAAATTAAGCATCCCGTGTTCGCCCTGAACACACAACTTAATTTTATCAATGATAATTCATTCCACTAGAGAACTATCATTGAACTACCGCACCAATCCCAAATTACATTTTTGGGCTCCTTCTTATTATGAGTGTGTTAGTCTCCTGTTTAAGATATCGAATGTCCACTAATTAAGTGAGTTACTGACAACTCATTTAATTAATGTCTAAGTCCAAGAGTAGTACCACTCAACCTTATCGTCATGTCGAACTAAGTCCACCTGCAGGGTTTAACATGACAATCCTTATGAGCTCCTCTTGGGGACATTATCAACCTAGTATCTCTAGGACACAGTTTCCTTCTATAATCAACAACACACACTATAAGTGATATCATTTCCCAATTTATCGGGCTTATTGATTCATCGAACTAAATCTCACCCATTGATAAATTAAAGAAATAAATATCAAATATATGTGCTTGTTATTATATTAGGATTAAGAGCACACACTTCCATAATAACCGAGGTCTTTGTTCCTTTATAAAGTCAGTATAAAAGAAACGACCTCAAATGGTCCTACTCAATACACTCTGAGTGTACTAGTGTAATTATATAGTCAAGATAAACTAATACATAATTACACTACGACCTTCTAATGGTTTGTTCCTTTCCATTCTGGTCGTGAGCTACTGTTTATTATTTATAAGGTACTGATAACATCATCTTCTGTATGTGACACCACATACTATGTTATCTACAATATAAATTAAATAAACAACTACAAACAAATGTAGATAATTAGACCAAATGTGATTCTTTATTTATAATGAATGTTTACAAAGCTTAGGCTTTCAGTATACACTCCAACACCACTATCATATTCCGGCCTACTTGTTGTTGTCATATCCCAGCCTGCATGCCCTGCTATATTCCATCCTGCATGTTGCTATCGTATTCTGGCTGCATGCCGCCTTCCGGATCCATGCTGCATCTGACTTTGTGCCACCGCCTTCCGGATCGATCCATGTTGCATCTGGCTTTGTGCTGTCATCTCCGGCTCCGCGCCATCGCCTCCACTTCCGTGCCACTTACAGTCCACTCTTACGGGTCTAGTATGCTTTACATTCATTCAATCATTTCATTACAGCTAGTACTATTTATATTCTTCATTTCTATCATCGGAGGCTGACTTGAACATCGAATGGTCAGACTGGGGCAGCCCCCCGTCTGTTGTTTAACTACCTTACAGACACCATTGACCGAAGACTTTTGGACACCTTTGGTCCTTTTCTTTTTTGCGGGGTCCAGCACTCAGTCAACATAGAAAATAGTTCAGCATCCCTCCTCCATCTGGATCATGACACCTCGGTCAATATTCCAATCACTTCACTGACAATTCCATCTTCTTAGTTTCCAAACGGGATCATGATGCCTAGTAACCAAGACAACAAATTATCACTTCATTTCAAGGGGAAAAAAATAGATTTGTCAACTAAATATAAAGATAAACAAACATGCAAGTTGTTTTCACTCATGTAAAAGAGCACTTCCTTTCATAAAAGGTTGAGACTAGCAAATGAAAATAGTTGTGTATACTTACTTGGTATAACCTGAGCCTGTCGAGTATCTTGTTGACTATCGTATGGTGACCCAAAGCAAACAAAATAAGGTTGCCTGTATTTGCGGAGCACAATCTCAACAACTTTAGTCTATTTTCACGCTCAAGACTGGATGTTAAAGCGGAAATTCCTTCAAGTTCACCTATAAATTCAGAAGTGTCGACATAAAATCCTATTCAGCTTCAAGATAAAAACTAAACCAGTAGACTAATAAACTGCCATGCATGAACTACAATTATCCAAAACTTTGACAAAAGGTAAACCCTTTGCACCAGCTTTGACTGCTTCACCATAGATTTTGCCCTTCTTCAGTACTGTATTTGAAAACGTCTGTGCGCCAGAAGGTACACATAATGCTTTAATCGTGCCACCGTTTTCTAAAGCATCTGTAAATACATTGAAATTGCATCCTAAAAATACTGAGCTAACCTGCCATTCCAACATATCATCATGACCAAAGTTATGAGAATCTAGAAAGCTGGTTTTACCTAACAATCAAAATGAGACTAAACAACACTGAGCCTCGTTAGGAGTATACTGCATCTTGAAGGGTTTGAGAGGAAGCTACTTGAAAAAAATCAACATTCTGTGTTTGATGGAACTTATATAAGGTAAGATCATTTGTACGTAGGGAGAGATCAACTTCTTCCGGATATGTGCATCCTGTGCTCTTCTTTCTATATTCTAGTTGTATGATACATCATTCAAGATAATTTTTTTTTCGCAAGTCGTCCATCTGAGGACCAGACTATTCCTTTAAGTATCATCGCTGAGAAATAAACTTTCCATTGAAGATGTGGAGTATCTCCTTATAAAAGTCCTTTAATAACTTTATCTTTATCAATAAAATTTAAAAAATAAAAATTATTTTAGATTAAACTTTCAAACATATTTAACTTATTTTATTTAATTAAAAATATTTATTAGATATATATATCTATATATCTAATAAATATTTTTAATTAAATAAAATAAGTTAAGTTTTGTTGATAAAATATTAAAAATACTAACTAATTTAACAATAATAAATTATTATAATACTATTAATGTACATTATATTTTCTATTTTTAAAAAAAATATCAATCAATTTTAATTTTAATGAAAAAAAAATCTAGATACAATGATAAAATTATTATTTGTGACGTAGAAGTAATAGAACTTCAAAATGCTTTTAGCTTTCAAAAGTATTTTTAAAAAAAATATACTTAATTTTGGTTAGTAAATTAAATTTTTGTCAATAAAAAATTAAAAATTATGAACCAAATTTTAATAATCATAAAAATAAATTATCAATCAAATCTAATATTAAAAGTTAAAAAATAAAAACTAACAAATTTAACTTTAATTTATGAAATATTAAAAATTATTGGTCAAATGTAAAAAATTAAAAATTATTAACTAAATTTAATTATGCTAATAAAAAAAATTTTACCAATAAAAATATATCTGGACTAAAATTTATTTTAACCATAATTTTAAATATTTAATATCCAAATATAATAGGATTTGATGGGCTCCAATATAAAAGGGGCCTAGGCCTTTAAGGCCTATACCTTGACTGGACCTGCCTGATGTTAGTTGGAAAGACTTTTTCGAATTCTTTTTTTTTTTTTTGCTTCTGTTATTTTTTTCTTGCAGATTTCTGTTTTGCATGTTAGTTGCAAATTTTGATGGTGACTGGTTACATGTCTATTTATCCTTCATTTTTATGGTTATATTGTGTTTCTGATTGATAGTAACTGTCATCTGTCTTGTAAGTTTCTCTTTAGTTTATCTTAAGTTGATGTTGTGGATTTTTTAGAAAGGATCCCTTCACTTCCACTTACACTCAACATCCTATTGTTCACATGTTTTTTAGAGATAACCAGCTTAGGTTAGTGTTTACTTGGAAGAAGAGTAATTGCAGAGAAGAGGGAGAGGGGAAGGTTAGTATTAAAAACCTGTTTATTTGGGGAAAACATGGAGAGGGGAGACTGGAGAGACCCTTCCGGCCTTCACTTTCACAGAAAGGATTCCCTTGCAATTATACAAACCCTTAGATTCACAACTATGTCAGATACTCGGTTGGACTAACATAAATTCTTACCAGGAAATTTTGTAATATTTTTTTCTGGATTTGATGATCATATGTTTATTATTTAAATTAATTCTTAGTTTTCATTATTTTTCATTTATAACTATAGTTTGATTGTTTTCATTTATATCAATCCTTAATTTTGATCAATAATTATTGCACTGATTGAACAACTTCTTTGTTTTCATATCTTCAAGGCCATACCATAAAAATTACTAGAATATTCTAATAAAATTGAAGCTTGGGTGAGCTTTAAACACGTCTGAAAAAGGTTATAAGATTTGAATTTTGGATCTGTGATGATTAGAAGTTGGGTCCATATAACTAAGTCCTAAATTTGGACCCTTTTTCACCTCGTCCAATATCATGTATTTATTGTCTCACATATAAGTAATTCATTCAGCACTACACGTTACCAATCATTAATTATTTTATGTATTTTTTTTTCTGGACGGCGATCTATTATTTTGGCATTGTGATATTCTCTCCTGAATATGTATGCAGTTATTAGGATCAAAAGGCAAATATCTATTATTTTGGCATTCATTTCCCAGTTTTGCTGGCGTACCAGTTACATATCTAGCATCCACAACTCAAGAGGAGTGTTTCTTTTTTGTTCCCTCAGGTTCATCTCATTGAAGGCATAGTAGATCAAGTCGATGGAACAGTTTACATTTCATGGGTGCAACCTAGAGTCCTAGGGATTCCGCAGATCAAATCATTGCACAGTCGTTTGAATTCGTGGGCAGGGAAGGTGCGAATGGCCTTATCTACTGTTGAAGCCGAGACACCTGATCTGATCGGCCATGACACAGCCTAACACATCGGTGATTCTTACTGCACCCCGGCCCCCTGCCATGAGGTGCTTCAGCCAGGTAGGTAAGATCTCAGGTTAAAACTAGTATTTTGCAAAAACAAAAGCGAAAAGAGAGTTTTTAATTAATTAATATTGATGTTTTTGTTCTCCTTTCATATCTCTCGCAGGGTTGTGATGGTTAGAATTGACGCTATGGAACAATTTGTCCCTGACTATAATCTTTTAAATATTTTGCCGCTATACCATTGTTTTGTGGGTTTATTTTTTTCTTTGTTTTTTAATCTAAATTATACTGTTTCTCTATTTTCCTAATAATTTTTTTTCCATAAAATAGATAGAGATGAAGGAGACATGTTATATACTAAGTCTATAATGTTTTCAATGTTTTGATGTTTCCTTAGGGATATTTAAAGTCGCCTTATATTTTGAAATTTTAAAATGTATTTACATTTTTAAAAAATATAAAATATAACTCTAGTCTAATTAATTGGTACATTAAAATAACACTTATTAAAGTAGGCTATCCAATGTATTATGAGATTGCATATAAATGAACAATTAGTAAACAAAAAATTATAATTTCCTAATCTAGTGTCACTTTGCCTTAATCAAGTCCCTCTCACCAGCCGTACCATTAGTATTATTGATTTGAAAATTTATTATTTGCATTATCTTGCAATTCGAAAGATTAATAAAATGATGCCATCATCCTTGTAACGGTACATAACTAATCTCAGATAAAAGAAAAAAGTTTAATTTTCCTTTTTTACACGAACAATTAGCCCCCGAAGCTGGAACCTAAATTGCCACAAACACAAATTAACAAACAAACAAAAACACAATTGATAACAATTTAACACCTTAGCAATTTGTTTACATCCATTAGAGATGGAGCATCCTCTTCCCAAATCTCCTTATCAATCTAGTTTATCTAAACTCATTAATAAATGAATTTGAATCCGAATTAATTCCGTTAGATTGTTGACTGTTTCATCGGATCGCCAAGACATCAAGGACAAGGAAGTGGCCTTCTCATGCTGATCAGCGTCAGCGCCGCCTCCACAATCTCATTCCCCTGGCGCCACCCCATCACCGCCGACTGCTGCTCGCCGCTACCACAGGTGGCCTCCTCCATCTCCTCCTGTTGCTGCTGATTCTCTTCGTGATCCACCATCGCTAGTCCAAGGTGGTCGTCGAGGCGGAAGGCCAAGAGCTCCAGCAGTTTCCCCTTCCGGAGCGCGTTGGTCTCCAACAGCCTCGTGTAGTCGCACCCCATCAGGCGGTACGCCTCCAGGGAGCGCACCAGCCGCAGCCTCAGCTCGTACTCCCGCCCTAGCCGGTCCAGGACCCTCACCTCGAGCCCCGCATCTTCCCTCGTCCGCGCCTCCTCCGCCTCGCTCATCACGGCCCACAGCAGCCGCCTGTCCAGGAGTCTGTTGGGCAGCTGCAGGCGATGCTGCCCGCGGTCGACGTCGCTGGTCGTGATCGTCTTCTTGATCACTGAAACAGGGTGGCGCACGCCCATCTGCGCCAGCTTCTCCCGCAACCCATCGCACCGATCCGACGCCAGCGGCCCCCTGCCGGAACTCGAAGTAGAACGAGCGCCAGAACCGGAGGAGGAAGGGGCGGCGACGCCCGACACGGCCATTAAATGGCTGGAAGAAAACAGAGGAGAGGTGCCTACGACTTTGCCGCCCAACTTCCAGGTAATCAGCTTCGCCTCCTTCTTCTTTTCCTTCTCCATCTTCGTCTCCGTCTCCCTGTAGCTTCTCTTGACGCCGGCGTTCTCCATCGTAAGGGAAGAATCTTGAGGGTTTGGGTTGAATCGAGAAACCGAAAGGGCCGGCCAGCTGCGATTTTATACAAGCAATCCACAACAGAATTTAAATTCCATACCATAATTGGAGACTCCAAATTTCCTAAATTATTTTTATCATACGAATTATTTTTTAGAATTTTAAATTAATTTTTATATATTTTAATAGGATAATTTTAATTAGTATTTTGAAAAATAACTTTGATTATTTATTTAAATGAGAAATAATTAGATGATTAAAAAATAATAACATAAATAACTAAATAAATAAATAAAATTTTATTATAGATTTTTAAAATAAAAATAAATAAAATATTTAATTAATTAAATAATTTTATTAAAATTTAATTAAAATTTAATTAAAATTTTTTGAATTATCCTAGTGTTCTAAAACGTGCCCAGATCGCCTAGGAACTCTATGACTGATAACTGTACCAGGAAGGTCAGTCCAACTGCCTAGGTGACGTTGGATGGCCCTGGGCGATATGGATTTTTTTTTTCATTTAAAGTCTTAAATTGCTCATGCCCTAAATATCATACTAACTCACTGGAATTTAATAAATGTAATACTAAAATTATTAAATTTCAAATCTAGTTTTCTTGAGAAATTTTAATTTGTGTCAAATTTCCAAAATTAAAAAGGTTAAGTCAAAATTTAATGCATCTTTGAAAATTTACTAGTCCTCGCAGACTCGTAACGGGACAGCCTAGCACGCATTCGCGGGAGAAAGAAGTTAATTGAAAAAGGAAAAAAACATAAAATTTTCACTATAAAATAATAACTCAAAATTTGAATTTCTCTTACTAAATTATAAAAAATGGGTCTAAGATAAAATTTATCATCAAGGTAGTCTCAACAATTCTTAACACCCTAGGCAGAAAAAAAAATATGACCATAATATTTTTTAAAATAAATATTAGTTTTTTTTAAAATAAATTTTTAAATAAATTAATATTAAAATATTTAATTTTATTAGTATAAATTAAAATAACAGTTTTATACTTTGCAAAAGATTATTTTCGCAATTGAAAGCAACATCTGAGAGGATATTTGGCTGAGCTTATAAGCTTTTTAAAATAGCTTAAAACTGTTTTGAAACTTATAAATTCTTCAAATTTGTTTGATAAAATTTTTTCAAACCGTTTATAAGTTGTTTTGAAATTTATAAGTTGCTTTTTAAAAAAGTATGGAAGATCCTAATTTTTTAAAAAAAAAATAATCTTATTTTAATAATTTTCTTCTTTAAAATATTCTTATATAATTTCATAAATTCTCATCTTATCCTCCATAAATTTTTATAAACCTAATATCTTTCTATCTCCGTCGACTTCTCTTCCAGCGCTGTGTATCTTCTCCGCCAACGCCTCTTTCCAATTTTCTCTCCCTCGGTGCATAAATTCGCCCAAACCCCTCTATTAATAAAAACTCAAAATCCTCTATTAATAGTATTATCATTTTTTGATAATTTTATTAATAAAAAGATCTTATAATACCAAACACATCAATACCTTTAAGTTGATTGTAATAAGTTCACCCAAACACTTTAATAGTTTATTTTTAAAATAAGACCTAACAACTTATAAGTTGTACGTATTTATAAATTATTTGTATTAAGTTTAACCAAACACCCTCTAAGTGACATAGCAATAACTCTTTATATTGAGTCAAAGTTCATTTCTTTATTAATAAAATTTAAAATAAAAAAAATCTTATATGTTAAATTTTCAAACATAATTTCTTAAAATATAATATATTTATCTAATAAATAATTTTTATTAAATAAATAAAGTTAAATTTCACCAATAAATTGTTAAAAGTACTAACTAATTTTAATAAATTATTATAATATTTTAAATATATATTTTAATAGCTATTTTAAAAAAATATCAATCAATTTTTAACTTCAATGAAGGAAAGTTAATGGTAAAATAATTGTTATGTGATCTAGGAGTAATAGGTTTGAGTAGTAGATATATTTACTACATACAATAAACCTTTTTCCAAAATTTATTTTATAACTTATTACTTATCCGAATATATATTATGAAGTAAAAAGTCAAATAAAATTGAAAGTAAAGTTCACGTTTTTAAACCTATGAAATATAAAATCATATTTACTGTATCAAATTTATTATAGAAGTTAATTATCATATATTACTTCGTAATTACTTATTGTCGAAGAAAATATTGGCGAAGTCTATTGTCCACTTTCTACAATTACTAATGTACGCATACATTAGTGGTCGAGTATCGTCGGTTCTTGATTAGATACTGATAGATAGGGATGTAAATGAGTCAAGCCGCTCGTGAGCTATTCGAAGCTCGATTCGATAAAAGCTCGTTTGAGTTCATTTAATGAGGCTCGTTAAGATAAACAAACCAAGCTCAAGCTTTACAATATTCGGCTCGTTAGCTCGTGAACATGTTCGTTAAGCTCATAAATCAACTTTTAAATAAAAAAAAATAATAGTTTTGATATTTAATTTATAGATTTTACACTTTAAACATTGACAAATATATTAAATTTATTTATTAAAATAAAATTATAAATTTTAACAAGATATTATATTTTTTTTAAATATATAATTTAGTTTTTAATGAATATTTAAATTTATAATTTATATTTATTAAGCTCGTTTAGGCTCGATAAAAGCTCGAATAAGTTCGTGAGCCATGAATATATTCATTAAATAAAGCTCGAGCTCGGCTCGATTATAAATGAGTCAAACACAAACATCCAAGAGTTCGGTTCAGCTCGACTCGATTACACCCCTACTAATAGATAAACATTTAATGTGTCCATATGATATTTAATGCGGCCTTATATTGTGAAATTTAAAATTTATTTACATTTATTTTTAAAATTTAAAATATAACTCTAATCTAATAGGTACATTAAAATAACACTTATTAAATTAGGCTATCCAATATATTATGAGATTGCATATGAATGAACAATCAGTAAACAAAAAATTATAATTTCCTAATCTAGTGTCACTTTGCCTTAATTTATTATCATTAGTCACTTTATTTCATATAGTTAAAATTTTGCCTTAATCAACTCCCTCTCACCGGCCGTACCATTAATATTATTGATTTGAAAATTTATTATTCGAATTATCTTGCAATTCGAAAGATTAATAAAATGATGTCATCATCCTTGTAACGGTACATAACTAATCTCAGATAAAAGAAAAAGGTGTATTTGGTATGCGTATTTTTCATTTTTATTTTTTGAAAAATACGTGTTTTTTGAAAAATAGTGTTTGGTTTGTGTTTTTCATACTTATTTTCTAAAAAATTAGTTAGTATTTTCTAGAAAAATAGAAAATGAAAAAAAATCATTTTCTATTTTCTAGAAAACGGTAGTCATTTTTTTAGAAAATAAATACGAAAAACACAAACCAAATATTATTTTTTAGACAATGTGCATTTTTCAAAAAATAAAAATAGAAAAACGCACTTACCAAACGTTAATTTTCCTTTTTACATGAACAATTAGACCCCAAAGCTGGAACCTAAATTGACACAAACACAATTAAACAAACAAAAACACAATTGATAACAATTTAACACCTTAGCAATTTGTTTACATCCATTAGAGATGGAGCATCCTCTTCCCAAATCTCTCTATCAATCTACTTTATCTAAACTCATTAATAAATGAATTTGAATCTGAATTAATTCCGTTAGATTGTTGACTGTTTCATCGGATCGCCAAGACATCGAGGACAAGGAAGTGGCCTTCTCATGCTGATCAGCGTCAGCGCCGCCTCCACAATCTCGTTCCCCTGGCGCCACCCCATCACCGCCGACTGCTGCTCGCCGCCGCCGCCGGCGGGCTCCTCCATCTCCTCCTGTTTCTGCTGATTCTCTTCGTGATCCACCACCGCTAGCCCAAGGTGGTCGTCGAGGCGGAAGGCCAAGAGCTCCAGCAGTTTCCCCTTCCGGAGCGCGTTGGTCTCCAACAGCCTCGTGTAGTCGCACCCCATCACGCGGTACGCCTCCAGGGAGCGCACCAGCCGTAGCTTCAGCTCGTACTCCCGCCCCAACCGGTCCAGGACCCTCACCTCCAGCCCCGCATCCTCCCTCGTCCGCGCCTCCTCCGCCTCGCTCATCACGGCCCACAGAAGCCGCCTGTCCAGGAGTTTCTTGGGCAGCTGCAGGCGATGCTGCCCGCGGTCGACGTCGCTGGTCGTGATCGTCTTCTTCATCACTGAAACAGGGTGGCGCACGCCCATCTGCGCCAGCTTCTCCCTCAACCCGTCCCACCGCTCCGACGCCAGCGGCTCCCTTCCGGAACTCGAAATAGAACGAGCGCCAGAACCGGAGGAGGGAGGGGCGGCGACGCCGGGCACGACCATTAAATGGCTGGAAGAAAACAGAGTAGAGGTGGCTACGACTTTGCCGCCCAACTTCCAGGTAATCAGCTTCACCTTCTTCTTCTTTTCCTTCTCCATCTCTGTCTCCGTCTCCCCCTCCCCGTAGCTTCTCTTCACGCCGGCGCTCCCCATCGGAAGGGAAGTATCTTGAGGGTTTGAGTTGAATCAAGAAACCGATCGAAAGGGCCGGCTAGCTACGATTTTATACCAGCAATCCACCATTCGGAACGCATTTTGAAATCTAATTTCATATAATAAATGGCTTAAATCATACGAATTATTTTCTAAATTATTTTAATCATACGAATTATTTTTGTAACAGAAATATCAACTTTATCCAGTACAGTAATTATCTGAAGTATTTTAATCATATGAGAAATTTTAATTTGAGTCGGATTTTTCAAAATTACAAAGGGTAAAGTCAAAATTTCAAGCCTCGTTCACAATTTAGTAGTGGCCTAGTGGGCTGATAACAGAATTTGTAGGACTTAATTGAAAAAAAATAGAAAAGGAAATTTTTACTACAAAATAATAACTAATAATTTAAAATTTTCGACATTAACGTTCTTACTCCATGTTTTTTTCTGTCTCTAATAAAGTAATCATTTAGCCTGAAGTCTGTAAGTGAAAGCTTGTGAAGTTATAGAAACACTTATTTTAATTTTTCTTTGGTCTCAAGATCATTTAAGTTTCCATCCATATTCAACTTTTGAGTGGTTCGAATGTGCACACAAATAGTCTTGGTTTGTTGATGAAGCGAAGATCTAGATAAACTCCAACTTACCTAAAATGTTATTGAGATCTTCCGCCGCCGAAACTACCACCCGCGCTTATTTTCCTAGGCATTTGGAGGTCTTGATAGTGTTCTTCAATGAACCTAAATATAGAAGGACATTGGATGCTAATTTTTAAAGATATGCAATGCTATTTCATCTAGTATCATCTGTATTCATAAAACAAAATATATAATACCCTCCTGAATTGTACCATTAGAAAGAGAATGACAAAAAACTTGTTGATCTTTGAACTTGATTGTATTTTATTAATGAGGTTCAAGATAGTATCCTGTTTTTGTAGAAAGGTTTTATAGCAGAAAGTTAATGCTAATGTTTGAGCAAAGGTTAAATTACTAAGCAATTGTTTGATAAGAGTTTTGTAAAACTATAAAATGCAAAAAAAATTCTAATCAGAATTCACTCTTCCATAGCATTGAGAATGAGGTGACAAAATATGTAAAAGGATGAAACCAACTATTGTTTCTATCAGTTTTCATAAAACACGATCTTATGAATTCACTTCAAAGTATTTAGAAAAGTTCAAATCAAGGTACTCAATAATGGACAAAATAAGAAGACAATAAGAAGGAAAGGTAAAGTTCAGCAACAAAGGTTGGGCACTATAACAAAACTAAGAATAGAGACAATCATAAAAGCACTAAAAACAACTAGTTACAAGGCCTAAACTATTTGAGGTTGACCACATCAATTTATTCTGTCATTGAACTTTTACCATACAACAATAATAACACTAAATTTTCTAAACTTTCTTTTTCTTTTCGTTATGGTAGCTAGATGTATCTTTGAACTCCCTCCATACCTCATGCCTTAATTAAGCTAAACTTATCTAACTTGATAGGTATCCAAATTATTTTCATTTATTTTCTCTTATATGATCATTCTTGTAACTAGGCATAACTGATCTCAAATAAAAAAAAAAACTATGTTTGGTTTTTTCTTAACCTTTCAAATTCATCATAGATTTTTCATATTTTTGATATATTAATTTTTTTGTAATATTTTCTAAATGCTAAACATCGACCGAAAGTTAGCACAATAGTCTCATAAAATCATAGATTTTGCCTAATGGGCACAAAGTGATGACACAAGATGAAACATTTTGCACAATTTTAATTGTCCAATCTATTTCCATCAGCCTTATATTTTCTTCTAGTTGAAAAAATAGATTCATAGCATCAGCTACTATTAGCAAAAGTTTTTACCATTCAAATGAGATACACAAATGAGTCTTATCTTGACAAGGGTATTGAATCATTCAAGTATTGTTAGTAGCTGCGGGTTATACTCAAATTCATTCCTATTTTAATACTTTTATAAGGTTTGTCATTGTGAAGTTTAATTATGGTGGAAGGAAAAATCCACAAAGAACTGATAATTTTACAATTTTACAGATAAAATTATTTATATTTATTTTATTGAGCTTTGTTAATTCAAAATTTTATGGAGTTTGAGTTGACTTTATAATTTCTTAAATTATTTTGTAACAGAAATATCAATCTAGTCCAGTAATTCCTGGCTGGAATTGAATAAATGTAATACTAAAATTAATAAATTTCAAATATATTTTTCTATTAGAAATTTTAATTTGAGTCAGAATTTTCAAAATTAGAAAGGGTTAAGTCAAAATTTCAATGCTCGTTGATAATTTACTAGTGGCTTAGTGGGCTAGAAACGGGCCGGGCCTAGCATGCATTTTTAGGAAAGAAAGTTTATTGAAAAAAAAAAAGAAAAAAGAAAATAAAATTTTTGCTACAAAATAATAACTCATAATTTGAATTTCTCTCATGGGATTATGAAAAAAAAGGTAGACAAAATTTGCCATCTTATAATGACCCAACAATGATCATAACAACATCGATATTAATGTTCTTACCTCATGTCTAGAGATGGCAATGGGGCGGGGCGGGGGCGGGTTTGCCATTCCCATCCCCGCCCCGTTCTCATTTTTTCGGGTTCGGGGATTCCCCGAACCCGAATCCACGGGTTCGGGGATTCCCCATCCCCGCCCCATTTTCAAAAGAAAGCATGATTTCGCATCCTAGCTTACTGAACTTTAAACTACCAATATAATTATATATTCATCCTAGCTTACTGAACTTTAAACTACCAATATTCACGTTTATTAGATCTACTTTAGTTTTTAAGCTTGAGTACTTGACTCGAGATAAAATTGATAATATGATAATATGATATAATTAAATTATGATTCGATATAAAAATCATTTTTCGGGGCGGGTTCGGGGATGGGGATAGTATTCCCATCCCCGCCCCATCCCCGAAAAATCGGGGATCCCCATCCCCATTTCGGGTTTTCCCCGTGGGGTCCCAAACCCGTGGGGAAAATTACCATCCTGGGACCCTGCGGAGAAAATTACCATCCCTACTCATGTCTATTCGTCTCTAACAAAGTAATCATTTATTCTGAAGAGGGCAAAAGCTTGAAGTGATAAAAGCACTTGCTTTAACTTTTCTTTGGTCTCAAGGTCGATTAAATTTTTATCTATATCCAACTTTGAGGTGGTTCGAATGCCCGCACAAATAGTTCTAGTTTGTTGATGAAGTGAAGATCTAGATAAACTCCAACTTGCCTCAAACAGTATCGAGATCTTCCACTATCGAAACTACCACCTGCACTTACAATAGCGGCAGGCTTGTTTGCCCATGCATTTGGAGGTCCTGAGGCTTAGTTGATAGCGTTCTTCAATAGACCTAAATATGAAAGGAGTAAACATTAAATGCTAATTTTTCAATTTTTCAGAAATTTAAATAGAGGCCATATGGTACGCTTTAAGGGATAAAATTATTGGATTTTGAGAAAATCTATTTGGAACACTCAATTAAAGTAGAAATTGATTGAGCTGATTAAATCTTAATTAACCTAGGTTATATATATTAACATAAGTTTTTGCCCCCAATCTCACCCGAACTCTTTTCTTCTCCTCTCTTCGCATCAATCCGATCCCCCGCTGACCTCGCGTCTCCACTGATGTCGTCGCCTGATCGCCGGTGCCGACCATTGATGAGGGGGAGACGCTTATATAGCCGTCCCTCTGTCGATGATATACCACCGATCGGTGCGTGACGTAGCTGTGACGGGAGCGGTGACCAAATTTTTTCGTGGGGTGCTTGCGCCACCATTGCCCCACCGCCTCACTGAGTGTCGGCGTCGATCGATCACCAACACCTCCTCATACCAAAGCGGCATCACCCACTCACGATGCCAAGCCCATCTCGGCAGTGTTGCTGTCTCCCTTTGCTCTGAGCCGACGCCACCATTTTTACCTAGCGCTAGTCGCCGACCACACGATCCCTACCTTCAGTCGCCAATCTAGCTTCAAGATTGGTGTTGGGCCTCATCCCTGGTCCGACATGAAGTTTCCAACCAAATTGTATTGATCCGGTAATGTGACCAAAAGGTGAGGGTTGATTGGGGGTAAGTGGATGATTTGAAGGTTGTGGATTAAGTATTTGATCTTGTGCTCAGTTGAGGAAGTGTTGATCTAGGGTGCTAATTTGGGATATTTGGATTGGATGACAGCAGCTCCACCAGGTCACCCTTTCTGGCAGCAAGGTCCACTAGCAGTGAATCAACAAGGGAACATCTAAGATTCAGGTGAGTTGTTGGGATTGATTCAAGTTAGGTTAACCTAAATTGATTATGAATGCTTAATCCAGTGTAGTTGTGATTCTTGTCGATGGATTGGTCGATTGGTAATGAATTAAGTGAGTTTTGGCTTATGGAACATGGTGTAAACCTTAGAATGATTATCAGTTGAAGAACGATTGTGGTTAATTGAAGGATTAAACCTAATCTAATGAAGGTGATGGAGTAATTAGGGTTAAACTGACTTAACTCTAGTTTAGATGATGAATTATATTAGTAAGACCTAGACATTAATTGAGGGTTAATCAATGATCGTATTCGATTAGAGTTGCCCAAAATAAGTTTGGGGGATTGGATTTAGTTGTTTAATTCACATGTGAATAGCTAAACTGTATAGTATGTGATTTTCAGGACATTTATTCGAGACGAGCGTCTTAACGTGAGATTGTTTAGCACGATCGACAGATTAAAGCGGGTATTTCTTCCTTGGCTTCTTTAATTATTTGAACTTAGTGCATGATTATTTTTGATTGATAGATTAGGTTATGTTAGCTTAAATCTATCTGTATTATTATCCTTCTTGATACTTGTGCTTGATCTTTGAGATGATCTAATTATTTCATATACAGTCTTAACTTTTGGATAATTATACTTTGTTGTGTATATACATGTAGAGTATGTATAGTAGGGGATATCTTGTTGACTGAGTTAACATGCTAATTATGCATTTGATGTTGAGTGTACACATAATTGGTATGTGTTGTAGGAGTCACCTGGTTGATTGTCCATTTGCATGTTGTTCGTGTATACTTGTTCGGTGTGGTTATTGGAGGTTTCTTGTTGATTATACCTATGTGGTTGTGTGCATCTGTCTAGTGTGATATTGGAGGTAATATGTTGATTATACCTACGCTGTAGGTTGCGTACGTGTATAGTGTGTACGTGTCTGGTGATGCTACTTACTGTATTTGATATTTAGTAGACACTTGTTGGATCTACCCTTACCTATAGATATAGGTGTTTGATGGATCATGTACTGAAGATATTTATGATAGATTGAGGTGTTGCATTGATGATAATTGTGTCAATATCATGTTGGTATCATGATTATTTATATCATGTGTATTATTGCATTATATGCACATTGACGACCATTACTCTCTTGTGGTATGAGCTAGTTGACAGTCATATATACATATGCATGTTGATGACCATTACTCCCATATGGTATAGGCTGGTTCTGCGACCACTGCTCCCTTCCGGTATGAGCTAGTTGTCAGTCATGTTAGCAGCCATTTGACCACTATGAGAGAGTGGTAGTTTGGAGTGGAGCTAGTCCTGTTGTGTCACCCAGCCATTTAGCGAGGGAGTGATATCCGATGTTGTGAGCAGTCAGAGACCTTGATGCTATGTAGTTAGATAACTACTTAGCAAACTGTTCACTTCGGCTGCTATATAGTGACTGGAGGGTAGTACAATTATCACGAACCCAAGCCTCTCAGCCATACAGGGGTCGTGGTGTCTTGAGAGATGGCGGGGGTGACCATGTGACATGTATGTGCATTTGCATATGATATGCGGTGTATCTGTGTAGATATATTTGCATACATGTCTAGTAGATACTAGTTACATGTGATTATAATATGTTGCACTTGTTTGAGTTATAATTATTGTATATGGTTTTCATGCTTCATACATGTCATCTATTATACATGTATATACTGTCGGTTATATTGCTCAAGTATTACAAGCAGATTTGTTGCTGATCCTTGGTGAGTTTAGTGATCATTATACCGTATGTGTCGTTTCTAGATTAGGTATATGTATTTATTATGTTATTTTTGATCTTAACCTTATGTGTTAGATCCAAATTGGGATTGTATGTTTATATTGTCATGGGTGATCATGATCTTATGCGTTAGATCTAGTTTGAGTATGTGTATTTATTAGGCAGTTATGTTTAGATGCATTAATTATGTCAGTATGATCATGTTCTTATTTCCCTACTGAGACTGTATACTTTGATCTCCATATTTTATATAGACCATGCACTATCTTATCTATTGCCCGCTGAGTGACCCACATTCACCATCGTATTTGTGTATTGTCTTTTCCTTATGTAGCAGGTAGATGATTATGGAGTCGCTTGGAGTATCCTGTCTACCGGTCCCACGTCACATCCGAGGATGGTTTTGGGTTTTGCTTCTTACTTTACTTGCTTTACGAATTTGTGAGCTTACATTGTATTACTTTGATTTTGTTTTGAAGTTTTGCTATGTTGGTATCTTGTATTTGTCTTATTGTGGTTGTGTGTAAAGCATAGCCGACTAGTAGTTTGTTCTTGATTTATGAGTTTTCCTTTCATTTTTCACTATGTTTTTAGCATAGCTGTGTGAGCTGTTTATTATACAACTACGTGGTTGTGATCATTTTGTTACAACCGAGTGGGTTGTGTATATAACTGCATGGTTGTGTATATTCCATTCGTGTGGGTTGTTGATTATAGCTTGTGAGTAGCTGTGTGACATTGTATATATGATTCATATTGTCACTATTACAGGAGAGATGTTGTCCGTTTGTCAGGCAGGGACTCCTCTAGGACGTGACAAATCGCTGAAGAAGATGACCTAGGTGTATGGACTGACATGGGGGAAGAGAGTTTAGGGCTTTGGTTTTGAAAAGCAACAATATGTAAAAGAAACAACTGGTTCTTAGAAACAACAATGGTTAAAAGAAAAACACTCAACATACCTTATAAATTCCTGTGGAATGCACCATTAAGAAACATAAGTAGAAAAAGGAGAGGAGAGAGATGAGCAGTACAGGTTGCATGAAAACCCTAACTCACTCCATGGGAGCTAATCGCTGAAGAAGATGACTTAGGTCTAGGGTATGACGCAGGGGAAGATAGGAGTGGGATGAGAGGGAAAAAGGGTTTAGGGCTTTGGTTTTGAAAAGCAGTGACGTGAACGAAGAGAAGGGAAGAGAGAGAGCTAAAATATGCCCGTGCATTTTGAAGAGGAGAAAATTCTAGATTTTATCCACGTCAGCTAGCCATGTTTGCTGTCGCCCACCATCACCCATATAAGGGTGTGCAGGGTAACAAGTTTGTCATGGTTCTTAGTTACATGAATTAATTTACTATCAAGCCAAATAGAATACACAATTTCATTGGCAGGTGGTGCTAATATGCGAAGATCAACACTAGAGTGGTGTTGGTATTATGAATTATAATACCAAAACTAGGATACGTGCCCCTTGACATGCAACTATAACTTCTCATAGAATACTTAGAACCATGACTTCACAACATCTCTACCTTCTCCACACTCATATCTTCAATATCATGGCAGACCAATGTGGTGCTGGTTTTGCAAGAATAACACCACATTGGTGTTGATTTTGTAAGATCAGTACCAACGTTCGTGTCACTTGACATACAACCATAAATTCTTGTGTGAGTCTTAGAACCATGGTTGGAGGGCATATATACATTATATACACTCACTCCTTCCATCCCATTTAAAAATTTTAGAAATTCAAGGATCCTAGTTCAATCAATGGGTTCGGGTCAAAATCCATTGATAGACCTAGAGGACCTTAATCAGACTTATTCCAAGTCCTATGGGTTCAAATGGCTCACATGAGTTCAAATATGCCCTCATTTACTCTTTTTAGGCCTTCTTAGTGTTTGTCCAAATGATTTGAATCTTTTTATACATTGTGGTACGGGTTTAAGAAGATCAACACCAGGTTGGTGCTGATCTTCTGAAACCAACACCAAGCTTCGTGATCGGAAGCCAAGGCCACGTTGTTGCTGCTTTTCCAAGAGCAGCATCAATGTGGTGCTGCTCTTACAAGATCAGCACCAACGTTCGTGCTACTTGGCACTCGATCATAACTTCTTATAGGAGTCTTAAAATCATGGTTGGAGGGTATATATACATTTTATACACTCACCGCTTTCATCCTATTAAAAAATTTTAGAAAATCCAAGGGCCCTAGGTCAATCAATGAATTTTGGTTAAAATCCATTGATGTACACCTAGAGAACTCTGATCGGACCCATTTTAAGTCCTATGAGTTTATATGGATCACAAAAGTCTGAATATGCCCTGATCCTGTCTGAACACTAAGTCGATGGACGCTGGGCACGTGGCGCTCTCCGAACTGGTGACGTGGATCTCTGACCGGCCGTATGGATCTCCGGCGAACCTGCAAAGAAGTCGGGCCGGGAAGGGGTTCCCGGCGACGACCCTCCGACGCTCAAGTCAGGCAAAAGGAAAATGGTGAAGTGGCTCCAAAGATTAGAAATCGCGTGATTGCGTACCTCCAGTGAAGTCTGAGGGCTCTTATATAGAGCTATAGGGAGGCTTATGCACACCTACCGAGGTGTACACGTGCCATTTACCATACCTTAGCATGGGCTTACCAGAGGAGCATGCCTGACACCATACTGCTACAGTCCGTGCACGTCTCTGATGGGACAGCAGAACCTTCTGTCGTAGGATTCTACGTATGGCCTAGTCGTCGAACATGCCTATTGTCAGAAGATGTTCCCCAATGTCCCCTTGTCCTTTTGTCTCCTCTCCATGCGCCAGTCGTCCATCCGCTCGGTAAGAATCGGTCTGACTGGGAAGATTCACCTCCCTCACGTGCTCGGCTGAGACTGTTCCTTCACATCCTTGCTGCTTTACGCCTTGGCCGAGCAGGCTTCCCGCTCGGCTCGGCGACCCTGTTCACCATGAGCGTCGGAAACCCGACTTCCCGTCGGGCCGATCAACCCACCCCTTCTCCGATCGGTCGGACCTCATGCTGACCCTTTTAACTTTTGACCTCCACGTGACGTTGACTCCCCTCCAGAGGGGGTCCCCCGACCTTACTGCCGGATCACTTGTCTCCCCTTCAAGTCTAGTCGAAGGAGGCGATTAGTCCGACTGACTGGACCGCCAGTCACGCCGAGCGACGCCTCTATACAACTATCCTCCGCTCGGCCCCCACGGGGGTAGCTATAACGTCAGTCAACGCCAACATTCCTCGGATCTCATCGAAATCTGCGCCAATCTTCAACATTAAGGCCAGGCATGCGTCCATTAAATGCATTCCAGTGACTGGATGCCACATGGCGTTGCTGCCGTCATCGTACGGCGGCGGCGCCGCGGGTGACGAGACCGAGGCGGTTTGAAATGGACGGCCCGATGCGTGCTCCGGTTCCTGTGACCTGCATCCGACGATGGAGGCTGCTCGGGCTCAACCCTATAAAGCCTTCGCCTTCTCCCCCTCCTCGCCGCATTTGTGCTTTCGCGTGCCCAGAAGCTTTCCTTGCCGTTCCTGCTCCGATGATCTAGTTGCTGCTTCTTCTCTTTCCGGCGATTCCGTGTTCCTCGTCGATCTCCATTCTTCTCTGTAAGGTTCTTCTTCTTTTCTATCTTTGGTTCCTGTGTTTTCTTTGCGTTTCTTTCCCGAGTTTTGATCCTCTAGGCACTGTTTCGTTTGTCATCCTCTTCTTTCTATCATCCGCCTTTCTTCGCCTTTTGTGGTTTCGTCCGTTCGGACAATGGCCGATTCTTCTCAACCTCAAGACCCAGCCCTCGGCCCGTGGTATACCACCATGGAGTCGCGCTTCGATCAGCGCGACGTCGATGTTCTGATGGACAATTTTGACATCCCATCTGACTTTGAAATCATATTACCCTCACCCTCCGCTCGGCCGCACAAACCGCCGCGCGGAGCTTTTTGTGTTTTCTGCGACCAGTTCATAGCCGGTCTGCGCTTTCCCATCCATCCCTTCATCGTAGAAGTTTGTAATTTTTTCGGCATTCCGCTCGGAAGCTTAGTCCCTAACACTTTCCGCCTTCTATGCGGCATCGTCGTCTTGTTCAAAATCCACAACATTCCCCTCCGACCGGAGGTCTTCTATTATTTTTATTATCCTAAACAGTCCGAGCTGGGTACTTACATGTTCTAGGCTCAGCCCGGTTTAGTCTTCTTTAATAAACTGCCCTCTTCCAATAAACATTGGAAAGAGTACTACTTCTATCTTCGTCTCCCCGAGCGGGCCTCCTTCCGAACCCAGTGGCAGATTGGACCGCCAACCTCCCCTGAGCTAAAGAGGTTCAAGACCCGACCGGACTATCTTCACGCTGCCAACATGCTAGCCGGTCTGAAGTTCGACATCAACAAATTCTTACTTGAAGGGGTGATGTACATATTCGGCCTGAGTCTGATCCGGACTCCCCTTCCGAGCGGCTTCGGTAAGAATTTTACTTGTACATTCGCCTTGATTGCTAACTGATTTTCTTCTTTTTCCTTTACAGCGGACATTGCCATGGAGTCCGTGATGGCAGGCATTTTGAAGAGGAAAGCGGCGGCGCTCGAGGTCGCAGCTGCCAAGGAGATGGAGGCACTTGGCATTGAGCCGGTCGGCTCACACGAAGGGGAGAGCGGGACAAATGCGGGGGAGTCAGCCGCTCAGGCTTCTCTCCCGGAGCTAGCGGATGACGCAACTTCTGGCCGAGGGCCTTCCATCCGGGAAGAAGGCTCCGCTCAGGAGGAAGAGCGCCCTCTCCGACAAAAGAGGCGCCGCACGGAGACACCACTTCGCTCGGCTACTTCCGCGGTCCATCCGCCCGAGCGGACCGCCGCCGATTCTCGCGGCAAAGCCCCAACGGTGGAGGCGATCTCGTCCGATCGGACCCCATCCCAGCTGGATGAGTCCGTGGACCCCCTCGAGGCCATTTCGATCAGCGCCCTTCCGCCCGCTCACCGCCGAGTCGAACGTTCGGCCATTTTGTCCCAGTTTTCTGCGCCGGCCTCCGATCCTTCTCCGGCTTCCCCTCAGACGACTCCCGGTCGGCACCGTACCATCAGGGTCTCATTACATTTCCCCACCGAGGAGTTGATGCCCGAGGCTGATCGGCCAACCGCACCCGAGCACATGATCACAATCAAGGGGCCTCTCACCGAAATGTGGGCCGACGCTCGGGCACACGTCGCTATGATTCCACTCAGCAATCTGGCCAACAGCCACATGCAGCAAGCTACTGGGGTAAGCGTATTTTCTCAAGTCCTTTACGCATTCTTTCCGATCGGCTACTAACAATCTTGCTTATGTCAGAGATGGGTGGAGGAGATCACGGTCTCCAATCGTCTGGCTATGGTGGACGAGGAGCTAAAGAGGTTAAGGAGTTTGGGCGGCGCGCCCTCCCAGGGTCCTTCATACGCCGAGCTGCAGAAAGAGCTCAAGAAGACCCAAAATCTACTGGCGGCTGAGCAAAAGAAGACGGCCGATCAGGCCTATACTCTAGGAGAACTTGAGAGACAAGTGAAGACGCTCGATCGGAAGATAAGTCTAGCAACTGAGCGGAAGAAGACGGCCATCTCCGACCTGGAGAAGAAGAACGTCGAGGTGCGGGGCCTGGAGCAACGGGTTAAGGAGCTGATGGATCAGTTGGACGGCGAGAAGGTGAGCCACTCGGCCGAGGCAACTAAGCACAAAGATGAACTGAAGACGTTGCAAGAATCTCTCGAAGCTTCCCAAGTCGCCTTCAAGAAATATCAAGAGGCGGAACCTGGCCGAGTCGCAACCCTGAGGCTGAATCACATCCGCTCGACCGAATTTTCTGAAAAAGTGTGCGAGCGGATGTATAATGCCTTTGAACTTGCCATCACCGCCACAACGGACTACCTAAAGTCCAAGGCTCAACTTCCCGACTCCACAACTATCCCGGCTGAAGACTATGTGGCGCTTCTCTCCTCCATCCCGAAGACCATTTATGACTTTCTCGAGTAGTGCCCCTTGTAACCCTTTTGATCGGCCATAAGGGCCTAAATTGTAATGAAGCTACGCCGTATTTTTAGCAACTTAATCTTTTTCTTCTTCTCTTTTTTATTCAATGCTTGTGTCTTCCGATCGGCTTGCAAAAATACTGTCGTTCGCGTCTCCCCCTTCTTTCTTCTTCGTTAATCGTTTCACGAAGTATTCTACATAACCGGGCTGCTCGTCTGAACGCCCCCCGCTTCTTTAAATGGGATTCCCGATAAATGTTCACGAAGTACCTTTGGTTACTTGGCCGATCGGCCAAACGACTCACAAGCCGACTTCTTTATTGTCTTCTTCCGACCGGGGGGTTTATAGTCGCCGGTTCGACTAGATTTTTAACGTCAGAGCTCGACGGTCTTCCGACCGGAGGGTTTATAGTCGCCGGTCCGACTCTCGATTTTTAACGTTGGAGCTCGACGGTCTTCCGACCGGAGGGTTTATAGTCGTCGGTTCGACTATCAATTTTTAACGTCGGAGCTCGACGGTCTTCTGACCGAAGGGTTTATAGTCGTCGGTTTGACTCTCGATTTTTAAAGTCGGAGCTCGACGGTCTTCCGACCGGAGGGTTTATAGTCGCCGGTCCGACTCTCGATTTTTAACGTCGGAGCTCGACGGTCTTCCGACCGGAGGGTTTATAGTCGTCGGTTCGACTCTCGATTTTTAACGTCGAAGCTCGACGGTCTTCTGGTTCGGCTGACGATGCTCTATACTTGTGCTAATTTTCTGATTTTTTACTCCTGCATTTCAAGTATACAGTCGAACGGAAATTATATATCATATATTACATTGGCGCACCTTTCACCCCGCCCTGTATGGCTGGAGATGATTTGCGCTCCATGGTCGCTCCAGCTACCGTCTGTCTTCATCCTCCAAATAATAGGCACCTGAGCGGAGATTTTCGATGACTTTAAAGGGGCCCGCCCAAGGAGCCTCCAGCTTGCCAACGTCCCCGACCGGTTTTACTTTCTTCCACACTAGGTCGCCGACCTAGAATGCTCTAGGGATCACGCGCCGGTTATAATTTTGCTTCATCCTCTGCCGGTATGCCATCAGCCGGACGGACGCCTTGGCTCGCTCTTCGTCGATCAATTCCAACTCCATCTCCCTCCGCTCGGCGTTGTCATCATCATAGTTCTGGATCCGGACGGACTCTACGCCGACTTCAACTGGGATAACTGCTTCGCCGCCATACACTAAATGGAATGGTGTGACGCCCGTTCCCTCCTTTGGGGTCGTGCGGATAGCCCATAGGACGCCCGACAGCTCATCCACCCAGCTTCCTCCCATATGGTCGAGCCGAGCTCGAAGAATGTGAAGAATCTCCCGGTTCGCTACTTCGGCTTGACCATTGCTCTGGGGATACGCCACGGAAGTAAAATGTTGTTCAATGCCATAACTTTTGCACCATTCTTCGAGCTGCTTCCCGACGAACTGACGCCCGTTATCAGATATGAGCCGGCGAGGGATGCCGAACCGACAGATTATATGCTGCCAGATAAACCTTTTGACCATATGCTCGGTGATCTTGGCCAGCGGCTCGGCCTCCACCCATTTGGAAAAGTAGTCGACCGCCACTAAAAGAAACTTCCGCTGACCGGTCGCCATAGGGAACAGACCTACGATATCCATTCCTCACTGATCGAACGGACAGGACACTGTAGATGCTTTCATCTCCTCTGCCGGTCGGTGGGAGACGTTGTGGTACTTCTGGCAGGAGAGGCACGTCGCGACGGTCCGGGCAGCGTCTGCTTGCAGGGTTGGCCAGAAGTATCCGGCCAGCAGGATCTTCCTAGCCAACGATCGTCCGTCCGGATGTCCTCCGCACGATCCTTGGTGCACTTCCTGGAGGATGTACTATGCGTCCTCCGAGCTCACACACTTCCAAAGTGGGCGGGAGAAAGCCTTCTTGTAGAGTTGGTCTCCAACGAGTGTGAACCGATCGGCTCTCCTCCTCAATAGCTGGGCTTCCTCCCGATCGGACGGTGTCACACCCGAGTGCAGAAACTCCATGATGGCTGTCCTCCAATCGTTCGGGAATGCGAGGCCCTCCATCCGGTCAATGTGCGCCACCAAGGATACTTGCTCAATTGGCTGTTGGATGACGACCGATGATATTGAACTTGCGAGCTTGGCTAACTCATCCGCTGCTTGGTTCTCCGCTTGGGGTATCTTCTGAATAATGACTTCCCTGAAGTGGGCCTTGAGCTTTTTGAAGGCCTTAGCATAGAGCTTTAGTCGAGCGTTGTTAATCTCAAAAGTGCCTGAGAGCTGCTAGGCGGCCAGCTGAGAGTTTAAATGGATTGCTACCCGACCGACTCCTACATGCCGGGCTGCCTGCAAGCCTACTATGAGGGCCTCATACTCCGCTTCATTATTGGTGGCTTTATAGTCCAGCCGAACGGCTAGGTGCATCCGTTCTTCTTGGGGAGAAAGTAATAGCACACCAATCCCGCTCCCGAGCTGAGTAGACGATCTATCCACAAATATTTTCCACATAGCTTCGGGCTCGGGATTTTGCACTTCGGTAACAAAATCTGCTAAGGACTGCGCCTTTATCGCCGACCGAGGTTGATACTGAATGTCAAATTCACTTAACTCCGTTGTCCATTTGATGAGCCGTACGGACGCTTCTGGGTTTAGCAGCACTCTTCCCAATGGCTATTTGTCCGGATGATGATTGTATGTGCTAGGAAATAAGGACGAAGTCTCCGAGCGGTGAGGACCAAAGCAAAAGCCAACTTCTCGAGCCCGGTGTAGCGAGATTCAGCATCTTTTAGAATATGGCTCAAGAAGTATATGGGTTGTTCTTCACCGCTCGTCCTCACCAATGCCGAGCCTACTGCCTGCTCGGTTGAAGATAAATAAATACAGAGCAGCTCACCTACAGCTGGCTTGGCTAGCACCGGCAAGGAGTTCAGGTACGTCTTCAGCTCCTCCAACGCCCGATCGCATTCCTCGTCCCAATGAAACTTAGTAGCTTTGCGTAGGATCTTGAAAAAAGGGAGACTCCGGTCGACAGTCTTAGAGATGAATCTTGACAATGCAGTTATCCGATCGGTCAGGCGTTGTACTTCCCTCAGATTTCTTGGGGGCGACATATTTTGCAACGCTTTTACCTTGCTGGGATTTGCCTCTATGCCCCGCTCAGTCACTATATAGCCCAAGAAACGCCCGCCTTTTGCTCCGAACAAACATTTCTGAGGGTTCAGCTTGACTCCATACTTTCTCAGCGTTCGGAAGGTCTCCTCCATGTCCGCAAAAAGATCAGCCGCTCGGACGGACTTGATGAGAATATCATCCAAGTACACTTCTAAATTGCATCTGATATGCTCCTTGAATACTTTGTTCATCAAGCGCTGGTAGGTTGCTCCCGCGTTCTTTAGTCCGAACGGCATTACATTATAACAATAAGTGTCGTCGGCTGTGATGAAGCTGACCCTCTCTTGATCTTCTCGGGTGAGCGGCACCTGATGATAGCCCTGATAAGCGTCTAGCATGCATATCAGCTCGCACCCGGCTGTGGAGTCCACCAGTTGATCAATCCGGGGTAGAGGGTAGAAATCCTTTGGGCATGTTTTGTTGAGATCCCGGAAATCGATGCAAACCCTCCACTTGTTGCCCGGCTTGGAGACTAGCACTACATTTGCGAGCCAGCTTGGGAATTGGACCTCCCTTATATGGCCGACCTCCAAGAGCTTCTCGACATCCGCTCGGATGATGGCGTTTTGTTCGGCGCTAAAGTCCCTCTTCCTTTGCTTCACTGGCCGAGCGTCTGGACGGACGTGAAGCTCATGCTGTGCTATCTTTGGCAAAATTCCCGGCAGCTCATGCGTCGACCAAACAAAGACGTCGTAGTTTCTCCGGAGACATTTGATCACCTCCTTTTTCTGGCTTGCCTCCAGATCGGACGCAATGAATGCGGTAGCCTCCGATCGGGTCGGGTGGATCTGCACCTCCTCTTTTTCTTCATAAACCAAAGAGGGTGGTTTTTCGATTATGGTGTTCACCTCGATCCGTGGCGTCTTCCGCGCGGAATTAGCTTCCGCTCGGACCATTTCGACGTAGCATCGCCTAGCCGCCAGCTGGTCTCCTCGCACTTCTCCAACTTTATCTTCAACCGGGAACTTAATTTTCTGGTAGAAGGTGGAGACGACCGCTCGGAACTCACTGAGCGCTGGTCGCCCCAGGATAACATTGTATGTTGAGGGAGAATCGACCACAATGAAGTTGGCAGTCCGCGTCCTTCTGAGCGGCTCTTCTCCCAACGAAATAGCCAGTCGGACCTGTCCAATCGGTAGAACTTCATTGCCCGTAAACCCGTAGAGAGGGGTCGTCATGGGCAGCAACTCAGCACGATCGATTTGCAGTTGGTCGAAAGCCTTTTTGAATATGATGTTGACCGAACTACCTGTATCAATGAAAATAACGTGAATAGTATAGTTAGCTATTACCGCTTTGATGATGAGGGCGTCGTCATGTGGCACTTCGACTCCCTCAAGGTCCCTGGGCCCGAAGCTGATTTCGGGCCCGCTCGCCCGTTCCTGACTGCAGCCGACCGCATGGATCTGGAGCTGTCTGACACTCGCCTTCCTTGCTATGTTAGAGTCACCTCCGGTCGGTCCGCCAGCGATGATGTTGATTTCACCCCGGGACGTGTTGCTTCTATTTTCTTCCTCCCATGCAGACGGCCTAGGCCGCTCCTTAGATACCCGGGGATTGTCCTCGTGCTCCTGAGGATGATACCGCTCAGGAGACTTTCTGGATATCCGCCGACCGGCTTCATGGTGTCGCTGTCGCCTATCAGATGATGTCAATCGATGGCGACCACTTCGAGGAGCGGGGTGGGCGATCAGGGGAAGGCTCCGGCAATCTCGTGTGTTATGCGTGTCGGTCCGGTGGAACGAGCAAAACATGGGGGTCCATACCTTCTTTTTTGGTTTGGGCCGCTCGGAGGCTACCTCTTGGATGGCGTGGGACCTTGCGTGATGAGGGCGGGCTGCTTCGGTTCGTGGTCCTCTGGGCGGATGGTGGCCAGTGATCGACTTCCGCTTGGTAGGGGCTAGCCGCTCAGTTGGAGCTTTTTTCCTTCGGGCCGCCTGTGCTTCCTCCACATTAATGTACTCATTGGCCCGGTGTAACATATGATCATAGTCTCGGGGCGGCTTTCGAATAAGTGAACGGAAGAAGTCACCGTCCACGAGGCCTTGCGTGAATGCATTCATCATTGTTTCTGAGGTGGCCGTTGGAATATCCATAGCCACCCGGTTGAATCGTTGGATGTAAGCTCGGAGTGACTCCTTGGGCTCTTGCTTGATGGCGAACAGACTGACACTGGTCTTTTGGTAACGCCGACCGCTCTCAAAATGATGGAGAAAAGCAATGCGGAACTTTTTAAAGCCGGTGATGGATCCGTCCGGCAGCCTCCGGAACCATCGTTGCGCCGATCCCGAGAGGGTGGTAAGGAACACCCGACATTTCACTCCATCTGTGTATTGATGTAGTGTAGCGGTGTTGTCAAACTTACCTAGATGGTTGTCCGGGTCGGTGGTTCCGTTATATTCCCCGATCGCCGGGGGCACATAATGCTTTGGCAGAGGGTCCCGCAGGATGGCCTCTGAAAACTATCGGTTGATCCGTTCGGGGGAGGCGTCCGTTCGGGGGACCTTGCCTTTTCTGTTGTCTCGCCTAGGCGCCTCGTCGGATGAAGATCCTTGATCACGGTTAACTGTTGCGACTTCAGGAGGTGTACGGAATAAGGCCCGATGAAATGGAACCGTGGCAGGCGGTGCTTCCGCTCGGCCTCCTGACGCTGACGTCGCTTGTTGCTCCAGCCGCTTGGCTTGTGCCTTCTGTTTCTGTTGCTCCACTAGCTTAGCTGCTCTTGCCTCGATTAGAGCGTCGAGCTCCTCCTGGGAAAGCATCATGGTGTACTGTCGTCCAGCCTCGTCCATCTCTTCCGCTCGGATGCAGGTGCGTTCCCACAGACGACGCCAATTTGATCCTGTCCGAACACTGAGTTGATGGACGCTGGGCACGTGGCGCTCTCCGAACTGGTGACGTGGATCTCTGACCAGCCGTATGGACCTCCGGCGAACCTGCAAAGAAGTCGGGCCGGGAAGGGGTTCCCGGCGATGACCCTCCGATGCTCAAGTCAGGCAAAAGGAAAATGGTGAAGTGGCTCCAAAGATGAGAAATCGCGTGATTGCGTACCTCCGGTGAAGTCTGAGGGCTCTTATATAGAGCTATAGGGAGGCTTATGCACACATACCGAGGTGTACACGTGTCCTTTACCATACCTTAGCATGGGCTTACCAGAGGAGCATGCCTGACACCATACTGCTACAGTCCGCGCATGTCTCTGATGGGACAGCAGAACCTTCTGTCGTAGGATTCTGCATATGACCTAGTCGTCGAACATGCCTATTGTCAGAAGATGTTTCCCAATGTCCCCTTGTCCTTTTGTCTCCTCTCCATGCGCCGGTCGTCTATCCGCTCGGCAGGCATCGGTCTGACCGAGAAGATTCACCTCCCTCACGTGCTCGGCTGAGACTGTTCCTTCACATCCTTGCTGCTTTACGCCTTGACCGAGCGGGCTTCCCGCTCGGCTCGGCAACCCTGTTCACCATGAGCATCGGAAACCCGACTTCCCGTCGGGCCGATCGACCCACCCCTTCTCCGATCGGCCGGACCTCATGCTGACCCTTTTAACTTTTGACCTCCACGTGGCGTTGACTCCCCTCCAGAGGGGGTCCCCCGACCTTACTGCCGGATCCTGCCCTAATTTACTCTTTTTAGTTTTCCTAGCATTGTTCCAAATGATTTGCATCTTTTTGTACATTGTGGTGTTGGTCTGAGAATATACCAGCACTACGTCGGAGTTGGTTTTGCAAGACCAGTGCCATGTTGATGTTGTTCTTGCAAAATTAAAAAAATAATATTAGAAACAAATAATTTTTTTAGTGAAATTTTAAAAAGGATAATTATATACATGGTAAAATAATATTTTCACAATCAGAAATTCAAAATCAATGATCAATTGGGTCATATAGAAATAATATTATTAATTATATTAGTAGAAGTTTAAAGAACAATGAGAGAGTATTATTATAAAAAGGATAAAATTTATAGAATTGTCATGACAAAATTATTGTTTTCACATTTTTGGTCATGATAAATTGTCATACATTGAACATCCTAGAAAGGGAAGCTCCTAATGATTATTATGATTTGAACCATCAACTTTTGCTGTTATCCAAATGGGATGATATATCTTTTTCTTGATGTGATTGGTCATCAATAAACAACACTTATTTTTCCTTTATAGAGATACATTCACAATCCTCTTTCCTTATTCCTTTAGTAATGCTCAAATTGTTCTTCCTTCTATTCATCTATTTACTCCTTGGTTTTGGCGGAATGACCCAGAATTATCTGAGAGAGCAAATGGGAGCTCCTAATGCTACACTACCAGGAGGTGGTCGTAAGATGAAGCCCTCCATGGGAGGTGTCAAAGTTTTTATGCCCTCAGAGGGATCCTCTCGGAATTCCAAACATGCTTTTGTCTCTCCTATAGATTTTGTCGACTTAGAGGATTATTCTGCTTCTTGGTGCCATTAAAACTCTTTTTTTCCTTTTTCACCTAAGATACCTTGTTTTTTTTATGGTCCACATGTATGTTCCTTGAATCCCTTTATTCAAATTCTTGGTGAGATTTCCAAACCAGAAGTGAAGTCTCCCCATATGAGGACCTTAATAGTGAATCTATATTTAGTAAAAATCATAAGGCGACCTTAGGACATCTCTCAAAATCTAATAGTTCTTAGGGGAACAACACTAGGGTCATTAATTTCATACCCGATACATTAACTTCATATACACCCAATCCATAACCCGACCCGTTAACTTGATAAAAAATAGCACCAACGTGTTGCTATTCTTGAAGCATTTGTCACATCACCAAAGTTTGCTGATCTTCATCTCAAGTGTCTCCTGACTCTCCTTCAACCTTGTACATTAATTTAGTTTGATTTCATTGATGGTCTATCCTAGATTTTTCAATATGTTTTCTAGTATTGATGGATTAGGGTTTATGTTGATAGGAGTATTGGGTTTACTATTCATTTCCTAAATCAATGTTTAAGATTTTAAGAAGTCTTGTCATCAAAGCTTGGAATCTCTTGTTCTATATACAACATATTCACTGGTTATTTATGGTTTTACCGTTCAAGATGCTTTTCGATTCATCTAGTGCGGTTGTTACTCGAACCAATCGCCTCATGAGAGGCTACATGAAGATACATGAAGATAATGGATTGGAAAAGCAATGTTTCCCAATTCAAAAAATTGATTGCATCTGTGCCCCCAAGTATTGAACAAACAGAGCTAATCCGAAGCTCCCCCTTTGCTTGGGTTTTGGGCATCCCGTCAAATCTATATATTAAAGGTCTTGTTCAAAATATATTTGATAATTAGAATATTGAGCGAAAGGTCTTTATTTTCTATGGAAAAAAAAACTAAACTTCACAAGGATTGATGTGACAATCATTCTTAGATTTCTAGACTGAGGAGAACCAGTACCAATGGAATCAGATGATGCCTCCAACCCACTGTATTTGCAGTATTTTAAGGATAAATGTTGTACATGCAAGGATCTAGAAAAACTTATAAGGATTTCATGATCTCCTGAAAATCCAGTATCTGACAAGTTGTATTGCCAACTAATTATTTTATATTTTTTTATGTATTTTTTTCAACCACTAGCAGCATTCCTAAGTTACCTATGCTATCACTAATATATTGCCTAGATAATTTTGACAACCTAGTTAGGTATAACTGGTGTCATACGCTCTACAGTTACATGGCTCTTCAAATAGAGTCAATTAGGTTGACAGTAACATTGAGGCCAAAACCATAAGACGTTTGTACAATGGTGTTTCCCATTCTAAAGTGAATTCCAACTTTATTGGTTGTAAGTTAGAAAGTTTTTTCATAGTATTACTATTTATTAATTCGTTTACATATTATTATTATGTTGTAGATGTGGATGTGTGAGCGTATCCCTATCATTAATCCACAACAACCAATTGTTGGATCGAAAGCGCTAGAGGAGAGGGGGGGGGGGTGAATAGCGCTCGTGGCTTTCACGCGTTTCGTATTCGGAAATTCAAGTAACGCAGCGGAAAATAAAAACACACACACAAGAAGACCAAGATTTACTTGGTTCGAAGCCTAGGGCGACTCCTACTCCAAGGCTCGCGATCGTAGATCGCTTTCGGTGGGCAATCACTATCAATTCGTAAGTCTTTTACAATTTTGAAATACAAGTGCTAAATAGTGAATTTATACCGACAATACGAAAGATGAAAAAGCTAGTCGTCGTCCGTCGGAGTGTCGAAGTGCTTCGGAGCAGTGCACAACTTTAGAAGATCGCTTGAGTTCTCTTTTTCGTTGTACTTGAAGCTGCAGCCCGAGGCTCCTTTTATAGCCTTTATAGATCTGATCCAGATCCTCGAAACCTGGGATCAGGTTTGACCCAAAGCGGATCGGTCGACCGATCCCCACGTTCGGTTAACCGATCAGATGATCTCCACCTCATCTGATCCGCCCGATCCACTCACGCCGCTTTGATCTGGTCAACCCCTATCTCCGGTTCGATCGACTGATAACCAGGTTCGGTCGATCGTTCCCCTAGTCCAGCCCGATCCACTCGCTGGAGATCTGATCTGCTGCTTTGGGGGTTTAGTTGATCGATCCAAGCGTTCAGTCGACTGATCCCGGTCAGTTCTACTCCTGCACAAAACTATTAGTTTCCTACAAAACAGAGTTAGAACATAACAGATAATATATAAGAAATTTAAGTTTGACAGTCTTCGAACTGTCCGGTTCTAACTTAGAATTTCCGACCAGAAATCCTAGGTCGAACCGATGCCTACTGTTCCCTCTTCCGAGGAACGCGTCCTCACCTGCTCCACTCAGGAGAAGTTACCTTTTGCCAGTTCGGTCCTCCAGACCGACTGGACTTGTGCTCGGTGCTCAAATCTTCCAGTCTTCATGCTGGACGCTCGCTCCACGACTCGTCCAGACTTCCACCTAGTTCGCGACACCAGGATTTCCACCTAGGGTTACCGCCCCCTAGAATTTTTGCCCGAAGACTCCGACCCGCCAAGACTTCTCGCCTAGGGTTACCACCCCCTAGGACCTAGGGTTACCACCCCCTAGGGTTTTCCACTTGCCTAACCATGTTAGGACTTTTCTTCACCTAGGGTTACCACCCCCTAGGGTTTTTCACCTGCCTAACCGCAGTTAGGACTTTTGCCTAAGTACACTTATGACTTTCCTGCAAAGCTCATTCAACGTATTAGATAATAAAACATCTTAACTTTGAACTCTTTGACATAATCAAAACATAGGTTCGATCATCAGATGCTTCCGCACCAACAATCTCTGCCTTTTTGATTATGACAACATAGTTCAAAGTTAAGCAAAAGCATAACAGTACTATAAGAGGAAATGAAATAATGAAAAAAAAAATTCAATTCCTTATATTCCCCTTAACTTTGATCTCTCTCTCCCCCTTTGACATAAATCAAAAAGAAAATACATAGGGAGAAAAAATATTTATTCTATTAACTTTAAGCTCCCCCTGAAGGGTAACACTGTAGTTTTAAAAATACTTAGCCAATTTAGAAATGTTTTAAAAAATATTTAACTTTTTCAACAAGACTTAAATAAGCATAAGTTTTGAAACTTTCAGTTTGTGTTTGAAAAATAAACTTAGCTAAATTTTTGACTTCAAAATGATTGCATTGAGAAAATACCTTGATAAATAGCTAAGTTTAGAAGACACTTTTATTAAATTTAATTTTAAATTTTAAAAATTACTTAGCTAAAAACTTAGCTGAAAGGGAGTTTAATAAACTTAGCTTAAAAATAATTATTTTGAGAAACACTTAGCTAAATTTAAAAGATTTTGACAAACATTTAAAGTATTGATAAATACTTGACTTTTTTTTAAAAAAATTCTTGATGGAAGTTTTTATTTTAAGTACTTTTCTTTTAAAGAATTATAAAAGCTTAGCTTAAGTACTTAGTTAAAAAAAATATTATTACGTATTTTACAAACTTAAAACATTTTTAAAAGTATTTTAAGCTAAACTTTGATAAATTTGGCTTTAAAATATGTGAAAACATATTTTGATAAACTTAAGCTCAACTTAGCTGAAAATACTTAGATTTTAACAAAGATTTAGCTAAACCTTTGAAAAATTATTTTCAAGAAGGAGTCAGTGAGAAACTTAGTTAAGTAGAAAAAATGACACAAAGTCCTTTTTCTTTAAAAAAAACTTAGTTTCAAAAATGATTTATATATTTTTGTTTATTCCAAAAATAGTTTTAAAGCTGAACTTTCTTTCTCATATTATTTTGAACAAAAATATAAAATTAAGTTCCTTCACTCCCCCTTAATTAATGTTAAAATGTTTTAAGGATCCTAGAGTCCAAGCAAAAAAAAATATTTTATATTTTGCTAATTTTTCATCTCACCCAATCTAGATTATAAAGCATGTTCAGCTTATGAGTGAGTGTGAGACGGAATTGAAATTGATATTAAAATAGTTTGAGTTTTGAGTTTCAAATGAGTTTTTAAAATAATTTTAAAGGATTTTCTAAAGATTTTTTAAAGGATTTTCTAAAGAATTTTCAAAAGAATTTTTTAAAATGATTTTCTAAAGAATTTTTAAAATAATTTTCTAAAGAATTTTCAAAAGAATTTTTAAAAATAATGTTCTAAAGAATTTTTAAAATGATTTTCTAAAGAATTTTCAAAGGATTTTTAAAATTATTTTCTAAATAAATTTTAAAATGATTTTATAAATAATTTTCAAAGGATTTTTAAAATGATTTTCTAAATAATTTTTAAAATGATTTTATAAATAATTTTCAAAGGATTTTTAAAATGATTTACTAAATAATTTTCAAAAGAATTTTTAAAATGATTTTCTAAAGAATTTTTTAAAAGAACTTTTAAAATGATTTTCTAAATAATTTTCAAATGATTTTTAAAATGATTTTCTAAATAATTTTCAAAAGAATTTTTAAAATGATTTTCTAAATAATTTTCAAAGGATTTTTAAATTGATTTTCTAAATAATTTTCAAAAGAATTTTTAAAATTATTTTCTAAATAATTTTCGAAGGATTTTTTAAATGATTTTCTAAATAATTTTCAAAGGATTTTTAAAATGATTTTCTAGAGAATTTTTAAAATGATTTTCTAAAGAATTTTTAAAAGAACTCTTACAATGATTTTCTAAATAATTTTCAAAGATTAATTCACTTGATTATAGAGTTAATTAAGTTAATTTAATAAGTTAATTAATTAATAAGTTGATTAAACTGAATTAATTAAGTTGGTATTATTTTAGACTAAGCTCAATCTAGATCCATCTCACCCGATTCTAAGTTATTAATCATTTACATTTGAGTTAAGGTTAGGTTTTTCAATTAGTCAATTAAATACACATTTCAAGGATTTAGGGTCCTTACACTATCCTAATCTAAACATGCATATTACCAATAAAATAAATAAACAATTCTATTTATTAATTAAGATAGTTTTTCTATTGGCTCCCCCTGGATCATAGCCTCGATATGGTCTATCAAAGTAATGTACTTGATCCTTGGGGACCCAATATTGACCAGGTCCAACTTGATTGGCCAAGTTGGACTTTGGTACCCATGCTTGTGTTGGGTTTTTCGGGCTGTGAAAACCCTTTTCCGCGTCGCGGAAACCCCGAAACCCCCATGCCACCGGATCCGTGCAAAGTACAACTTTCGAAAACATTACGAGTACGAGTTTTATGCTAGTTCTAAACTAGATTTACAAAGAGAAAACCTTTTACCCTTGATGCGTGCCCTTTACGAATCTCGCTCGTCCAAGGAAGTGCCGGATCTCGAGATCGTCAAGCGTACGATCCTCTAGAAGTATCCACACGAACAAACTAGGTGGAGAAAAACTTAACAAAGGTGTGCTAGCACCCTTGATCAGCCACGGCAAGAGGAGGAGAGGGAGAGCAAGAATGAGAGCAAGGAAGAAGATGAGTTGAATTGGCTTGAATGAAAAATGAAATCCATTCATTACAAAAGTGGCCGACCACTCTTGGATTGTAACCTCCATTCACAATTAATGTAGCCATTAAAGGAGAGTTATAACCTCCATGAAGTGGCACACACATGTGCTAGCCTTGATGATGTGGCACATCATCATTGGCCACTTAATACTAAGTCACAAATGATGTGGCATAAAGTCAAGTCAAACTTGACTATTCCTCTTCCTCTCAAGTCAAGTCAAACTTGACTTAATCTCTTTCATGGTTGATCTAATCCAACCATTTAATTCAAGCCAATTTAATATAATGAATCTAATTCATTTAATTAAATTGATTCAATGAGTCATAAACTAAATTAGACTCATTGAACACATGAATCAATTTGAGTCCAACTCAATTAGCCCAATTAGGATTACTCTTAATCCAATTTGATTCATCACATGTGATCCTGTCCGAATCGTTGAACCAAAGGACGCTGGGCACGTGGCACGCTCCTAGTCGATGGAGTGAATCTCCTGCTGGTCGAACGAAGCTCCGGCGATCCTGCACAAGAGTCTAGCCGGGAAGGGATTCCCGGCGACGATCCTCCGACGCTCAAGTCAGGTAAGTGGTGGAAAAAGTGGCTGCCAAGCTTGTATCATACATACCTTTGGCGAAGCAATAGCCTCTTTATATAGGACGGAGAAGGAACTAGTGCACGCCCACCGAGGTGCATACGTGTCAGCAACCCATACCCCGGTATGCACTTGTCAGAGAGCTTACCTGACACCATACTGCTACAGTCCGAGCATGTTCTTCGATGGGACAGCAGGACCCCCCCGTTGTCAGACTAGAAGTATGACATAGCCATACGACTTGACGGCTGTCAGAAGATGTCCCCGTCTTTTACCCACCGCCTGACTGGGGCGCCCGGCTTGCCGGGCGGGCGAAGAACGTCGTTCGGACGGCCTTGATTCTTTGCGCCGTCCGGGCGGCACATCCTTCCGCTCGGTCATTATGCACTACTTCATTTGAGCGTCGGAACCCTGGTCCCTACCAGGGTGCCTTTTACTATCAGATTTCCCTTTCTTCCGAGTCCGGTCGGCTCGTCCTTTTCCGGCGAGCCGCTGGACCCTTTGACCTCCCCTCAGCGTTGACTCCTTCTTATGGGGTTCCGGATTTTTACCGCCGGATCACTTGCCTTCCTCTCGAGTCTAGTCGAAGGAGGCAAAGTCCGACTGACTGGACTGCCGATCTGCCCGAACAATGATCATTGCATTAGGCCGCTCAGCCAGGCATAAGGATGCTTACCCGTGCGGCGATATCTTTCCGTTCGGCGATACTTTGTCCATGCCTTGTATTTTCTTGGAATCGACGTCCGTTCTCCCACACTACCCGTCACGTGCTCTGCGCACGGTAAGGGGAGCTCATTAAATGTGGCTAGTAACCGGCTGACACGTGGCGAACGTGTATTTGTCAGAGTATGGCAGTTGCGTCACTTCCAATGGGACAACCGCTGTTTGAAACGGACGATCAGATGACAACCTCGATAGCGACGACCTGGATCGGACGGTGGAGATCGCTCCTGGGCGGCGATATAAGGCCCTTGACTCCGTTTCCGCCGCATTTCGTCTTCTTCGTTTCCAGACTCCTGTCGTTCCTCCTTTCACCGGCGACCTTGTGCTCAGGCTTTCCGACGATCACACGGCTTCTTCTGATCATCTCCCTCGCTTGTAAGACCCTTTTTCTCGCTCCAGACACATTCTTCTTTCTGTTAATCATCCTTTTCAGTCGGGTTTCCTCCATTGCTTGAACCCTCCTCTTCTATCCCGCATTCTGGCCTTTCGATCATGACCAGTACCTCGCAGTCAACCGGCGATACTCCGGGTCTTTGGTACTCGAACATGGAAAGTCGGTTCGACGAGGAAGACGCCTTGCGCCTCACTCGAGCATATGACCTACCGATCGACCACCAAATAGTGTTAGCCACACCTTCCGATCGGCCTCACGATCCTCCGCCCGGCACTGTTGTTTTCTTCCGGGACCAATTCCTGGCCGGACTACGTTTTCCACCTCACAAGTTTTTCTTAGAAGTTTGCAACTATTTCCGCATTCCGCTCGGCCAGGTAGTTCCCAACTCTATTAGGTTGCTGAGCGGAGTGGTAGTTTTGTTCAAACTGAACGGCATTCCCTTAACCCCAAAAATCTTCCACTACTTCTACTATCCCAAGCAAGCCGAGTGGGGCACCTTTGTTTTCCAGTCTAGGATAGGCTTCGTCCTTTTCGATAATATGCCGAGCTCCAACAAACATTGGAAGGAGCATTTTTTCTATATACGCTTTCCCGAGCGGCCCACTTTCCGCACCAAGTGGCAGACGGCTATGCCTCACAACCGGAGCTCGGCAAGTTTAGAGGCGACGCAGACTATCTCCATGCAGCCGAACAGCTAGTCGGTCAGCGCTATCATATTGACAAGATGCTCCTCCCGAGAGTAATGCATATATTCGGCTTGTCTTCTACTCCAGCCGATCTGCCTTGTAGCATGAGTAAGCTCCCTTATCTTCCCCTTTATTTTGTTCTAACTGATTTATTTTCTGCTTCTGCAGCTAAGGTCATGTGGCGTGCCAAAGCTACCGAGAAAGTCAAATTGAAGGCCGCTCGGATTGAGGCGGTGACGAGCAAGGAGGCAGCCGAACGGGGCCTTGCTTCGGCTGATCCGGCAGGCGAAGAAGGTGAGGGGACGCTAATGGTCCCTGAAGCCTCGGACGCCCCTGCACCTCATGATGAGGCCGCGAGCAATATAGAACCTACGACCGAAGCTGAAGTGGAGGGCCGTTCGGCCGATGATGTGCCGCTAAGCACTCGGAAACGGAGACGACCGGAATCCGCACCTGCCTCTACACTTGATGAGCCACAACCTGAGCGGGGTGCAGATGCGCCGGCGCTGTCCGGAATAGTTTCCCTCGAGAGTACCCCGACCCCTCAGGATTCTCCGAGGGCCAGCTTGGAGGTGCCGCCGTCCAGCCCTTCAAGGACTCGACGACGTATCAGGCGTTTAGGTGAGCTACCCTCCTCTTCTGCTGGTGGGCCGTCTCAGAGTGGGCCGAGCGGCCAGAATTTGCGCCTCCCGAGGCGTACATGAATGCTGCTGATCGGCCGGTGTTTCTGAGCGGATGATCACCCTGACGGGCCCTCTCGCACAAGCTTGGATAGATGCCGGTCGGATAGCCAAGTTGACTCCCGGGCAGTTCACCTTCAATCAGCCACCGGGTATACCTCCCCCCTCTTCTCTCTCTTATTTGAAGTTTTTAACTTGTCTAGGTTTGCTAGCGAACTGGGTGGAGCAGATCGCCATTAGCGATCGGTTGGCGGCGGAGGAGGCAAGCAACAAAAGCGTGGGGACACCGAGGCGGTCAGCGGCGCTCTGAAAGCCAAAAATCGTTGGGCCGAGCAGCAGGCTAATGATTTGGCGAGCAAGGTCGTTCGGCTTGAAACGATGATTAAACAACGAGACAAGGAGATCAAGACGGCGACCACTCGGAAGCAACAGGCCATCAACGATATGGACCACATGAAGGTGGAGATCCGGGGGCTGGAGCAACGCATCAAGGACCTGGATGCTCTGCTGGCCACCGAGAAGGAGAGCCGCTCGGCTGATCTCCAAAGATTCGATGGAGACTTGAAGGATCTCCAAGCTGCTAGCGACGCTGCCCATGCCGCGCTCAAAGAATATCAAGAGGGGGAGTCGGCCCGCTCGGACGAAGTGAGGAAGGCGTTCCTCCGCTCGGAAGACTTCGGAGAGAAGTTTACCGACAAGATATCCCTCACGTTCGAGGAGGCAATCAAGGCGGCGGTGGGCTATCTAAAGACCAAAGGTCACCTGCCTGCCAATCTGTCCATCCCCCCTGAGGATGTAGCGGGTGTGATGGACACCATCCCCGACGCTCTTTTTGATTTTGACGTGTGAGGAGAGCTTTTATAAACTACTTTGTATTCCCGCCGTTCGGCCCTACTTATCGCTGTAGTGACCTTTTTTGGCTTGCATAGTAGATAATTTTCTGTTCCTCTCATCTTTTATGTTGGCCAGGCATTTTTTCCCCCATCGCGACTAAGCGTTCTTTAAAACTCTCCCGCTCGGTACCTTGCTATACCAGGCAAGCGAATTGTCTTCAATGTATTTCATAATGCAACTGAGTAGCCGTTCGGCGCACGGACATCGCTCGTTCAGTTGCTCGCATTTTTAATTCCGATTAACCATCTTTTGCTTCACGCCTCACCTCGGGGGTTTTTGCTGGATTTTCGCAAGGCCTTCCGCTCAGGCATTTATAGACGCCGGCTCGTCTCTCGATATTTAACGTCGGAGCTCGACGGCGCGGATATTTATAGCCGGTCGGCGCGGCTCTCGATCTTTAACGACGGGGCTCGTCGATTCGTCCGCTCGGATTATTTATAGACGCCGGCTCGTCTCTCGATATTTAACGTCGGAGCTCGACGGCGCGGATATTTATAGCCGGTCGGCGCGACTCTCGATTTTTAACGACGGGGCTCGTCGATTCGTCCGCTCGGATTATTTATAGACGTCGGCTCGTCTCTCGATATTTAACGTCGGAGCTCGACGGCGCGGATATTTATAGCCGGTTGGAGCGTCTCTGGATTTTTGACGACGGGGCTCGTCGATTCGTCCGCTCGGATTATTTATAGACGCCGGCTCATCTCTCGATATTTAACGTCGGAGCTCGACGGCGCGGATATTTATAGCCGGTCGGCGTGGCTCTCGATCTTTAACAGCGGGGCTCGTCGATTCATCCGCTCGGATTATTTATAAACGCCGGCTCGTCTCGATATTTAACGTCGGAGCTCGGCGGCGCGGATATTATAGCCGGTCGGCGCGACTCTCGATCTTTAACGACGGGGCTCGTCGATTCGTCAGCTCGGATTATTTATAGGCGCCGGCTCGTCTCGATATTTAACGTCGGAGCTCGGCAGCGCGGATATTTATAGCGGTCGGCTCTCGATCTTTAACGAGCGGGGCTCGTCGATTCGTCGCTTCGAATTATTTATAGGCGCGGCTCGTCTCGATATTTGCGTCGGAGCTCGGCGGCGCGGATATTATAGTCGGTCGGCGCGGCTCTCGATCTTTAACGGCGGGGCTCGTCGATTCGTCCTTCGGATTATTTATTGACGCCGGCTCGTCTCTCGATATTTAACGTCGGAGCTCGACGGCGCGGATATTTATAGCCGGTCGGCGCGGCTCTCGATTTTTAACGACGGGGCTCGTCGATTCGTCCGCTCGGATTATTTATAGACGCCGGCTCGTCTCTCGATATTTAACGTCGGAGCTCGACGGCGCGGATATTTATAGCCGGTCGGTGCGACTCTCGATCTTTAACGACGGGGCTCGTCGACTTTCCGCTCGGACGTTTATAGACGCCGGCTCGTCTCTCGATATTTAACGTCGGAGCTCGACGGCGCGGATATTTATAGCCGGTCGGCGCGACTCTACGGTTTAACGTCTGGGCTAGACGGGCTTCCAGGCTAACTCCTTACCAGGTCGAGCGACCTTGGCCTTCACAACTTATCTCGTGCTTGAACATGTTTTATGCCCGGCTGAACGGCACGGGTCATTTTGCTTGCGCATCTAAATGCATGCCCCTCCTGGCCGATCGGTTCAAGGGGCCTTCGCTATTCGGGCGCATGGCTTGGATAATCCATATGCCCCTTTCACCCAGCGTGGAGAACGTACTCCTGGCCGAACGGCTCAGGGTCTGCTTCGTTGAGCATTTTGGCTCGGATAATTTACCTCCGTCCGAACGGGACTGGGCCTTCGATTCTTGTTAACAATGCCTTATATCTGTTCTCTTGATTCTTCATTTCCGCATTTCCAGTATTCAGTCGAAACAAAAGTACACAGGGTGATTTACAGTGATACACCTTTCACCCCGCCCGGTAAGGCTGGAGATGGTTCGCGCTCCACGGTCTATCTAGCTGCCGACCGTCCTCGTCTCCCAAATAATACGCGCCCGAGCGGAGCTTTTCGATGATTTTGAAGGGACCTGCCCACGGAGCTTCAAGCTTGCCGACGTCGCCGACCAGTTTGACTTTCTTCCAGACAAGATCGCCGACCTGGAATGATCTGGGAATGACGCGCCGGTTGTAGTTTTGCTTCATCCGCTGACGGTATGCCATCAGCCGAACGGACGCCTTTGCCCTCTCCTCTTCTACCAAATCCAGCTCCATGTTCCTCCTTTCGGCGTTGTCATCATCGTAGCTCTGGATCCGGGCGGACTCGATGCCGACTTCAACCGGAATGACGACCTCACCTCCGTATACCAAATGGAACGGTGTGACTCCTGTCCCTTCTTTTGGCGTCGTTCGGATGGCCCACAAGACGCTCGGCACTTCATCCGACCAACTCCCTCCCAAATGGTCGAGCCGAGCGCGCAGAATACGAAGATTTCCCGGCTTGACCGTTGCTCCGAGGATAGGCCACGGACGTGAAATGTTGCTCAATGCAGTAGCTTTTGCACCAATCCTCTAACATCTTCCTGTGAGCCGCCCGTTATCGGACACTAGTCGGCGAGGAATGCCGAATCGACAAATGATGTGTTGCCGATGAATTTTTAACCATTTGTTCATGATCTTTGCGACTCGGCCTCCACCCACTTGGAGAAATAGTCTACCGCCACTAGTAAGAATTTCCTCTGCCCGGCGCCATCGGAAATGGACCCACAATATCCATTCCCCATTGGTCGACGGACATGAGACGATTGATGCCTTCATCTCCTCTGCCGGTCGATGGGAGAAGTTGTGATATGAAGGAAAGGGTAGCTACTGTCCGGGCGGCATCTGTTTGTAAAGTTGGCCAAAAGTATCCGGCCAGAGGATCTTCTTGATGGCGCGCCGGATGACCCCATGACCCTTGATGTACTTCACGGAGGATGTAATTTGAGTCCTCGAGCTTACATTTCAAAGGCAGCTTTCTTGTAAAGGCGATCTCCGATGAGTGTAAACCGACCGGCTCTTCTTTTGAGGAGCCGGGCTGCATATTCATCGGATGGTGTGGTGCCCGAACGGAGAATTCTATAAAGGCGTCCTCCAGTCACTTGGAAGCGTGAGGCCTTGCATCCGGTCGACATGGCCACCATCATTTTTTCAATAGGTTCTTGAATGGCGACCGGCGTTATTGAGCTTGCGAGTTTGGCTAACTCATCGGCCGCTTGTTCTCCGTGGGATCTTCCGAATAAGCACCTCTCGGAAAGTAGCTTTGAGTTTTCAAAGGCCTCGCGTAGAGTTTAAGCGAGCAGTTGATTTCAAAGTCTTGGGAAAGTTCTTTGGCTGTGAATCGAATAAAGTGTCACCGACCGGCTCCCACATGCGTTTTGCCTGCAATCCGGCTATAAGGGCCTCATACTACGCTTCATTGTTAGTAGCTTTGTAATCTAGCCGGACGGATAGGTGCATCTTTTCTTCTGAGGTGAGAGTAGTAATATTCGATCCCACTTCCGCAGTGGAGGATCCATCCACATAAATTCTCCACATAGCTTCCGGCTCGTCTGCACTTCGGTCACAAAATCAGCCAAGGATTGGGCTTTGATCGCCGGGCGGGGCTGATATTGGATGTCAAATTCATTTAATTGCATCGTCCACTTGATAAGCCGTCCGGACGCTTCTGGATTCAACAGTACTCTTCCGAGTGGACTGTTCGTCCGGACAATGATGGTGTGAGCCAAGAAATACGGTCGAAGGCGCCGAGCGGCTAGAACCAAAGCAAAGGCCAACTTCTCGAGCCCGGTGTAACGAGATTCAGCATCTTTTAAAATGTGGCTTAGAAAATACACCGGCTGCTCTTCACCGCTTGCCCTCACAAGTGCTGAGCCTACAGCATGCTCAATTGACGACAAATAAATATAAAGTAACTCACCCCCGATCGGCTTGGCTAGCACTGGCAGAGAATTAAGATATGTCTTCAATTCTCCGAACGCTCGGTCACATTCTTCGTCCCACTGGAACTTAGTAGCTTTGCGCAGGATCTTGAAGAATGGAAGGCTCCGGTCGGCGGTTTTAGAGATGAATCTGGACAAAGCAGTTATCCGACCGGTCAACCTCTGCACTTCTCTAGTATTTCTTGGGGGCGGCATGTCTTGCAGAGCTTTCACCTTGCTAGGATTTGCTTCGATTCCCCGTTCGGTCACTATGTACCCCAAGAAACGCCCTCCTTTTGCTCCGAACAGGCACTTCTGGGGATTTAGCTTGACTCCATATTTGCGCAGCGTTCGGAAGGTTTCTTCCATGTCCTTGAAAAGATCGGCCGCTCGGACGGATTTGATAAGAATGTCATCCACATAGACTTCCAGATTACGCCCAATCTGCTCCTTGAACACTTTGTTCATCAAGCGTTGATAGGTGGCCCCGGCATTCTTCAATCCGAACGGCATCACATTATAGCAATATGTGCCGTCGGCTGTTACGAAGCTTACTTTTTCTTGATCTTCCCGGGCGAGCGGCACTTGATGATATCCTTGATAGGCGTCAAGCATGCAAATTAATTCGCAGCCGGCCGTAGAGTCCACCAACTGATCTATCCTGGGCAGGGGATAAAAATCTTTGGGGCATGCTTTGTTTAAGTCCCGAAAGTCGATGCAGACTCTCCACTTGCCGCCCGGCTTGGAGACCAATACTACGTTGGCCAGCCAGCTTGGGAACTGCACTTCGCGTATGTGGCCGGCCTCCAGAAGTTTTTCTACTTCTGCCCGGATGATGACGTTCTGCTCGACACTGAAATCCCTTTTTCTCTGCTTCACTGGCCGAGCATCCGGCCGGACATGCAACTCATGCTGCGCTAGGTTCGGCAAAATTCCGGGCAACTCATGTGTCGACCAGACGAAGACATCATGATTTCGTTGGAGGCATTGGATCAGTTCCTCCTTCTGCTTCTCCTCCAGATCAGAGGCGATAAAAGTCGTGGCCTCCGATCGGGTCGGGTGGATCTGAACTTCCTCCTTTTCATCATAAATTAAAGCAGGAGGTTTCTCGGTGATGGCATTTACCTCGATTCGAGGTGCCTTCCGAGCAAAGTTAGATTCTGCTCGGACCATCTCGATATAGCATCGCCGAGCTGCTAATTGATCTCCTCGTACTTCTCCCACTTTGTCCTCCACGGGGAACTTGATCTTCTGATGGAAGGTTGAGACGACCGCTCGGAATTCGCTGAGCGTCGGTCGTCCCAAAATGACGTTGTAGGATGAGGGGGAGTCTGTTGGAGGATCGGTGGCCGGCTAGAAGGGGGGTTGGATAGCTAAGTCACCCCCAAATCGATTTCTTCTCTACAATATGTTAGTTTGCGCAAGCGAAAATATAGAAACTAAAAACAAAGAAACACAAACTAGAATACAAACGCTAACACGCTCGATGTAACGTGGTTCGGAGATTGCTTGCTCCTACTCCACGACGTGTCCTTGAGGTGGACGAGCCCTTGATCCTTTGGTGGATCAGTCCTCGGCAATCTCCGGCTAAAGCTTCTCCTTCTCGGTGGAGCAAACCTCTCACAAAGTTCTCTTCCTCTTTACAAGATGAAACTTAGGGTTAGAAGGAAGAGAGTTGGCTTGGAAGCTTTGGGCAAGATTCAGAAGGTTTACAATGAGTATCGGTAACCCTCAATGCCCCAAAGCTCCCTTAAATAAGAGGAAAGAGTTGATCACCAATCAACTCAAACCCCGACACCGATCATTGGTCCATGCACCGGTCGGTGGTGCTGCTAGACAAACAATACCATGACTCTCTTTAGAGCCGTTTTTAGCGGTCATGTACCGATCGGCGGTCTTAGGACTAGTCGAATGGTCCCTATAATCGATAAACGCAGAATGTACATGCGTTACGTAATATTGGATCGGTCGGTGGTCTCATGACCAGTCGGTTGGTCCGATCATCCTCCTCTCATCGTTTCCGGAGTCGCCTTTGAAGTCCTCTTCCTCGGCCTTCGTCCCTCAGATGCACCCGAGCCCGCGGCTCCTCTCCGTGCCATCCTTCACGCTGCCTTGAAGTCCACTTCCTTCGGCTCCACTCCATTGCTCCTCGTCCGCGCGGTCCCTCGGATGTCTTCCACACCATCCTTCACCGACTCAACGATCCGAGCCCTTGGATGAGCTTCCCGAACTTGGTCACTCCAAGTCCTGCATGACTCAAACACATATCAAATACATATGAAAGCCTAACTTAAACTCTTTGACACACACATCAAAACCTAGGTCGATTGCACCAACAATCTCCCCCTTTTTGATGTGTGGCAATATGTTTAAGTTAGGCACCAATAACAACTTTGAAAAGTACAAGCAATATGTAAATATGAAGCATAAAATCCAAGCTCCCCCTTAACACATGCTCTTAATCTTAATTTTCAAAGATTTGCACCCAAGTAGATTTCTAACTTAAACCTACCCATTTCTCCCCCTTTGACACCATCAAAAATATTGTACCAGACACGTACACATACTATGGTATCAGTTCCAACCAAATTTGAACCGAAAATTTGATTTTAAAGACCAATAGAATGCTGAAAAGCTGGTACCAGTCGACTGGCACAAACTGAACATCAATTTCAGCCTACGACAGCCAACTTCAGAAATCCATAAAAAATTCCAGAAAATTTGAAAAATCATGAAATTTTGGACACATATTTCTTATAATATTCTTTAACTAAGAAAAATATGTTTTCATGAAAAGTCATCATATTTTTGAAGTTTTGATAAAAACTCAAACACTTTAAAAATTAATCAAGTTTGTATCAATTTCAAGCTCAGTTTTTCAATCATATGTTTTAATATAGCTATACCATAGTAAATAAAACATAGAATTGTTTTCAAAACATTTAAAATATCCAACTATGATCTTTGGGCAAGATGTCCATTAATTAAACATTTGCTTTCCCCATAGTTGGCCTATGATCACTAAACATTGATACACTTCATAACTCATCAAAATGCCATAAGCATAAGTGAATTATTTGTATCATCCTAATATCTCACATTCATGGTTAGAAAATAATTATTGTGAGATAAAGGTAACCTCTACTTAGCCCTCTTGATCATAAATCTCTATCAAGGCTAAGCCCTCCCCCTTAAGGTCTCAAGTCAACCATATAGGAAAAATTTGAATTATTGACTTCCATGGTTGACTTGCCATAAAATCCTCTAACCCTTGAGGATTGATTTTGGCACCCAATAGAAATTCTTTCTAATTGGGTTGACCAAGTACTCTTTGGGGATCCATTTCCTATCTATGGTCTTTGTCTTGGATTGCCCCCTAGCAAGTAAACAATGGTAGGTCTTTTCATTATTTGGTTCATTGTATCCTATCCCATTTTTCTTAAAACTTGCCCTTTGGCTCCCAATGATCATATTTAAGGTATTTGAGCCAATTTCAAATTTTCTAAGGGCATTGGTAAGGTATTCTACCTTTTCCCTTAATTTCCTATTTTCCTCTTCTAAACATGAATCATTTGAACTTGTAGAGGAAGCATGCAAATCATCATCCCTAATAGGCATGGATTCTAATTTTTCTTTAAGCATGCAAATGTCATGTTTCAAAGACTTGTTTTTCCTTTTTGCCTTGAACAAGTCATCATTTGTGCTTGAAATAATTTTAACTAAGATATGGGGAGGAAGATTATGTACCTCACTTACCGAGAAGTCCGAATCCGAAGTTTGACCTCCCCCTTCACTTGAGCTCCCCTCTTCATCTTCACTTGAGCTCCTTCCTTCTTCTTGCTCGGATGAGGTGGAGGCTACATCATCAATCCCCATTAGAGCAAAATTGACTATGTGATGCTCTTCTTCCTCCGATGATGATGAAGGATCATCCCATTTTGCTTTTAGGTTTTGAGCCTTCTTCCCCTTTTCTTTTGTCTTCTTCCCCTCCTTCTTCTTCCCTTCCTTCTTCTTCAAGAGAGGACAATCATCTCTTATGTGTCCTTCTCCTTGGCAATTGTAGCAAATTACCCTCCTTGTTCTACTTTTACTTCTTGAGCTTTTCCTAGCATGATATTTGTTAGTAGAAAAAGATTTAAATGCTTTTCTCATCTTCCTTACCATATACGCCTCTTGGTCACTATCCATTGAGGCACTTGACTCCTCGGAATCGGAAGATGATGGAGATAGAGCTTTCTTCTTCCCTTTTCCCTTGTTTGCCACAAGGGCTACTCCTCTTGATCTATGAGCTTCTCCATCCAATCCCTCAACTCTTGTTTCATGAAGCTCCATTGTTGAGAAGAGTTCATCTAGAGAGGATTTCTCTAGGTCCTTTGATATGTAATATGTATCTACAATGGAACTCCAAGTTGTGGATCTTGGAAAAGCATTTAGGGCTTTCGTAATCACGTCTCAATTTGAAAGTGTCTCACCTACACTTGTTAGTCCATTAATAATCTCCTTAATTCTACAATGTAAAATTGATACCTTTTCTCCTTTCTCAAGCTTGATATTGTTGAGTTGAGTTCGAAGGAGATCTCTTCTTGCCAATTTCGCTTCCGATGTCCCTTCATGAAGCTCCACTAGCTTTTCCCATAACTCCTTAGCGCTTGAGTAGGTTCCAACCCTCGTTAGTTCTTGTTGGGGAAGGACATTTTGTAGATGATGTATGGCTTTAGAATTCGCTACATGTTCTTCTCTTTGCTTCTTGGTCCATCTTGTTATGTCGATTGTCTCATTGCGTTCATCCTTTGGCTCTTCAAACCCATTTCTCATGATTAGCAATATGTCAAAATCGGTATTGAAAAATACCTCCATTCTCTTCTTCCACCAAGAGAAGTCGCCTTCGAATTTGGGTGGATGAATGTTTGAGCCGGCCATTTGATGAAATGCTCTTCTTGGTGATTAGTCCGTTGAAGGGCAACCTTGCTCTGATACCAATTGTTGGAGGATCGGTGGCCGGCTAGAAGGGGGGTTGGATAGCTAGGTCACCCCCAAATCGATTTCTTCTCTACAATATGTTAGTTTGTGCAAGCGGAAATATAGAAACTAAAAACAAAGAAACACAAACGAGAATACAAACGCTAACACGCTCGATGTAACGTGGTTCGGAGATTGCTTGCTCCTACTCCACGACGTGTCCTTGAGGTGGCCGAGCCCTTGATCCTTTGGTGGATCAGTCCCCGGCAATCTTCGGCTAAAGCTTCTCCTTCTCGGTGGAGCAAACCTCTCACAAAGTTCTCTTCCTCTTTACAAGATGAAACTTAGGGTTAGAAGGAAGAGAGTTGGCTTGGAAGCTTTGGGCAAGATTCAGAAGGTTTACAATGAGTATCAGTAACCCCTTCAATGCCCCAAAGCTCCCCTTAAATAAGAGGAAAGAGTTTATCACCAATCAACTCAAACCCTGACACCAGTCGACTGGTACATGCACCAGTCGACTGGTGCTAGCCGTTAGGCAATACCAACTGCTCTCTTTAGAGCCCGTTTTTTGCCAACGGTCATGTACCAGTCGACTGGTCTTAGGACCAGTCGACTGGTCCCCTTAGTCGATAAGCACAGAATGCTTCTGTGCATTCTGTGATCTGGTCTCATGACCAGTCGACTGGTCCCAGTACATTCACTCCTCTCATCCTTTCCGGAGTCGCCTTTGAAGTCCTCTTCCTCGGCCTTCGTCCCTCAGATGCACCCGAGCCCGCGGCTCCTCTCCGTGCCATCTTTCACGCTGCCTTGAAGTCCACTTCCTTCGGCTCCACTCCATTGCTCCTCGTCCGCGCGGTCCCTCGGATGTCTTCCACACCATCCTTCACCGACTCAACGATCCGAGCCCTTGGATGAGCTTCCCGAACTTGTTCACTCCAAGTCCTGCATGACTCAAACACATATCAAATACATATGAAAGCCTAACTTAAACTCTTTGACACACACATCAAAACCTAGGTCGATTGCACCAACAGAGTCGACCACCACGAAATTTATGGTCCTGGTCCTCCTGAGCGGCTCCTCTCCCAGCGAAGTAGCCAGCCGGATCTGTCCAACCGGCTGGACCTCGTTGCCCGTAAACCCATAGAGCGGGGTTGTCATGGGCAGCAGCTCGGCTCGATCAATTTGCAGCTGATCGAACGCCTTCTTGAATATGATGTTGAGCGAGCTCCCTGTGTCAACGAATATGCGGTGAATAGTGTAATTTGCTATTACCGCTTTAATGAGCAGAGCGTCGTCGTGGGGCACGTCAACTCCTTCTAAGTCCCCGGGTCCAAAAGTGATTTCCGGTCCACTCGCCCGCTCCTGGCTGCAACCGACCGCGTGGATCTGGAGCTGCCGGACGCCCGCCTTTCTAGCGTTGATCTCGCACCGGGAAGTATCGCTCCTGTTTTCCTCCTCCCGCGTGGACGGTCGGGACCGTTCTCTAGACGCCCGGCGATTCTCCTGTCTTGGGGATCGGTGCCGATCGGGCGTCTGGTGATGTTGCCTCTCGGTGCGGGTCCGGTCAGCTTCATGGGTCCTTTGTCTCCTGTCGATGGGAGGAGACCGTCGTTCGACTTTCGAGCAGGATTTAACCACAGAAGGTAGACTTGAGCAATCACGCAATTCTTTGGGATGGTGGGCCACTGATCTGGGATTGACCAGGAAGGAAGACATTCGCTAGCTCAGGAATCACTTCCTTCTTCCTAGCTACTTGGGCCTCCTCGATGTTGATGTACTGAACGGCCTGCCCGAGTAGATAGTCGAAGTTTCTAGAGGACCTATGGGTGAGCGAGCGAAAGAACTTGCCCTCCGTCAGTCCTTGGGTAAAGGAGCTTACCAAGATTTCCGGAGTGGCTGAAGGGACCTCCATGGCCACTTGATTAAACCTCATAATATAGGCTCGCAATGCTTCCTTGGGCCTTTGTTTGACTGTGAATAGAGTGACATTCGTCTTCTGATAGCGGTGTTTGCTTGCAAAGTGGTGGAGGAATGCCGTTCGGAAGTCCTTAAAGCTGCGTATGGATCAGATCCGGCAACCTCAACCACCGTTGGGCCGATCAGGAGGGTTGTGAAGGCGAATATCCAGCACTTTACTCCATTGGTGTATTGATGGAGTGTGACCATGTTATCAAACTTGATGAGATGATCTTCCGGGTCTGTTGTTCCTGTGTACTCTTCGATTGTCAAAGGCCTGTAATGAAGAGGCAGTTGATCATCTAGAATTTCTTGGGAGAATTACCGTTGATCCACTCGGGAGAGTCGTCCAGTCTGGGCGCTTTGCCTTTTCACTCGTCCTGGACGAGTACGTCCTCTTCCGAGGGTATGTAGAATAATGAGTGGTGGAAGGGGATGGGTGTGTTTGGTGCTTCTCGTGAGGCGTCGGCCGCCCTATTGCTTGTCTCGCCGTTCGGCCGCTGCTTTCTGTTTTTGTTCCACAAGTTTGGCGGCCCTTATCTCGACTAGAGCTTCGAGTTCTTCCGTCGAAAGCGCCACCGTGTGTTGTCGTCCAGCCTCGTCCATCGTTCTTGTTCGGATGCAGGTGCGTTCCCACAGACGGCACCAATTTGATCCTGTCCGAATCGTTGAACCAAAGGACGCTGGGCAAGTGGCACGCTCCTAGTCGATGGAGTGAATCTCCTGCTGGTCGAACGAAGCTCCGGCGATCCTGCACAAGAGTCTAGCCGGGAAGGGATTCCCGGCGACGACCCTCTGACGCTCAAGTCAGGTAAGTGGTGGAAAAAGTGGCTGCCAAGCTTGTATCATACGTACCTTTGGCGAAGCAATAGCCTCTTTATATAGGACGGAGAAGGAACTAGTGCACGCCCACCGAGGTGCATACGTGTCAGCAACCCATACCCCGGTATGCACTTGTCAGAGAGCTTACCTGCCACCATACTGCTACAGTCCGAGCATGTTCTTCGATGGGACAGCAGGACCCCCCGTTGTCAGACTAGAAGTATGGCATAGCCATACGACTTGACGGTTGTCAGAAGATGTCCCCGTCTTTTACCCACCGCCTGACCGGGACGCCCGCCTGCCAGGCGGGCGAAGAACGTCGTCCGGACGGCCTTAATTCTTTGCGCCGGCCGGGCGGCACATCCTTCCGCTCGGTCATTATGCACTGCTTCATTTGAGCGTCGGAACCCTGGTCCCTACCAGGGTGCCTTTTACTATCAGATTTCCCTTTCTTCCGAGTCCGGTCGGCTCGTCCTTTTCCGGCGAGCCGCTGGACCCTTTGGCCTCCCCTCAGCGTTGACTCCTTCTTATGGGGTTCCGGATTTTTACCGCCGGATCAACATGAATATAATCCTCTTGGTTCATCATATGAACCTAATCTCCATATAATTGTCCTTAGTATGTGACCCTATTGGCAATGCCCCTAAACCCATTTAGGAGCATAAGTAATGAGTGGTATCTAGCAACACATCATTACTACCCAAGTTACAAGAATGTTGAGATCCAACATCACCTTGTGACTACTAATTGTGACTCCTCACAAAATATGACAAGTGTCCTTCTATTCTAGACATCTAGATTGATCAATGTGAGGCATAGACCATGTCATCCTCTGACCAATCTAAATCTTGAACTCCAAGTAGACTCACTAAATCAAATGAGCTCAATATCTCATATTGACTCATTTGGGCATGGCCGTGCACTTCGTGGTCTCACTCTATCAAGAATATCGATGTCTCTCCCGTCATATAGGAGGGATAGATCCCATCTACATCACTCACATTCATTTGCATAATTCGTTACATACCCAGTAATCGCCTTTATAGTCCACCCAGTTACGGGTGACGTTTGACGAAACAAAGTACATAACTCCTTATGTAGGGATCCATGGTGACTTCAGGTCTAAGGACTAGTAGTCATACTAATAGTCACATGAGAAAGTATATGACACTCATATAACGATCCATGATATTTTCTCATGGCGGGCCATTCAGTATACATTCTCCAATGCATACCCATGTGTCAACTTGATATCTCTATATCCATGACTTGTGAGATCAAGTCATCGAGTTGACTTACATGCTAGTCTTATTGCATTAACATTGTCCCTGAATGTTAATGCTCGACTAGAAATGATTAAGAGTAGTGTTCCCTATATCATCTCACTATCGGTTCAACTAACCGATTGATATATGTGAGAACCTTCTACTCAAGGACGCTATTATACTTAGTTTATTTGGCACCAATACAAGTAAGTATAATAACCAAAACAAAAATGCCTTTATTTATATAAGAATATGATACAACAAGTCCATAATACAATCATCAAATGATTGGCTCTAGGGCTCTAACTAACAATCTCCCACTAGCACTAGTGCCAATCAGTGTAGGCTCTAAGCCCCAATGACCTAGTGTGACCATCATGCTTCCTCTGCGCCAAAGTCTTGGTCAAGGGATCTGCGATGTTAGCCTCTGTAGGTACTCTACAAATCTTCACATCTTTTCTCTCGATAATCTCTCGAATGAGATGGAAGCGCCGTAGTATGTGTTTGGTCCGCTGATGTGAACGAGGTTCCTTCGCCTGTGCTATAGCTCCATTGTTGTCACAATAGAGCTCAATAGGGTTAGCGATACTAGGAACCACCCCAAGTTTAGTGATGAACTTGCGGATCCAAATTGCCTCCTTTGCTGCCTCTGATGCAGCAATGTACTCGACCTCTATCGTAGAATCAGCTACTGTGTCCTGCTTTCAACACTTCCAGCTAACAGCACCACCATTTATGCAAAACACGAACCCTGACTGCGATCGATAATCATCCTGGTCGGTCTGGAAGCTGGCATCACTGTAACCCTTTACAGCTAGCTCATCATTGCCTCCATATATCAAGAAATATTCTTTAGTCCTTCTTAAGTACTTAAGAATATTCTTGACCGCTATCTAGTGACTTTCACCTGGATTTGACTAGTATCTGCTCGTCATGCTCAAAGCATACGAGATATCAAGACGAGTACATAGCATGTCGTACATGATAGATCCTATGGCTGAGGCATAAGGGATCTGATCCATGCGGTCTCTCTCCTCTCTAGAAGAGGGACCTTGAGTCTTTAAAAGACTCACGCCATGTGACATCGGCATAAATCCCTTCTTGGAGTTCTGCATGGCAAACCGTAGGAGTACCTTGTCAATATATGTACTCTGACTTAGGCCAAGCAATCTCTTATATCTATCTCTATAGATCTATATGCCTAGAATGCGAGATGCTTCACCTAAGTCCTTCATTGAGAAGCAACTCCCTAGCCAGGTCTTGACAGACTGAAGCAAAGGGATGTCCTTCCCAATGAGTAGTATGCCATCCACATACAATATGAGGAAGACAACTATGCCCCCTACAACCCTCTTGTAGACACAAGGTTCATCTTCATTCTTGATGAAACCAAACTATTTGATCGCATCATCGAATCGAAGATTCCAGCTCTGAGAAGCTTGCTTTAGTCCATAAATGGACCTATGCAACTTGCATACTCTGCTAGTATGCTGTGGATCTACAAAACCCTCAGGTTGTGTCATGTACACATCCTCGAGCAGGTTTCCATTCAGAAACGCGGTTTTGACATCCATCTGCCATATCTCATAGTCACGGTATGCTGCAATGACAAGCATGATCCGAATGGACTTAAACATCGCTACTGGAGAAAAGGTTTCATCATAGTCAATACCATGAATTTGCTTGAAACCTTTAGCTACTAAGCGACCCTTATAGATAAGTCCATCCATGTCAGTCTTTCTCTTAAAGACCCACTTACACCCAATGGGTTTTACCCCTTCAGGTGGATCAACCAAAGTCCATACTTGGTTGGTGTACATGGATTCCATTTCGGATCTCGTGGCCTCTAGCCATTTCTCGGAATCTGGTCTCATCACAGCTTCCTGATAGGTGGTAGGCTCATCCTCTATGAGCACAACGTCATCATGGTCAGACAAGAGAAATGAGTATCTCTCAGGTTGACGATGTACCCTATTAGACCTGCAAAGAGGTATGTCTACTTGAACTGGTTGTTGTTCCTCAACTCTTTGTGGAACAACATCATCCACAATACTTTGTGGTTCCAGTTCAACTTCCATCGAGGCTTCAGTGCTATGGTTCGCATCTTGAACTTCTTCAAGATCGAACGTACTCCCACTAGTCTTTCTAGAAACAAAGTCCCTTTCTAGAAAGACCCGATCTTGCCACAACTACCTTTTGGGAATGTAGAAGTAATATCCCTTAGTTTTCTTGGGATATCCAATAAAGTAGCACTTGTCGAATTTGAGTCCTAACTTGTCGGACTTGACGTCGACGTAAGCCTCACAACCCCAAATCCTCATGAAAGACACAGGCATCTCTCGGTCCATATCCTATATGGTGTCTGTATCACGGCCTTGGATGGAACTCGGTTGAGTATAAAGGCTGCCGTGTCTAGAGCATAGCCCCAAAGGAATGTCGGAAGATCTGTGTGACTCATCATAGATCCTACCATATCTAATAGGGTACGATTCCTCCTTTCAGATACACCATTCCACTATGGTGTTCTAGGAGGAGTGAGTTGGGATAGAATCTCACACTCAGCTAGATAGTCATGAAACTCATGGCTAAGGTATTCTCCACCTCGATCTGATCGAAGTATCTTAATACTCTTGCCAAGCTGGTTCTGTACTTCATTCTTGAATTCTTTGAACTTTTCAAAGGATTCAGACTTATGTGTCATCAAGTACACATAACAATATCTACTGAAGTCATCAGTAAATGTGATAAAGTACCTCTAACCACCTCTAGCAGCGACATTGAAAGGGCCACATACATCACTATGTATAAGTCCTAACAAATCAGTCGCTCTTTTGCTGTGCCCACTAAAGGGAGTCTTGGTCATCTTGCCTAGTAGGCATGACTCGCATGTCTTATAAGATTCAAAATCAAATGAGTCCAGTAAATCATCCTTATGGAGCTGGGATAAGCGCTTGTCATTTATATGACCTAAGCGACAGTGCCAGAGATAGATTTGATTCAAGTCATTTGACTTGAACCTCTTGGTATTTATATTATAGATAGGGCTTTCAAGGTCTAGAATGTAGAGTCCGTTCATCAGAGGTGCACTACAATAGAACATATCTTTTAAATAAACAGAACAACATTTGTCCTTTATAATAAAAGAGAAATCTTTCTTGTCCAAACAAGAAACTGAAATTATGTTCTTAGTTAAAGCAGGCACATAACAACATTCATCTAATTCTAATACAAGCCCAGAGGGCAGAGATAGATGATAAGTTCCTACAGCAACAGCAGCAACCCGTGCTCCATTGCCTACGCGTAGGTCCACCTCGCCCTTCGCCAATGCCCTGCTATTTCTCAGCGCCTGCACATTAGTACAAATGTGAGAAGCACATCCGGTATCTAATACCCATGATGAAGAAATAGATAGATTGACTTCTATAACATATATACCTGAAGTGGAAGTCTCACTTCGCTTCTTCTTAAGATCTTCCAGGTACACCTTGTAGTTCCTCTTCCAATGCCCGATCTGACCGCAATGGCATCCTTGGCGACCCCTCCTTTAGGCTTCAGTGCCTTGCCTTTGCCCTTGTCTTGGGACTTTCCTTTGCCTTTGGGCTTGCCCTTGCCCTTGTGTTTCTGAACCATCAGAACAGAGTGGGGCTTAGCCTTCTTAAGGTTTAGCTCAGCAGTTCTTAACATGCTAAGCAGCTCGGGTAGTGGCTTGTCAATTTCGTTCATATTGTAGTTTAGAACGAATTGACTATAGCTATCTGGCAAGGATTGCAAGATCAGGTCAGTGGCCAGCTCTTGGCCAAGCGGGAATCCCAACCTCTATAGGTTTTCTATGTACCAAATCATTTTCAGTACATATGGGCCTACGGGAGCCCCATCTGACATCTTGCACTGAAATAGTGCCCTTGAGATATCAAATCTCTCGTGCCTCGCTTGTCCTTGATACAGTTGACGAAGATGTTCAACCATATCGTAAGCGCCCATCAACTCGTGTTGCTTCTGAAGCTCAGAGTTCATGGTCACGAGCATTAGACAGGAGACATCTAATGCGTCATCTTGATGTTTCTTGTAAGCATCTTTGTCTGCTCGCGTGGCATTGGCAGGAGGAGCCTCCAGAATGGGCTGCTCCAGAACGTACAGTTTATGTTCCTGGGTGAGAACTATTCTCAAGTTCCTGTACTAGTCCAGGAAATTTGCTCCATTGAGCTTGTCCTTCTCAAGAACAAAACGCAGGGAGAAAGAGTTCGTATTCGATGTCATGGTTATCTACAACAGAAAAATACAGAAAATAAATATCATATTCTTTTAAATCATTTAATTAGGCCTTTAACTGAATGATGCTCCCACTGAATTCTATAATTCATGTGGGACAAGATCCACATCATACTAACCCTTGAGTTAGCTTTGGCTAATACGCCCAAGATTTAGTATGATCGGTAGGTAACGATTTACCAATTACATCTCTATGCAACTCTTGTTTATAGGATCATTATCCGCAGTTATATTAAAACTTGAGTTAGCTTTGGCTAATACGCCCATGAATTAATATAAATGTGATTTATGTCCTATCTTTCCAACCGTTGGAAGAATACCTACAGTTAAACTCGATTTAACTAGTTGTACTCAATCAAATTGAGTCTCTACTCACCCATGCGTTGATAGGCGGGACCAAGATTGTCCCTCCGTACCCTACCAAGATAATATGTGTTGCTCTGCTTTGGCAGATTCAACAACACATGTGATCGAGGTAGTGATAGGTATCACGACACGGTAGGCATTAGAGTTGATGCGATTGAGATCTAATCTAATCGAGAGGGTGCATCTTGTACACGAGTTAGATCTAATCTAATCGTTAGACACTAATTAATTACTAATTATGCATCACATACACACAAGAAATTAATTAAATTATTTGTGATTAGTCATAGCCCTACTACGATCTTCTCAAGCCAATGAGAAGATTGGATGGTCAACCTAAGGTCAACAACTTCTCAAGCTCCTCCCTTTGACCACCTTGTGTTGCTCGCGCCCTCCTCGTAACTCTGTCTCGAGTGGACCTTCCACCGCTCCAATTTTGTACATTATAATTTTGAAACTCAAGTTACATTCGAGTCTAAATTAATTTACAACAAGAATAAATGGAGAAAGGCACGACGCGCAGGTCGCGTATCAAGTATACAGCACACACAACACAAATGACGGCGCGCAGGCCGTAATATGAATTACAACACATTTCCAATCAAATTGAGTCTTTTTGGGCCATGACTATCACAAAATAATACATAATTCTAAATTATGTATTTTCTATAATTTTTTGTAATTTTTTCTACAATTTTTACGAGTAAAATTTCCCGGCGGTCCCGTTTAGCGATTTTCGGGCGCAATCGCGGAACGAATCCCCTTGCGGGGCCAGGGGCAGCGCCCCTACCCGCGATCTAACCATCACGAGTGTCCCTTAGCGATCCAATAGCGCCTTAGCCCACTATCCCAAAAATATTTGGGGCGAAACCTTGCCGTTTTGGAAAAAACTTCTTGGTAGTCGAAGCCTACAAGTGTCGAAACACTTGTGCTTCACTTCTAGGAGAAAAATACCCATAAAAATCATAAAAATCATAAAAACCATAAAATTATAGAAAGTTACCGAATATATATTTTTCATAAAAAATCAAATTAAATTCGTACTCGCTTCGCACGTGGCTCTTGTTGGTTGCTACTCGGAAAACCTAGAGGTTCCACTGTACAAAAATTTTATATAAAGGTCTGAACCTTTTCCTAGCTACCATGTATTCTTTTAAATTAAATTTTGGATCGCTTGCGGAACTTAACACGTTTGATCCAAAACTTAATCTATTTGTTCTTTTAGGTTTTGACTTGGATCTCCTGCGGAACTTAACACGTTCGACCCAAATCACCTTAAGGTATTAATTCCATTAAATATTAATTTCCATAATCGGCTCCCAGTACTGACGTGGCGAGGCACATGACCTTCTTGGATATGGGAGCAACCACCACCGACTAGACAAAACCTTTTATAGAAATCTAATATTTAATTTCCTAAAATAACTTTAGGTTAACCGAAAAGAACAATCAAATCACAAGGAAAATAAAAAAACACAACTTCGAAAAACATATTCGAAATACTAGAATGTAAGCCTCTTGTATTTGGTATTATTTCCAAAAATAACTAGTATGATGCGGAAAGAAAAATTACTAGTTATACCTTGTAAAAAAACCTCTTGATCTTCTACCGTATTCCTCTTCTAACCTCGGACGTTGTGTGGGCAACGATCCTCCGAGATGAGAAACCACCAACCACCTTCTTCTCCTCCTAGCTAGGTTCGACCACAAAAAAGCTTTACCAAGGATGAAGAACAAAACACCAACCAAGCTCCAAGAGATGCAAGTTTTCTCTCCTTCTTCTCCAAGTAGTATCCGGCCACCGCAAGAGCTCCAAGGGGAGAGAGAGGTTCGGCCACCACAAGAGGAAGAGAGGGAGAGGATGATGATGATGATGGCCGGCCACACCAAGGGACAAAAGAGGGAGAGAAAGAATAGAGGTTGTGTATCATGAAGGCACCCTCACCCCTTCTTTTATATTCCTTGGCTAGGCAAATTAGGAAATTTAATTACAATAAAATTTCCTTAATTTCCTTGACATGATTTAATTGAGAAAAATAAAATAAAAATTCCCAATTAAATTCTAATGGCCGGCCATATCATGAAAACAAATTAGACAAGTTTCAATCAACAATTAAAACTTCCTGATTTGTTTCCGGAAATTTTAAAATTAAAATTTCTCTTCAAAATCTCTTCATGGTTGATAAAAAAAATTTCCATAATTTTAATTTTACAACATGTGAATAATTTTTAAAGAGAAAATAAAATATCTCACCAATCTACAAATAAGGAAAGAGATCTAATCTCTTTCTTTAATCTTTTGTAGATCTTTTACAAGAGAGATAATTTAATTTTAATTCTCTTTAATAAATTATATCTTCCACATAATAAAAATTAAAATTAAAATTCCTTTTTAAATTTAATTTGGTCGGCCCCTCTAGCTTGGATTCAAGCTAGGGCCAGCCAGGCCGGCCCTAGCTTGGTTCCCAAGCTAGCTTGGCCGACCCCCTTTGGGTGGGTATAGAAGGTGGATATAGGTGGGTATAGTACTCTATAAATAAGAGGCTATGATAGGGACCGAGAGGAGGAATTGGTTTTGGTCTCCCGATAAAATTAAGTATCCCGTGTTCGCCCCGAACACACAACTTAATTTTATCAATAATAATTCATTCCACTAGAGAACTATTATTGAACTACCGCACCAATCCCAAATTACATTTTTGGGCTCCTTCTTATTATGAGTGTGTTAGTCTCCCTGTGTTTAAGATATCGAATGTCCACTAATTAAGTGAGTTACTGATAACTCATTTAATTAATATCTTAGTCCAAGAGTAGTACCAATCAACCTTATCGTCATGTCGGACTAAGTCCACCTGCAGGGTTTAACATGACAATCCTTATGAGCTCCTCTTGAGGACATTATCAACCTAGTATCTCTAGGACACAGTTTCCTTCTATAATCAACAACACACACTATAAGTGATACCATTTCCCAACTTTTCGAGCTTATTGATTCATCGAACTAAATCTCACCCATTGATAAATTAAAGAAATAAATATTAAATATATGTGCTTGTTATTATATTAGGATTAAGAGCACACACTTCCATAATAACCGAGGTCTTTGTTTCTTTATAAAGTCAGTATAAAAGAAACGACCTCAAATGGTCCTACTCAATACACTCTAAGTGTACTAGTGTAATTATACAGTCAAGATAAACTGATACCTAATTACACTACGACCTTCTAATGGTTTGTTCCTTTCCATTTTGGTCGTGAGCTATTGTTTATAATTTATAAGGTACTGATAACATCATCTTCTGCATGTGGCACCACATACTATGTTATCTACAGTATAAATTAATTGAACAACTATAATTAAATGTAGACAATTTGACCAAATATGATTCTTTATTCATAATGATTGTTTACAAAGCTTAGGCTTTCAGTATACGCTCCAACAATCTCCCACTTATACTAATGACTAAGCTGCCATATCTTCTACCATACATCTGATTCCCATTCCCTCCACATGCCGATCGAAAGCTTTCGCCGGAAGGGCCTTAGTGAAAGGATCTACCAGGTTATCCGCTGATGTAATCTTGGTGATGACAACTTCTCCTCGCTTCACAATATCTCGTATCAGGTGGTACTTGCGCTCTATATGCTTATTTGCCTATGAGCTCGTGGTTCCTTCGAGTTTGCAACTGCACCGCTATTATCACAATAAATTGTGATGATTTTGGGCAAACCAGGAATCACATCTAAGTCCATTAGAAAGTTCCTGAGCCATACTGCTTCTTTAGCTGCCTCAGAGGCTGCTACATACTCTGCTTCCATGGTTGAGTCCAAAATGCATTTCTGCTTAACACTCCTCCATGAAATGCCTCCACCTCCTAAAGTAAACACATAGCCTGATGTAGACTTACTGTTGTCCCTATCTGATTGGAAATCTGAATCCGTGTAACCCACAGGGAGCAAATCGTCTGCTTGGTAAACTAGCATATAATCTCTAGTCCTTCTCAGGTACTTTAATATATGTTTTATCGCAGTCCAATGTCCTTGTCCAGGGTTACTCTGATATCTGCTGACCATGTCCACGATAAAACAAATATCAGGTCTCGTACATAGCATTGCATACATAAGGCTTCCTACAGCCGAGGCATAAGGAACTGCTTTCATGTCTTCTATCTCTTTTGATGTCTTAGGATACATCTCTTTAGATAGAGCTATTCCATGCCTAAAAGGTAAGAAACCTTTCTTGGAATCCTGCATGCTAAAACGAGCAAGAATTGTATCTATATATGAAGCTTGGGACAGACACAACATTCTTTTCTTGCGATCCCTTATTACTTTGATCCCAAGAATGTGTGCACACTCTCCTAAGTCCTTCATATCAAATTGTTTGGACAACCATACCCTTACGTCTGATAATACCTTGACATTGTTGCCAATTAACAAAATATCGTATAGTACAAGAAATACCACCACGTTTCCGTTACACTTCTTATATACACAAGACTCATCCGGACTTTGAATAAATCCATATGACTGGATTACTTCATTAAACCGGATGTTCCAAGATCTTGAAGCTTGCTTCAGTCCATAAATGGACCGATTGAGCTTGCACACTAGATGCTCTTTGCATTTTTCAATGAACCCTTCTGGTTGCTTCATATGGATGTTCTCTTCAAGACTTCCATTAAGGAAAGCTGTCTTGACATCCATTTGCCAAATCTCATAATCCATATGAGCAGCAATGGATAAGAGTATCCGGATAGACTTAAGCATGGCTACTGGTGAAAAGGTTTCCTCATAATCGATTCCCTCTTTCTGAGTGTACCCTTTCTCAACAAGCCTAGCTTTGAAGGTTTCTACCTTCCCGTCTGTCCCCCTTTTCCTTTTGTAGATCCACTTACATTCAACGGCTTTTACACCATAAGGTGATTCTACAAGCTCCCAGACCTTATTAGAGTACATAGACTCTATTTCAGAATTCATCGCCTTTTGCCAAGATGCTGCATCTATATCTTGGAGTGCTTCGTCATATGTCCGGGGATCAGGTTCATGTTTACCCGGGATCAAGTCTGAAGACTCTCCCAAAAACATGAATCTTTCAGGCTGCCTCACAACCCTCCCACTACGACGAGGCACTGTTTGTGGTTGTGTATCATGTGTGACACGTGTTGCAGTCTCTTGTGGTACTTCATCTTGTACTGTTGGTACTAAAGTTGACGTGTCCTCTCTTAGTTCTTCTAAAACAACTTTACTACTAGGCTTGTGATCCATTATATAGTCTTCTTCTAAAAACTGGGCATTGGTGCTAACAATGACCTTCTGGTCTTTAGGACTATAAAATAAACCACCTTTCGTTCCTTTGGGATACCCTACAAACACGTGAACTTCTGTACGAGATTCTAACTTATCGGTCTGGTTTGACACATGTTTGGACTACCCCAAATCGAATATGTCTTAGGCTGGACTTTCGCCCATTCCACAATTACGTGGGAGTAGAAGAAACCGATTTAGAAGGTACTAAGTTCGGAATGTACACTGTTTCCAGGGCATATCCCAAAACAAATTTGGTAATTGAATAACTCATCATCGATCTAACCATCTCCATAGAGTCCTATTCCTTGTTCGCCACACCATTACATTGGGGTGTGCAGTCGAGACGGTTGGGATTGAATCGACCTCTGATAAGTAATTCCTAAACTCTCCTAAGAGGTATTCGCCACCACGATCAGATCGTAGTGTCTTGATACTTTTACCTAATCATTTTTCCACATCAGCCTTGTACTCTTTGAACTTATCAAAGCACTCGGACTTGCGGCGTATTAGGTAAATATATCCGTATCTTGAATAATCATCTATAAAAGAGATAAAATATTCAAAACCTCCTCTTGCCTGGACAGACATAGGACCACACAAATCAGAATGAACCAATTCCAACACTTCTTTGGCTCTATACCCCTTGGCCTTGAACGTCCTCTTGGTCATTTTACCTTCCAAGCAAGATTCACAAGTTGGAAAATTTTCCAACTCTAACGAACTCAAAAGTCCATCAGCTATAAGCCTCTGAATCATACTTAAGTTAATATGACCAAGCCTTAGATGCCAAAGATATGCTTGGTTCATTTTCGAAGGTTCTTTTCTTTTATTAGAGTTAGAAGATGAGTTATAAATTTCCATGTTTTGCCTTGTGGAAGAAATTAGATTTAAAGTATACAAATTGCCAACTAATGCACCAGAACAGATAATCACTTTATTTCTTTTAATAACTACATCGTTACTGAAAGAAACTGAATATCCATCTAAAAACAGTTTAGAAACTGAAATTAAATTCTTTCTAAAACTGGGTACATAAAGACAATTTCTTAAAACCAAATTTCTATTTCTACTAAAAGATAAGTAGACGTCTCCCACTGCAACAGCCGCCACCTTAGTAGCATTGCCCATGTAGACGGTAATCTCTCCTTCAGTTAGTCGTCGGGTTTCCTGGAACCCCTGCAGGGAATTGCAGATGTTACGGGTGCCACCCAGATCTACACACCAGGTGCTGGTAGATAACACCGCTAAACATGTTTCAACAACTAGAGCATGAGATATACCTTTGTTGTTCTGATTCCTACGAGGACGATCGCCTTCCAATGCCCGCTTGCGGATGAAGCACTTGCCCTTGACTTCTTCACTCCGACTTTAAATCCCGTCTCTGAGTTTTATTCACTTTCTTTCTTGAGCCGACTTGTTTCTTCTTCTTGTTTCCTCTCGGTTTAGAAGTAGAACCATTTTCGTATAGTGAATTTGAGGTGTGAAATAATCCTTCTGTGCTTGAAGTTACATCGGTGGTTCGCTAATGAATAAATCCTCTTATTCATATTATAGTTCGGGCGAACTGCTCAAAACTTCTAGGTAGCGTTGGAGGATCATATCGATCTGGGTTTCCCATCAATTTCTCCTCCAAGGATCCGTATTTCGTTCGGATAAGCCATCATCTTTAGGATATGATCCCTTACGAGTACCCTCTTGCATGGTGGTTGTCATTATCTTTCTCATGGCTTCTTGCCTAGAAGCCCTATCACGATGACCAAAGAGTTCCTTGAGATTGTTCATAATATCATAGTTGTTGGTAAATCTTGATGTTGCAATACATTTGACATTGAAGCTAAAATGTAACACCGCGCCATCTCATCCGCTTTTACCCATTTCCTATGATATTCAATCTCCTCTTGGGTAGATTCACGATAAGTGCTTGGGACAAGGCTCGGTCGATACAAATTTATAGCTTTCGTGATGAGACAATGTCCGGGTTCCTTTTCAATCTATGTAATTAGGTCGAGTAAGTCTATTCTTTTGAAGTATGATGGACAGTGGGTTGAAAGTCATCCTAAGAATCACAAATAACTTTTGGTGAACTCTAAATTTAGAATAATATTGATTCCTCAAACAATACTATTTTAAATTAACCAACACCTCAAAACACCGTGAATTTTGTATGCCACGTTAGTGTGGACGTATACAAATTCAACATTTGTAAAAGAGGTTTTAACCCATTAATTTTATTATCTTGTCAACCTAACTTTTGACAAATAAAATTAATAGTTGGTATCATTTGGTCACACAAATAATAGCAGTGACTCCGATGGGGAGGATACTATTAGATGTGTCTAAGTGTATACCACTACTTGACACTAAGTCCATTAATAAGATTATGCCCCTTCCGTTGGGGAAGATCACACGCTCTTAATTAACTTCCTATAGTCATCCAAAAATGGAAGTCTGTTCTAGTGATCCGCAAACAAGCTCATCCGTTATGGAGGAAGCCACTCAGAGCCAACGCGCAAGCTTGTTTGCATCACTTACAAACCAGTAATGGAGACCATGGGATTTACTTAAAAATCTCTCTCCCACTTAGTTATTTATAAATGAGGAATTTTAACTATGCTAGCCTACTAAACTTGTAAACTAACATGCACACACAGCACAATATAAAAGCAATAAATAGAAAATCTAATTTTCAACTATTATGGCTTTTGTCTCTAGTTGTCCTCCGTGTGTTGTCATCCCAAGCTGCTGCCATATTTGGTCACCGCCACCGGGTCTAGCTGTCGCCTCCATCTTGCTCCTAGTTCCGCTGCGCCTCTGGTCCTTAGAAGGTTCCACGCTTTGCAAGATTCGATCCGCGACATAAATAGAATTTTACATTTTTGATCCTATATTCCATAAAAGGAATGTACATGTATCTAGATCAAAAATAAAATCCTAATAAAACTAAATACAGCTCCTGCTGTATTTTAATACAATCATGCACACACATATAAATGCCCTTGACATGTCCAAGGGTCCAATCACACACATAATAATTAAAAGTCATAATAATTGGATACTGCATCCACAAAGTTAACACATCCTACTATTAACCTGCCTAAATTATGTATGACATGTGCATAATTAACCTAATACCAAATAAACAGAGCCAAAACCCTAGCTCTGATACCAATTGTTGGTTGCTACTCGGAAAACCTAGAGGTTCCACTGTACAAAAATTTTATACAAAGGTCTGAACCTTTTCCTAGCTACCATGTGTTCTTTTAAATTAAATTTTTGATCGCCTGCGGAACTTAACACGTTTGATCCAAAACTTAATCTATTTGTTCTTTTAGGTTTTGACTTGGATCTCCTGCGGAACTTAACACGTTCGACCCAAATCACCTTAAGTTATTAATTCCATAAAATATTAATTTCCATAATCGGTTTCCAGTACTGACGTGGCGAGGCACATGGCCTTCTTGGATATGGGAGCAACCACCACCGACTAGACAAAACCTTTTATAGAAATCTAATATTTAATTTCCTAAAATAACTTTAGGTTAACCGAAAAGAATAATCAAATCACAAGGAAAATAAAAAAACACAACTTCGAAAAACATATTCGAAATACTAGAACGTAAGCCTCTTGTATTTGGTATTATTTCCAAAAATAACTAGTATGATGCGGAAAGAAAAATTACTAGTTATACCTTGTAGAAAAACCTCTTGATCTTCTACCGTATTCCTCTTCTAACCTCGGACATTGTGTGTGTTAGAGTGTATACTAAAAGCCTAGCTTTTGGTATGAACATTTATCTAGAAATAAGAATCACATTGGTCAAATGTCTACATTTATGATAAATGTAGTTGCTCAATTAATTTATATTGTAGATAACATGGTGTGTGGTGTCACACACAGAAGATCATGTTATCGATTCCTTATAAATTATAAACAGTGGCTCACGACCATGATGGAAAGGAACAAACCATTGGAAGGTCGTAGTGTAATTATGTGTTAGTTTATCTTAACTATATAATTACACTAGTACACTTAGAGTGTATTGAGTAGGACCATTTGAGGTCGTTTCTTTTATACTGACTTTATAAAGAAACAAAGACATCGGTTATTATGGAAGTGTGTGCTCTTAATCCTAATATAATAACAAGCACATATATTTGATATTTATTTCTTTAATTTATCAATGGGTGAGATTTAGTTCGATGAATCAATAAGCTCGATAAGTTGGGAAATTATATCACTTATAGTGTGTGTTGTTGATTATAGAAGGAAACTGTGTCCTAGTAATCTAGGTTGAGAATGTCCCCAAGAGGAGCTCATAAGGATTGTCATGTTAAACCCTGCAGGTGGACTTAGTCCGACATGACGATGAAGTTGAGTGGTACTACTCTTGGAGCTAGATATTAATTAAGTGAGTTGTTAGTAACTTACTTAATTAGTGGACATTTGTTATCTTAAACACAGGGAGACTAACACACTCATGAAAAAAAGGAGCCCAAAATGTAATTTGGGATTGGTGCGGTAGTTCAATAATAGTTCTCTAGTGGAATGAATTATTATTGATAAAATTAAGTTGTGTGTTCGGGGCGAGCACGGGATGCTTAATTTTATCGGGAGACCAAAACCAATTCCTCCTCTCGGTCCCTATCGTAGCCTCTTAATTATAGAGTACTATACCCACCTATACCCACCTTCTTACCCATCCTATAGGGGCCGACCAAGCTAGGGCCGGCCATGGGTATGTTCATGGGTGAATTCATGTGGCCGTCCCTATTAAAATAAAAAGGAATTTTAATTTTAAAATTTTTCTTATGTGGATAATATAATTTAAAAGAGAGTTTAAAATTTAAATCCTTCCTTTTATAAGATTCTACAAAAGATTAAGAGAAGAGTTAAAATCTCTTTCCTTATTTGTAGATTAAAAGGTTGATTTTAATTTTGGTAAAAACTTTCCTTTTAATTATATTCATGATTTAAAAAAAGTTTAAAATTAAAATTCTCTTTTATTAGTTTCTACAAAGATTAAGAAAAGATTTAATATCTTTCCTTATTTGTAGATTGAAAGGAGATTTTAATTTTTAGAGATAACTTTCCTTTTGGAAATTATCCACATGTTTAAAAGAAAGATTTTAATTTATAAAATTCTTTTTATTAACCATCATGAAGGGATTAAAATTATTGGAGAATTTTTATAAATTTCTAGAAACAAATTAGGAAGTTTTAATTTTGTTTTAATTAAAACTCTCCTTGTTTTAAGGAGAAGAGTGGCGGCCATTATAATTTGAAAAGAAAATTATTTTAATTAAATAAATTTTCCTTTTCAATAGCAAAAAATTAAGGAAGTTTTATTAAAATTTCCTTATTTGCCAAGACCAAGGATTATAAAGAGGGGGTAGAGGAGGCTTCAAGGCCACGACTCTATTATATTTTCCTCTCTTTTCTCCTTGGGTGTGGCGACCCTTTCTTTCCTCTCCTCTCCTTTGTGTGGCGAAACCTTCTCATGGTGGAGATAGCTTTGGTGGCGGATCTAAGAAGGAGAAGAAGGAGAGAAAAGAAGCCTCTTTCTAGCATCCCTTGGAGCATGGTGGTGGTGGCGAACCTCTTCATCCTAGGAGAAGTTTTGATGGCGAAACTTGTAAGGAAGAAGAAGGTGCTTGGTGGTTCTCATCTCGGAAGATCGTTGCCCACACAGCGTCCGAGGTTAGAAGAGAATACGGTAGAAGATCAAGAGGTCTTTCTAAAAGGTATAACTAGTAATTTTGTTTCCGCATCATACTAGTTATTTTTGGAAATAATACTAAATACAAGAGGCATACGATTCTAGAGTTTTGAATTTGTTTTCGATATAGTGTTCTTTTGTTTTCTTTCCTTGTGATTTGATTGTTCTTTTCGGTTAACCTAAAGTTATTTTAGGAAATTAAATATTAGCTTTCCATAAAAGGTTTTGTCTAGTCGGTGGTGGTTGCTCCCATATCCAAGAAGGCCATGTGCCTCACCACGTCAGTACTGGGAACCAATTATGGAAATTAATATTTAATGGAATTAATAACTTAAGGTGATTTGGGTCGAACATGTTAAGTTCCGCAGGAGACCCAAGTCAAAACCTAAAAGAATGAATAGATTAAGTTTTGGATCAAACGTGTTAAGTTCCGCAGGCGATCCAAAATTTAATTTAAAAGAACACATGGTAGCTAGGAAAAGGTTCAGACCTTTGTACAAAATTTTTGTACAGTGGAACCTCTAGGTTTTCCGAGTAGCAACCAACAGTGTGAGCAACGATCCTCCGAGATGAGAAACCACCAACCACCTTCTTCTCCTCCTAGCTAGGTTCGGCCACAAAAAAGCTTTACCAAGGATGAAGAACAAAACACCAACCAAGCTCCAAGAGATGTAAGTTTTCTCTCCTTCTTCTTCTTCTTCTCCAAGTAGTATCCGGCCACCGCAAGAGCTCCAAGGAGAGAGAGAGGTTCGGCCACCACAAGAGGAAGAGAGGGAGAGGATGATGATGATGATGGCTGGCCACACCAAGGAACAAAAGAGGGAGAGAAAGAATAGAGGTTGTGTATCATGAAGGCACCCTCACCCCTTCTTTTATATTCCTTGGCCTAGGCAAATTAGGAAATTTAATTACAATAAAATTTCCTTAATTTCCTTGACATGATTTAATTGAGAAAAATAAAATAAAATTTCGCAATTAAATTCTAATGGTCGGCCATATCATGAAAACAAATTAGACAAGTTTCAATCAACAATTAAAACTTCCTAATTTGTTTCCGGAAATTTTAAAATTAAAATTTCTCTTCAAAATCTCTTCATGGTTGATAAAAAAAATTCCATAATTTTAATTTTACAACATGTGAATAATTTTTAAAGAGAAAATAAAATATCTCGCCAATCTACAAATAAGGAAAGAGATCTAATCTCTTTCTTTAATCTTTTGTAGATCTTTTACAAGAGAGATAATTTAATTTTAATTCTCTTTAATAAATTATATCTTCCACATAATAAAAATTAAAATTAAAATTCCTTTTTTAATTTAATTTGGCCGGCCCCTCTAGCTTGGATTCAAGCTAGGGCCGGCCACCCCAATTTATACCTAGGCCGGCCCTAGCTTGGTTCCCAAGCTAGCTTGGCCGACCCCCTTTGGGTGCGTATAGAAGGTGGGTATAGGTGGGTATAGTACTCTATAAATAAGAGGCTACGATAGGGACCGAGAGGAGGAATTGGTTTTGGTCTCCCGATAAAATTAAGCATCCCGTGTTTGCCCCGAACACACAACTTAATTTTATCAATAGTAATTCATTCCACTAGAGAACTATTATTGAACTACCGCACCAATCCCAAAGTACATTTTTGGGCTCCTTCTTATTATGAGTGTGTTAGTCTCCCTGTGTTTAAGATATCGAATGTCCACTAATTAAGTGAGTTACTGACAACTCATTTAATTAATATCTTAGTCCAAGAGTAGTACCACTCAACCTTATCGTCATGTCGGACTAAGTCCACCTGCAGGGTTTGACATGACAATCCTTATGAGCTCCTCTTAAGGACATTATCAACCTAGTATCTCTAGGACACAGTTTCCTTCTATAATCAACAACACACACTATAAGTGATACCATTTCCCAACTTATCGGGCTTATTGATTCATCGAACTAAATCTCACCCATTGATAAATTAAAGAAATAAATATTAAATATATGTGCTTGTTATTATATTAGGATTAAGAGCACACACTTCCATAATAACCGAGGTCTTTGTTTCTTTATAAAGTCAGTATAAAAGAAACGACCTCAAATGGTCCTACTCAATACACTCTAAGTGTACTAGTGTAATTATACAGTCAAGATAAACTGATACCTAATTACACTACGACCTTCTAATGGTTTGTTCCTTTCCATTTTGGTCGTGAGCTATTGTTTATAATTTATAAGGTACTGATAACATCATCTTCTGCATGTGGCACCACATACTATGTTATCTACAGTATAAATTAATTGAACAACTACAACTAAATGTAGACAATTTGACCAAATATGATTCTTTATTCATAATGAATGTTTACAAAGCTTAGGCTTTCAGTATACACTCCAACAGCTCTGATACCACTGTTGGGTTTTTCGGGCAGCGAAAACCGCTTTTCCGCGTTGCGAAAACCCCGAAACCCCCATGCCACCGGATTCGTGCGAAGTAAAACTTTCGAAAACATTACAAGTACGAGTTTTATGCTAGTTCTAAACTAGATTTACAAGGAGAAAACCTTTTACCCTTGATGCGTGCCCTTTACGAATCCTGCTCGTCCAAGGAAGTGCCGGATCTCGAGATCGTCAAGCGTACGATCCTCTAGAAGTATCCACACGAACAAACTAGGTGGAGAAAAACTTAACAAAGGTGTGCTAGCACCCTTGATCAGCCACGGCAAGAGAAGGAGAGGGAGAGCAAGAATGAGAGCAAGGAAGAAGATGAGTTGAATTGGCTTGAATGAAAAATGAAATCCATTCATTACAAACGTGGCCGGCCACTCTTGGATTGTAACCTCCATTCACAATTAATGTAGCCATTAAAGGAGAGTTATAACATCCATGAAGTGGCACACACATGTGCTAGCCTTAATGATGTGGCACATCATCATTGGCCACTTAATGCCAAGTCACAAATGATGTGGCATAAAGTCAAGTCAAACTTGACTATTCCTCTTTCTCTCAAGTCAAGTCAAACTTGACTTAATCTCTCTCATGGTTGATCTAATCCAACCATTTAATTCAAGCCAATTTAATATAATGAATCTAATTCATTTAATTAAATTGATTCAATGAGTCATAAACTAAATTAGACTCATTGAACACATGAATTAATTTGAGTCCAACTCAATTAGCCCAATTAGGCTTACTCTTAATCCAATTTGATTCATCACATGAATCTAATCCTCTTGGTTCATCATATGAACCTAATCTCCATCTAATTGTCCTTAGTGTGTGACCCTATAGGTTCTTGTAACATTGGCAATGCCCCTAAACCCATTTAGGAGTATAAGTAATAAGCGGTATCTAGCAACACATCATTACTACCCAAGTTACAAGAATGTTGAGATCCAACATCACCTTGTGACAACTAATTGTGACTCCTCATAAAATATGACAAGTGTCTTTCTATCCTAGACATCTAGATTAATCAATGTGAGGCATAAACCGTGTCATCCTCTGACCAATCTAAAACTTGAACTCCAAGTAGACTCACTAAATCAAATGAGCTCAATATCTCATATTGACTCATTTGGGCATGGCCATGCACTTCGTGGTCTCACTCTATCAAGAATATCGATGTCTCTCCCATCATATAGGAGGGATAGATCCCATCTACATCACTCATATCCCTTTGTATAATTCGTTACATACCCAGTAATCGCCTTTATAGTCCACCCAGTTACGGGTGACGTTTGACGAAACAAAGTACATAACTCCTTATGTAGGGATCCATGGTGACTTCAGGTCTAAGGACTAGTAGTCATACTAATAGTCACATGAGAAAGTATATGACACTCATATAACGATCCATGATACTTTCTCATGGCGGGTCATTCAATATACATTCTCCAATGCATACCCATGTGTCAACTTGATATCTCTATATCCATGACTTGTGAGATCAAGCCATCGAGTTGACTTATATGCTAGTCTTATTGCATTAACATTGTCCCTGAATATTAATGCTCGACTAGGAATGATTAAGAGTAGTGTTCCCTATATCATCTCACTATCGGTTCAACTAACCGATTGATATAGGTGAGAATCTTCTACTCAAGGACGCTATTATACTTAGTTTATTTGGCACCAATACAAGTAAGTATAATAACCAAAACAAAAATGCCTTTATTTATATAAGAATATGATACAACAAGTCCATATTACAATCATCAAATGATTGGCTCTTGGGCTCTAACTAATAGCTTGGACTACCCTTCCATTAGATCTGTTAATAATTGATAGATATGAAGGATATTTCCTTTTAGCCTTGAATCCAAGTCCGGATAAGTTATAAACGACTTTTTATTTTCCAAGAATCAGATCAAGATTCTTGGAACCCAAAGTGAACCGTTCCAACGTGTCCTTGAGTTTTCAAATTGAAATTTTCTTCCTCAAGTTGAACTTAGGTTGAACTTCCAATTTGAACTGGCTCAGTCAAAGTACAAGTCAGTCACTTCCTGAAGGGTTGTTACCTCCTTCTGGAGTGATTTGATCCGGACGTTGGACTTAGCTAATTCCTTTAACAAATAAGAAATTAAATTTTCTAATTCTTCTACTTGAGTACCAGCTACTAGAGAACTTACAATGGGGTTCGTTCCTTCGGAACTGGATACGGATCCGTAACTTTGCTCGGACTCGGTTTCTGATTTGCTCTCGATGTCGGACTCGAACTCAGACTCGATTTCAGCAACATGTGCTAGCACTGATTGAGCGAGAAGGCTTGCTTGTTCTTCTTCGTTGGATTCGGATTCGTCTGAGGACTCAGACCATGTTGCCTTCAGCACCTTCCTTCTTCGTTGCTTTTGATTTGGACAGTCTGGCTTGTAGTGGCCCTTCTGGTTGCAGCTGTAGCATGTAACTCCCATCTTGATCTTCGTGCTAATTTGGGTTGCCTTTTTCTTTTTGTACATCTTCCGTACGAGCTTTATGAGTTCGGTAGTAAGCTTGTCGTCTTCATCATCTGAATCAAGTTCTTCTTCTGATTCTGGTTTGGTTCTGCGCCTTGATTTCGGTTCACACGTTCTGCTAGTACCTGCAATCAAAGCTATACTCTTCTCGACCGGGCGTGCATTAGTCTGCTCATGCAATTCAAATTCAGAGAAGAGTTCATCGAATTTAATTAAAGATAGGTCCTTGGATACCTTGTACACATCTACCATGGATGCCCATAAAGTATTCCTAGGGAAGGCATTGAGTGCACACCTTATTGCATCCTTGTTCTCCACTTTTTGTCCTATTGCGTGGAGTTCGTTCAGCAGGTCTTGAATTTTGGCGTGAAGCTGGCTTGTTGTCTCATCCTCCTGCATTTTGATATTATATAATTTATTGAAGAGCAGATCTCACTTACTTACCTTGGTTTCTGATGTACCCTCATGTAGTTCGATTACCTTTTCCCATAGCTCATTTACACTTGAGAATGGTCCTACTCTGTTGAGTTCCTCCTTTGTCAAACCACACTGGAGTATGTAGGTTGCCTTTGCGTTTGCTTCTACATTCTTTATTAGGGACACGTCATAGTTCTCGCAAGGTATCGGCTTCTCGGTGCTGTCAATTGGAAGTTTGAGTCCTGTCTTGGTGATCATCCAGACTTCGAACTAGGTTTGCAGGTACGAATTCATTCGCCCTTTCCAGTAACCGAAGTCTTCACCGGAGAAGAGCGGCGGACGAACTGTGCTATAGCATTCTTGTTGGGCCATTTGAAAACTTGCACACAAAAATAAGAAAAAACATCTGTTCCAAGACTTGGTCTTAGATTAGTAGTGCGGGATGTATAATAAAAGGAAAATGAACTCGAATGGTGTTGCACCAATTTCGAGCAAAAATCGATTCGAACGAGAAAATAGATCGGAATATAGCAACTATACTTAATTCCAATCGACTCCGAAAAACTGAAAATACCACGAAAAAGTGCTTGATTGGTGGTTGCACCAAATCAAAGCAACCCCGCTCTGATACCAATTGTTGGATCGAAAGCACTGGAGGGGGGGGGGGGGGGGGGGAATAGCGCTCATGGATTTCACGCGTTTCATATTCAGAAATTCAAGTAACGCAGCGGAAAATAAAAATACACACACAAGAAGACCAAGATTTAATTGGTTCGGAGCCCAGGGTGACTCCTACTCCAAGGTCCGCGATCGTAGATCACTTTCGGTGGGTAATCACTATTAATTCGTAAGTCTTTTACAATTTTGAAATACAAGTGCTAAATAATGAATTTATACCGACAATACGAAAGATGAAAAAGCTAGTCGTCATCCGTCGAAGTGTCGAAGTGCTTTGGAGCAGTGCACAGCTTTAGAAGATCGCTTGAGTTCTCTTTTTCGTTGTACTTGAAGCTGTAGCTCGAGGCTCCTTTTATAGCCTTTACAGATATGATCCAGATCCTTGAAACCTGGGATCAGGTTTGACCCGAAGAGGATCAGTCGACTGATCCCCACGTTCGGTCGACCGATCAGATGATCTCCACCTCATCTGATTCACCAGATCTGCTCGCGCCGCTTCGATTTGGTCAACCCCTATCTCCGGTTTGGTTGACCGATAACCAGATTCGGTCGACCGATCCCCTGGTCAAGTCCGATCCACTCGCTGGAGATTTGATCTGCTACTTTGGGGGTTCGGTCGACCGATCCAAGCATTCGGTCGACCGATCCCAGTTAGTTCTACCCCTGCACAAAATTGTTAATTTCCTGTAAAACAGAGTTAGAACAGAACAGATAATATATAAGAAACTTAAGTTTGACAGTCTTCGAACTGTCCGGTTCTGACTTCGGATTTCCGACTGGAAACCCTAGGTCAAATCGACGCCTACTGTTCCCTCTTTCGAGGAACGCATCCTCACCTACTCCACTCAGGAGAAGTTACCTTTTGCCAGTTCGGTCCTCCAGACCGATTGGACTTTTGCTTGGTACTCGAATCTTCCGGTCTTCATGCTGGACGCCCGCTCCACGACTCATCCATACTTCCACCTGGTTCGCGACACTAGGATTTCCACTAGGGTTACCACCCCCTAGGATTTTTGACCAAAGACTCCGACTCGCTAAGACTTCTTACCTAGGGTTACCACTGTTAGGATGTATACTAAAAGCCTAGCTTTTGGTATAAACATTTATCTAGAAATAAGAATCACATTGGTCAAATGTCTACATTTATGATAAATGTAGTTATTCAATTAATTTATATTGTAGATAACATGGTGTGTGGAGTCACACACAGAGGATCATGTTATCAGTACCTTATAAATTATAAACAGTAGCTCACGACCAAGATGGAAAGGAACAAACCATTGGAAGTCGTAGTGTAATTAGGTATTAGTTTATCTTAACTATATAATTACACTAGCACACTTAGAGTGTATTGAGTAGGACCATTAGAGGTCGTTTCTTTTTATACTGACTTTATAAAGGAACAAAGACCTCAGTTATTATGGAAGTGTGTGCTCTTAATCCTAATATAATAACAAGCACATATATTTGATATTTATTTCTTTAATTTATCAATGAGTGAGATTTAGTTCGATAAATCAATAAGCCCGATAAGTTGGGAAATGATATTACTTATAGTGTGTGTCGTTGATTATAGAAGGAAACTGTGTCCTAGTAATCTAAGTAGAGAATGACCCCAAGAGGAGCTCATAAGGATTGTCATGTTAAACCCTGCAGGTAGACTTAGTCCGACATGACGATAAGGTTGAGTGGTACTACTCTTGGACTAAAAATATTAATTAAGTGAGTTGTCAGTAACTCATTTAATTAGTGGTCATTTGACATCTTAAACACAGGGAGACTAACACACTCATAATAAGAAGGATCCCAAAATGTAATTTGGGATTGATGCGGTAGTTCAATAATAGTTCTTTAGTGGAATGAATTATTATTATGGATGAAATTAAGTTGTGTGTTCAGGGCGAACACGGGAAGCTTAATTTCATCGGGAGACCAAAACCAATTCCTCCTCTCGGTCCCTATCGTAGCCTCTTGTATATAGAGATTTATACCCACCACATACCCACTTCTTACCCAACCTATAGGGGCCAGTCAAGCCAAACTTGAAGCTCAAGCTTAGGGTCGGCCAAGCCTAAAGGTTGAGCCTTAAGGTGGCCGGCCAATTGCTTGAAGCCCAAGCTTAGGTGGCCGGCCACATCATATTAAAAAGAGATTTTTATTAAAATTATTTCTTATGTGGATATCATGGTTTTAAAAGAGAGTTTGAAATTTAAATCTTTCTTTTTATAATTTCTACAAAAGATTAAGAAAATATTTGAAATCTTTCCTTATTTGTAGATTGAAAGGTAGATTTTAATTTTGAAAAAATATTCTTTTTTAACCATGTTCATGATTTAAAAGAGAGTTTAAAAATTAAATATTTCTTTTATAAACCTTCTACAAAAGATTAAGAAAAGATTTAATATCTTTCCTTATTTGTAGATTAAAAGAGATTTTAATTTTTAGAGATAACTTTCTTTTTATCCACATGTTTAAAAGAAAGATTTTAATTTATAAAATTTCCTTTTTACAAACAACCATGAAGGGAAAAATTATTGGAGAAATTTTTTATAAAATTTCCGGAAGCAAATAGGGAAGTTTTAATTTGTGTTTAAAATTTTATTTGCTTAGAGATTTGGTTGTGGCCAGCCATTATAATAATGAAAAGGGAATTGATTTTTAATTAAAATAAATTTTCCTTTTCATGGCAAAGTAATAAGGAAGTTTTTATTTAAATTTTCCTTATTTGCCAAGACCAAGGATTATAAAAGAGGGGGTAGAGGTGCCTTCATAGGTGCTAACTCTATTCTTTTCTTCCTCTCTTTTTCTCCTTGGTATGGCCGGCCCTAGAGGTTCTCCTTCTCCTCTTCTCTTCTTCTTTAGTGGTCGGTTTCATCTTCTCTTGGAGCTCTTGTTGATGGCCGGTTCTAGCTAGGAGAAGAAGGAGAGAAAGGAGGCTTTGTTTCTAGCATCCCTTGGAGCTTGGTGGTGGTGGCCGAATCTCTATTTCTCTTGGAGAATTATGGTGGCCGAATCTTGCTTGGAGAAGAAGGTGGCTTAGGTGGATTCTCATCTCAGTAGATCGTTGCCCACACAACGTCCGGGATAAGAAGAGGAATACGGTAGAAGATCAAGAGGTTATTTGCTTACAAAGAAAGGTATAACTAGTAATTGTTTTCCGCATCATACTAGTTTTCTTTGTATAGTTATTTTTGGAAATACCAAACACAAGAGGCATATGATTCTAGAGTTTTTGGATTTGTGTTTCTTTTGTTTTATTTTTTGAATTTGTGATTCGATTGTTCTTTTTGGTTAAACCTAGAGTTATTTATGAAAATTAAATATTAACTTTCCTTAAAAGGCTTTGTCTAGGCGGTGGTGGTTGCTCCCATATCCAAGAAGGCCATGTGCCTCGCCATGCAGTCCTGGAAGCTAATTTTGGAAATTAATATTTAATGGAATTAATAACATAGGTGGATTTGAATCAAAAGTGTTAAGTTCCGCTTGCGATTAAAATCTAAACCATTAAGAACAGATAAGTTAAATTTAGAATCAATGATGTTAAGTTCCGTCTGTGATTCCTAATTTAACTTCTAAAGAATACAATAGGTTATTTAAGGAAAGGTTCGACACTTGTACAAAAATTTTATACAGTGGAGCCGGTACGATTTTCCTAGGACTAACCAACAATTGGTATCAGAGCTAGGGTTTGCCTTTGTGTGTTTGGTTTTCAAATTAGGTTGTGCACATGTCATACATAATTTAGGTAGGATAATAGTAGGATGTGCTAACTTTGTGGTTGCAGGCTCCAACTATTGTGACATATAGATATTGTGTGTGATTGGACCCTTGGACATGTCAAGGGCATTTTATTGTGTGTGCATGATTGTAATATTAAATACAGCAGGAGCTGTATTAGTTATTAGGGTTTTACATTTTTGTTCAATCTAGAATATATGTACATTCCTTTATGGAATATAGGATTGATGTATGTAAAATTCTATATTTTTCGCGGATCGTATCCTTACGAGGCGTGGTGCTATTGGAGGACCAGAGGCGCAGCGGAATAAGAAGCAAGATATATGCGATGACTCGACCCGATGGCGGTGGCTAAAGATGGCAGCAACTAGGGTTCGAGCACACGTGGACAGTGATGAAAATGCCATAATAGTTGGAAAATTAATTTCCAAATTTATTGTTTATATTTACTGTGTGTGCGCGTATGTGTTATATGCTAGCATAGGTTAAAATTCCTCACCTTAAATAACTAAGTGGGAGAGAGACTTTAAATAAATTCCATGGTCTCCATTACTGGTTTGTAAGTGATGCAACAAGTTTGCATGTTGGCTCTGAGTGCCTCCCTCCACAACGGATGGGTTTGTTGCGGATCACTATATCAAACTTCCTTTATGGATGGTTATAGGAAATTATTTAGGAGCGTGTGAACTTCTCCAACTGAAGGGACATAATCCTATTTAATGGACTAAGAATCAAGTAATGGTATACACTTAGACGCATCCAATAGTATCCTCCCCAACGGAGTCACTGCTATTGTTTTGCAGGACCAAAGGAATACCAACTATTAATTTGTCATAAAACTAGGTTGACAAGATAATAAAATTAATGGGTTAAAACCCCTCTTACAAATGATTGATTTTGTATACGTCCACACTAACGTGGCATACAAAATTAACGGTGTTTGAGATAATTTTATTTGTCATAAAGTTAGGTTGACAAGATAGTTAATGGGTAAAACCCTCCTCTTACAAATGTTGGTTTTGTATACGTCCACACTAACGTGGCATGCAAAATTCACGGTGTTTTGGGGTGTTGGTAAATTTAAATAGTATTGTTAGAGGAATCAATATTATTTTAAATTTAGAGTCTTGACCAAATATTTGATCAAAGACAGACTAACTATTAATTTTATTTGTCATAAGTTGACAAAATAATAAAATTAATGGATAAAATTTCTTTTTAGAATTTGTATACGTCCACACTATCGTGGCATATAAAATTCACAGGGATTTTGAGATGTTGGTCTTGACCAAATATTTTTGTGATTCTTAGGATTTCAAATGTTAGTCAATTCCCTAATTGTTATACTATAGAATAGACTTAGTAATCCCAATTGTAATGATTGGAAAACTTGGACATTAATGTAGACTGCCCTCTCAAAACTGAGAACAATAATGGTGTATTTTATTAGTTGTTGAAACATATTTAGTGGCGTTATCTACCGGTACCTGGTGTGTAGATACATGAACCACTGATTATGTCTGCAATTCAATACAGGGGTTCCAGGAAACCCGACAACTATATAAATCACCGTCTACATGGGCACTGCTGTAATAGTAGCAGCTGTTGCAGTGGGAGATGTTTATCCTCTGATAGGAATAAAATATGGATTTTCAGAAATTGTCTTTACGTACTAAGTTTAGAAAGAACTTGATTTCGGTTTCTAAACTATTAAAGAATAGATATTTTGTCTATTATGATAACAAACTTGTTATCAAGAAAAATAGGAAAGTTATCTGTTCTGGTACGTTGGTTGACAGTTTATAATCCAATAACTCCCACGATGCAATAAATGAAAATTAATAACATATTTTCTAACTTTAATAAGAGAAAGTAACCTTCGAAAATGAACCAATCATATTTTTGGCATCTAATGCTAGGTTATATTAACTTGAGTAGGATTCAAAGGATAATAACCAATGAACTCTTGGGTTTATTGGTAGTGGAAATCTTTCCAACCTGCGAGTCTTACTTGGAAGGAAAATAACCAAGAAGCTTTTAAGTCTAAGGGGTATGGAGCCAAAGATATGTTGGAATTGGTTCATTCTGATTTGTGTAGACCTTTGACTATCCAGGCAAGAGGTTGTTTCGAATATTTCATCTCTTTTATAGACGACTATTCGAGATAAGGATACATTTACTTAACGCGCCACAAGTCTAAGTGCTTTGATTAGTTCAAAGAGTACTAGGCTGATGAGGAGTAACATCAAAGTAAAACTATCAAGACACTACGGTGAAATCGTAGTAACGAGTACCTCTTAAGAGAGTTTAGGAGTTACTTATCAGAAGTCGGGATTTAATCCCAACTAACTGCACCTGGTACACCCCAACATAATGGTGTAGTAGAAAGAAGGTATAAGACTCTTATTGAATAATTAGATCGATAATGAGTTATTCAGAAAATTATCAAATTCGTTTTAAGGATATACACTGGAAACGGAAGTGAACATAGTACCTTCTAAGTCAAAACTCTCTACTCCCATAGAATTACAGAATGGGCGTAAGCCTAGTCTGAAGCATATTCGGATTTGGGTGATCTAGCACATGAGAGACACTGATAAGTTGGACATGAGTTCACTTGTTTGTGAGTTATCCTAGAAAAACGAAAAGAGGTTTATAGTCCTTAAAATCGGAAGGTCATTATTGGCACCAATGCCTGATTTAAGAAAAGGACTATACTATGAACCACAAGCCCATGAGTAAAAATTGTTCTTAAGGAAATTAAAGGACACGTCTAATCTAGTACCAACTGTACAAGATAAAATATCACAAGAAACTGCAACACGTATCACAAATGATACACAATTGCAGAAAGTGCCTCGTCGTAGTGGGAGGGTTGTTAGGCAACCTAAAAGATTCATGTTTTGGGAGTCTTTGGACTTGATCCCTGGTGGGCATGAACCTGATCCCCGAACATATGATGAAGCACTCTAAGATTAAGATGCAGCATCTTTACAAAGAACAATAAAATTAGAATATATGTATTCTAATAGAGTCTGGAAGCTTATAAAATCACCAAATGGTGTAAAAGTCATTGGGTGAAAATAAGTCTACAATAGGAAAAGAGGGATAGACAGGAAGGTAGAAACTTTCAAAGCAAGGCTTGTTGAAAAAGGAAACTTTTTCACCGGTAGCCATGCCTAAGTCTATCCGGATTCTTTTATCTATTTAGCAAGTGGATGTCAAGACAGCTTTCCTTAATGGAAGTCTTGAAGAAAACATCCATATATAGCAACCAGAAGGGTTCATTGCAAAGAGCAAAGAACATCTTGTGTGTAAGCTCAATCAGTCTATGGACTAAAGTAAAGTTTCAGGGTCTTGGAACATCCGGTTTAACAAAGTAATCCAGACCTATGAATTTATTTAATAAACGAATGAGTCTTGTGTATACAAGAAGTGTGATGGAAACATGGTGGTATTTCTTGTACTATACGTAGATAACATTTTTGGTAGTTGGAAATAATATCAAAGTGTTGTCAGAAGTAAGGGTATGGTTGTCCAAACAATTCGATATAAAGGACTTGGGAGAATGCATATATTCTTGGGATCAAAGTAATAAGGGATCACAAGAAAAGAATATATTTTACTTATCCCAAGCTTCATATATCGAAACAATCCTTGCTCATTTTAAGCATGCAAAACTCCAAGAAAGGTTTCTTACCTTTTCAGCATGGAGTATCTTTATCTAAAGAGATGTCTCTGAAGATATCAAAGGAGATAGAGGAAATGAAGGCAGTTCCTTATGCTTCGGCTGTCGGAAGCCTAATGTATGTTATGCACAAGATCAGAAATCTGCTTTACCGTAGGCATGGTTAGCAGATATCAACGTAACCCTGGACAAGGACATTGGACTGCGGTAAAGCATATATAGAAGTACCTTAGAGGCACTAGAGATTATATGCTAGCTTACAAGGCAGATAATTTGCTCCCTGTGGGTTGCACGGATTTTGACTTCCAATCGGATAGGGACAATAGTAAGTTAACCTCGGGGTTTTGTGTTTACTTTAGGAGGTGAAGTCATAACTATGGAGGAGTGTTAAGCATAGGTGTTTTTTTGGACTCCACCACAGAAGCTGAGTATATGGCAGTCTCTGAGGGAGCCATAGAAGCTGTATGGCTCAGATACTTCAAGATAGACTTAGATATGATTTCTGGTTTGCCCAAAATAATTTGATGCAGTAGAAAACTTGAAGAAACCATAAGTCCATAAGGCAAGTAAACACAATAGAGCACAAGTACTATCTAATACGAGAAATCGTATAACGAGGAGAAGTTGTTTCCACTTAGTTTGCATCAAGTGATAACCTGGAAGATCCTTTCACTAAGGCCCTTAAAGCAAGAGCTTTTGATGGGCATGTTGAAGGGTTGGGAATCAGATGTATGGCAGCAGATATGACAGCTTAGTCTTTCAGTATAAGTGGGAAATTGTTAGGATGTATACTAAAAGCCTAGCTTTTGGTATAAATATTTATCTAGAAATAAGAATCACATTGGTCAAATGTCTACATTTATGATAAATGTAGTTGTTCAATTAATTTATATTGTAGATAACATGGTGTGTGGAGTCACACACAGAGGATTATGTTATCAGTACCTTATAAATTATAAATAGTAGCTCACGACCAAGATGGAAAGGAACAAACCATTGGAAGGTCGTAGTGTAATTAAGTATTAGTTTATCTTAACTATATAATTACACTAGTACACTTAGAGTGTATTGAGTAGGACCATTCGAGGTCGTTTCTTTTTATACTGACTTTATAAAGGAACAAAGACCTCAGTTATTATGGAAGTGTGTGCTCTTAATCCTAATATAATAACAAGCACATATATTTGATATTTATTTCTTTAATTTATCAATGGGTGAGATTTAGTTCGATAAATCAATAAGCCCGATAAGTTGGGAATGATATTACTTATAGTGTGTGTTGTTGATTATAGAAGGAAACTGTGTCCTAGTAATCTAGGTAGAGAATGACCCCAAGAGGAGCTCATAAGGATTGTCATGTTAAACCCTGCAGGTGGACTTAGTCCGACATGACAATAAGGTTGAGTGGTGCTACTCTTGGACTAAGATATTAATTAAGTGAGTTGTCAGTAACTCATTTAATTAGTGGTCATTTGGCATCTTAAACACAGGGAGACTAACACACTCATAATAAGAAGGAGCCCAAAATGTAATTTGGGATTGATGCGGTAGTTCAATAATAGTTTTTTAGTGGAATGAATTATTATTGATGAAATTAAGTTGTGTGTTCGGGGCGAACACGGGAAGCTTAATTTCATCGGGAGACTAAAACCAATTCCTCCTCTCGGTCCCTATCGTAGCCTCTTGTATATAGATATTTATACCCACCACATACCCACTTCTTACCCAACCTATAGGGGCCGGCCAAGCCAAGCTTGAAGCTCAAGCTTAGGGCCGGCCAAGCCTAAAGGTTGAGCCGTAAGGTGGCCGACCAATTGCTTGGAGCCCAAGCTTAGGTGGCCGGCCACATCATATTAAAAAGAGATTTTTATTAAAATTATTTCTTATGTGGATATCATAGTTTTAAAAGAGTTTGAAATTTAAATATTTTCTTTTATAGCTTTCTACAAAAGATTAAGAAAAGATTTGAAATCTTTCCTTATTTGTAGATTGAAAGGTAGATTTTAATTTTGAAAAAACTTTCTTTTTTTAACCATGTTCATGATTTAAAAGAGAGTTTAAAAATTAAATATTTCTTTTATAAAGCTTCTACAAAAGATTAAGAAAAGATTTGATATCTTTCCTTATTTGTAGATTAAAAGAGATTTTAATTTTTAAAGATAACTTTCTTTTTATCCACATGTTTAAAAGAAAGATTTTAATTTATAAAATTTCTTTTTTACAAACCACCATGAAGGGAAAAATTATTGGAGAAATTTTTTGTAAAATTTCCTGAAGCAAATAAGGATGTTTTAATTTGTGTTTAAAATTTTATTTGCTTGGAGATTTGGTTGTGGCCGGCCATTATAATAATGAAAAGGGAATTGATTTTTAATTAAAATAAATTTTCCTTTTCATGTTAAAGTAATAAGGAAGTTTTTATTTAAATTTTCCTTATTTGCCAAGACCAAGGATTATAAAAGAGGGGGTAGAGGTGCCTTCATGGGTGCTAACTCTATTCTTTTCTTCCTCTCTTTTTCTCCTTGGTATGGCCGGCCCTAGAGGTTCTCCTTCTCCTCTTCTCTTCTTCTTTAGTGGCCGGTTTCATCTTCTCTTGGAGCTCTTGTTGATGGCTGGTTCTAGTTAGGAGAAGAAGGAGAGAAAGGAGGCTTTGTTTATAGCATCCCTTGGAGCTTGGTGGTGGTGGTCGGACCTCTATTTCTCTTGGAGAATTATGGTGGCCGAATCTTGCTTGGAGAAGAAGGTGGCTTAGGTGGATTCTCATCTCGGTAGATCGTTGCCCACACAACGTCCGGGATAAGAAGAGGAATACGGTAGAAGATCAAGAGGTTATTTGCTTACAAAGAAAGGTATAACTAGTAATTGTTTTCCGCATCATACTAGTTTTCTTTGTATAGTTATTTTTGGAAATACCAAACACAAGAGGCATATGATTCTAGAGTTTTCGGATTTGTGTTTCTTTTGTTTTATTTTTCGAATTTGTGATTCGATTGTTCTTTTTGGTTAAACCTAGAGTTATTTATGGAAATTAAATATTAGCTTTCCTTAAAAGGCTTTGTCTAGGCAGTGGTGGTTGCTCCCATATCCAAGAAGGCCATGTGTCTCGCCATACAGTCCTGGAAGCCAATTTTAGAAATTAATATTTAATGGAATTAATAACATAGGTGGATTTGAATCAATAGTGTTAAGTTCCGCTTGCGATTAAAATCTAAACCATTAAGAACAGATAAGTTAAATTTAGAATCAATGATGTTAAGTTCTGTCTACGATTCCTAATTTAACTTCTAAAGAACACAATAGGTTATTTAAGGAAAGGTTTGACACTTGTACAAAAATTTTATACAGTGGAGCCGGTACGGTTTTCCTAGGATTAATCAACAACCACCCCTTAGGACCTAGGGTTACCGCCCCCTAGGGTTTTCCACTTGCCTAACCATAGCTAGGACTTTTCTTCACCTAGGGTTACCACCCCCTAGGACCTAGGGTTACCACCCCCTATTATTGGTTGCTACTCGGAAAGCCTATAGATTCCACTGTACAAAAATTTTGTACAAAGGTCTGAACCTTTTCCTAGCTACCATGTGTTCTTTTAAATTAAATTTTGGATCTCCTGCGGAACTTAACACGTTTGATCCAAAACTTAATCTATTTGTTCTTTTAGGTTTTGACTTGGATCTCCTGCGGAACTTAACACGTTCGACCCAAGTCTCCTTAAGTTATTAATTCCATTAAATATTAATTTCCATAAAAGGTTCCCAGTACTGACGTGGCGAGGCACATGGCCTTCTTGGATATGGGAGCAACCACCACCGACTAGACAAAACCTTTAATAGAAAGCTAATATTTAATTTCCTAAAATAACTTTAGGTTAACCAAAGAGAACAATCAAATCACAAGGAAAAGAAAGAAACAAAAGAACACAACTTCGAAAAAACATATTCGAAATACTAGAACGTAAGCCTCTTGTATTTGGTATTATTTCCATAAATAACTAGCATGATGCGGAAATAGAAATTACTAGTTATACCTTGTAGAAAAACCTCTTGATCTTCTACCGTATTCCTCTTCTAACCTCGGACGTTGTGTGGGCAACGATCTTCCAAGATGAGAAACCACCAACCACCTTCTTCTCCTCCAAGCAAGGTTCGGCCACAAAGGGAAACTTCACCAAGGAGGAAAAACAAAATACTAACCAAGCTCCAAGAGATGCTAGCTTTCTCTCCTTCTTCTTCTTCTTCTCCGAGTAGTATCCGGCCACCACAAGAACTCCAAGGGAGAGGAAGAGGTTCGGCCACCACAAGAGAAAGAGAGGGAGAGGGTAATGGCCGGCCACAACACCAAGGAAAAAGGGAGAGAAAACAATAGAGGTTGTGTCTTGTGAAGGCACCCTCACCCCTTCTTTTATATTCCTTGGCCTAGGCAAATTAGGAAATAAATTTTCCTTAATTTCCTTGACATGATTTAATTGAGAGAAATAAAATAAAATTTCCCCAATTAATTTGTGATGGCCGGCCACATCATTGGAATACAAAAGAGGACAAGTTTTAATCAACAATTAAAACTTCCTAATTTGTTTCCGGAAATTTTAAAAAAATAAAATTTCTCTTTAAAATTTCTTCATGGTTAATAAAAGGAAATATCTATAATTTTAATTTTATTAACATGTGAATAATTTTAAAGAGAAAATAAAACATCTCTCCAATCTACAAATAAGGAAAGAGATCTAATCTCTTTCTTTAATCTTTTGTAGATCTTTTATAAGAGAGATATTTTAATTTTAATTCTCTTTAAAATATATCTTCCACATAATAATAAAAATTAAAATTAAATTTCTTTTTTTTAATTTTATTTGGCCGGCCCTACTAGCTTGGGTTCAAGCTAGGTCGCCACCCAAAATCATACCTAGGCCCTAGCTTGGTTCCCAAGCTAGCTTGGCCGCCCCCTATTGATGGGTATAGAAGGTGGGTATAGGTGGGTATAGAACTCTATAAATAAGAGGCTACGATAGGGACCGAGAGGAGGAATTGGTTTTGGTCTCCGATAAAATTAAGCATCCGTGTTCGCCCGAACACAACTTAATTTTATCAATGATAATTCATTCCACTAGAGAACTATCATTGAACTACCGCACCAATCCCAAATTACATTTTGGGCTCCTTCTTATTATGAGTGTGTTAGTCTCCGTGTTTAAGATATCGAATGTCCACTAATTAAGTGAGTTCCGACAACTCATTTAATTAATATCTAAGTCCAAGAGTAGTACCACTCAACCTTATTATCATGTCGGACTAAGTCCACCGCAGGGTTTAACATGACAATCTTTATGAGCTCCTCTTGAGGACATTATCAACCTAGTATCACTAGGACACGGTTTCCTTCTATAATCAACAACACACACTATGAGTGATACCATTTCCCAATTTATCGGGTTTATTGATTCATCGAACTAAATCTCACCCATTGATAAATTAAAGAAATAAATATCAAACATATGTGCTTGTTATTATATTAGGATTAAGAGCACACACTTCCATAATAACTGTGGTCTTTGTTCCTTTATAAAGTCAGTATAAAAGGAACGACCTCAAATGGTCCTACTCAATACACTCTGAGTGTACTAGTGTAATTATATAGTCAAGATAAACTAATACCTAATTACACTACGACTTTCTAATGGTTTGTTCCTTTCCATTCTGGTCGTGAGCTACTGTTTATAATTTATAAGGTACTGATAACATCATCTTCTGTATGTGACACCACATACTATGTTATCTACAATATAAATTAAATGAACAACTACAAACAAATGTAGATAATTAGACCAAATGTGATTCTTTATTCATAATGAATGTTTACAAAGCTTAGGCTCTCAGTATACACTCCAACACCTATGACCTAGGGTTACCACCCCTAGGGTTTTTCACCTGCCTAACCGCAGTTAGGACTTTTGCCTAAGTACACTTAGGACTTTTCTGCAAAGCTCATTCAACGTATTAGATAACAAAATATCTTAACTTTTGAACCCTTTGATATAATCAAAACATAGGTTTGAGCGTCGGATGCTTCCGCACCAACACCAAATGTGTTTCCCAGGTTGTTGAGATGGATAAAATCTCCCTCTTACGTAAGTAGTGTCAAAAGGATGATAGATCGTCGGTCACCAGATTATGTGTTGATTGGACTGATTCCAACAAAGTCAAAGGCCTATCTGCTATCAGAAATTGCCCCACCAACTCAACAAATGAAAATGTTGTTGCATCAGCCTCACACTAGTCCCCTAATACTTTGGTACAATCGACCTCTAGGGGTTTGATGTTTGTTTGACAATATATTTAATGGAGTTTAGTTAGGTCAAGGTTGACCGGATGACTAACAAGGGTGAGAAGTCTATCGAGTGACTAGTCTTAACTGTGGTTAGGCAAGGAAAGTCCTAACTATGGTTAGGTAAGAAAAGTCCTAGTCACGACTAGGCAAGGGAAATTTCGACAGATTGTGGAAACCAAATAGGAAGTCTAGATGGGTCAAATGGATCGAACATCTGGTAGAAGGATTTGGTAGGTCTGGAGGACCCGATATTAAATCCCTGGTGGGCCGATCTAATGTTGAGTCCTGGTGAATGAAGTCAGGTGATGAAAACCCTAGGGGAAGGTAACCCTAGATCTTGGTGAGTGAAGGTAGGTGGTGAAAATTCTAGGGGGAGGTAACCTTAGATAATGAGAAGTCTTGAAGGAGTGAACTTGATGTGATAGTTTATATATACTTTTATCCTTGTTTTAACACACATCTACTTGCATTTCTTGATTACATTCTATGTTGTTGCACTCTATTTTATCATTATTACTCTATTTGTTAGAGATATGCTCTTTTATAGTTTTCTGATTGACAGGTTTGTGATTTAGAGAAGAAATGGAGACAAAACATATCGTAGAACAATATCAAGAAGAAGTCATGACATGGTTGTGCCCCTTGGCACAGTCGTGTGCCTTCCAGAGCCTAAAAGGGACACGATCATGTGAATCTACATAGTCATACCTCCCATGTTGTAAAAGAGATAATACATGGTTATGCCTCAAGACACAATCATGTCTTTCTAGAGGCCCAAGAGAGGCCACTACAGAAGCTATTAGGGAGGTGGTCATGCGGATCTACACGGTCATGCCTCCTATGGTCTAGGACTTCAAGATACGTTCGTGTCTAGGAGACACTCCTTGCTCCCTCATATCTGAGTTCTCAAGATCTGACAGTGCCAAGTTGGCACAGTCGTGATATGACAAGAGGTCGTGCCTTACTTATAAATAGGGAAGTTCTTCCCCCATTCAAAGGCAGGAGAGTTTTCTCGTTGGGGAGACTCCATGTTAAGATCCATGCTCCATCTATGCCTCCTTCGACAATCCAAGGCCATTTCTGACGTCTCCATCTTCTCCGGATGCAAGGATTGGATCAAAAGACCCGACATCAAACTTGGATAAGCTTTCCTTCTCTCTTCTCTCTTGAATTGTTTAGGAAGCTTATAATCTTTATGTTGGGTCACTTTGGAGCTAGAGGAGGGTGAATAGCTCACTTTGGACCAATCGATTCAAAGTGCCTCTGTGCTCTCGCTAAAACACTTGGAATCGATTAACCGATCGATTCAAGCTTCCTCGTATCCTCATGAGAAATTCAACCCCAATCGATCGGCTAATTGATTGACAGTGCCCAATCGATCGGCTAATCGATTAGGAACCTCTTTGTGCTCGCGAGAATGTCTCCCAATCAATCGGTCGATCGATTGGGCCCCTTTTTCTCGCATCACTGTCCCAATTGATCGGCTGATCGATTGAGCTCTAGTTCAATTGATCTCCTGATCAAATTGACCAACCCTAACTTGCCTAAATCAAGTCTAGAGTTCTCAAACCCAACATCCAGTCAACTGTGACCTATTGGGACTCACCCGTGCCTAGCATCTGGTCAACCTTGACTTGCTGGGACTTCGTCACTAAGTGTATGGTCAATCTTTTGACCCACTTAGACTTTTCTCTCCGTACCAAGTGCTCGGTCTTCCATGGCCCAGTTGGACTTCTAAACACCAAGTGTCTAGTTACCTTGGACCCACCAGGATTTCCACGTGCTTGACTTCACTCACCAGGACTTTCTTACTGCCTAGCTCCACTCACTAGGGCTTTTACATAGCTTCACTCACCAAGATTTCCATCTACCTAGCTTTACTCACTAGGTCTTTTACCTGGCTTCACTCACCTGGATTTTCATCTGCCTAGCTTCACTCACTAGGTCTTTTATCTGGCTTCACTCACTAAGATTTTCATCTGCCTAGCTTAACTCACTAGGACTTTCCCACCAAGTGCCCGGTCAAACACTTACCCACTTTGGATTTTCATCTTCTGCCAACCTTCCCATTGGACTTCCCTTGCCTAATCTCCAATTAGGACCTCCCAGTCAAGTATCCGGTCAACCTTGACCTATTTGACTCTTCTTCACATTAAACTGGTCAACCTTGACTAATCTCTTCAAACGGGTGATTGCTCCTGCAATCTCCATACATTGTCAAAAAAAATTTCATATATTGTCAAACATTGAAACTCACACATTACGACTTAAGCTTGAGTCAATTCAAGCTTGTCAACCTTGACTTAGGGAAATTGTACCAAAAATCTTCCCTTTTTTGATATTTGACAATATATTTAAGTTAGATTAATCCAATAGCCTCAACTTCTTCTTCATGTCAAAGCATGAATGAGGGGTTTCCTTCATTCTCTCCCTTTCCTAGAGGGTAAACTCCCCCTTTGGGTAATGAAGGTCTAACTTAAACCTTACATTCTCCCCCTTTGGCATACATTAAAAACTCTCCTCCTGAAGAGTTATCCATACGTTGTTCACAATCTCACATGTTGTTTATAACATCACAATAAATGTCTCATACTCTTCATTGTCTCCAATGCTCACCCTTGAGCATTAACCCACTTCACAATGTTCATCCTAGAGAATTCACACTCAAACAATGAAGATATCCAATCTTCCATTGTTTTCCAATGCTCAACCTTGAGCATTCACCATAATGAAGGTTTTACAACCTTCCATGGTTTTAGAAATTGTTTTCATGTCTTTAAGGAGTAGCTTCCCCTCAAAACATGCTCCAAACTTCTATCATTGTACCAACAATGACTTGAAGTTTCTAAAACTTTAGAAAATCCTAAATTTGAAGTTTTGAGATCTAAAATCCAATAATGAAACTAAACATTATCCCAAACTCCAACTTAGTCTTCTTTAACCAATCCAATCTTGTTTCCATCAAGAAAACTACTCTTAAATATTTAAAAATAAATTTCATAGGGTTTAGGATGGTTAATATAACTAAATGGGCTGAAATAATACTTTTCGACCAAAATCAACCTTTCAATTGATTGACCAATCGATTGGAGCCTTTCAATCGATCCACTGATCGATTTCGCGAGCTTCTATTCATGGAAAATGCCCTTGAATTGATCACCTGATCGATCCAGGCAGGGTCAATCGATCGACTGATCGATTCTATGAGCTTTTGCTTACGAGAAAATACAATTCAATTGATCGGCTGATCAATTTTCCTAATCGATCGGCTGATCAATTTTCTCAATCGATCGGCTGATCGATTTTCCTAATCGATTGGCTGATCAATTTTCCCAATTGATTGGCTGATCAATTTTCCTAATTGATCGGCTGATCGATTAAGTTTTTGATTTCCTGAAATCAAATTTCAGCAGAAATTCAATAATATCCCAATAATTCTATACAATTCGAAAAAATCATGAAAATTCTTATAGACATTATTTAAGACATATACTATTAAGAAAAAATAATTTTTTAAGAAAATAATTCCTATTTTTAAAGATTGATATAAAATTGAAAACTTCAATGATTTTCTCTAATTTGTGAAACTTTTCAATAATGATTACTATCAAAAGATAGTCTATACCAAGGTTTTCCAAAATATTTTGAAATGATTTTCAAAACCAATTTTCAACCATGTTCTTTGAGCTAAATGCACATGACTTGTACATTAACTTTCGCAATGATTGGATAACGCATAACTATGTATTTTGATGAAGCTAAAACTCAAATCGATGCACTAAATCAACATCTTGAGTCTAGTTCATCATTCTAATATCTCACTTATATCTAATGTGCACTAAAAACACATACAAGTCAACTTATACTCTTTGTGAGATGTAGACTTTAGTTTTGCCCTAATCTAAGGGTTCATGCATATCTATCTAGGCATTGTAAACTTGACTATCTATCTAGGCATTGTAAACTTGATTATCCACCTAGGATGTCACTTGTTGATAAATTCCTTTGCCACACTTGTTGGTAAATGTTATTATTCTTAATTATAAGGAATTTAAAATAATGCATGATGACTTGTAACATACATCAAAATGAGTAATTTTTGAAAGAAACATATACTATAGCTACATGATGTATGTATGACACGACATGGTATTTTTGTTGTGTTTTCATAATAAAATGAATGTGAAATATGATATCATGACATATGATGGGCAAACAATCATGGTAATTTAGCATAAATAAATATACTTAGATTATCTAAGTATCTCTTAATTTTTGCTAACTTAAAATTAATCCTAGATTGCCCTTATCTTTCTAAGAAAATGTCAAAATCCCAACTTGACATTTCTTGACTCTTTCCTATTTGTGCCAATTTAAATTAAGACCAATTCCTCAAAATTTGACACATTTTACTCTTTCAAGGAGTAATCATTTAATCCTTTTCATTTTTAAGATGTAACAATACCTTGAAAATGACTTCCAAGTATCAACTTTTTCAAGGTTAGGTTAACTACCATTCCAATTAAGTTGACACTCTTTAAACCCATCTAGGGTGTAGAGAATATACTCCTAGGAACCCAAAATCTATTAGTGCTCCTTGAGTGTTCTAGGTATTCACTAAGGATAACTTCTCTAATTACCTTCCTAATGACCTTCCTAGGCTTCTTAGAAGCCTTGGTCATGCTCCTTTCCTCTAGGTTAACTCTAGGGATAACTTCTCTTGTGACCTTATTAGTGACTTTCTTAGGCTTCTTAGAAACCTTAGGCATGTTGGTCTTCTCAAGGTTAGTTCTAGGGATGAGCTCCCTTGTAACCTTGGCTTGACTCCTAGACCTAGGGTTAGTTCCATAACTATATGGAACTCTATGATAAGAAGACACATCCTTCTTGATTTTAGGTTTGTATCCCAAACCTCTATGGTCATAGGATGACTCTTGCATTCCTAAACCTAGGTTATGCTTATTTTGCCCCTTAAAGATATTTTCCATTCTTTTTAGGATCTTTTTCAATTTATCAAGCCTTGACCTCAAGGCTTGGTTCTCCATCCTTAAATAATTAGATTTTGATTTTTCATTAGGTCCATGAGCATTTCTATTTCTAGGCTTATATCTAAAATCCATAAAAATTTTGCCTAGATTATTATTTACCTTCATAACCTTAGGTGAGGTGGTTCTCGATTATTATTTGCCTAGAATTTTTGCCTAGAAAAAAATAACTTTCAAAACCACTTGATTCACCCTCCTCTCATGTGTGTCTCGATCTAACATTAACAACATCCGCGGTTGTAAGCAAGTAAATTCTTTCGTGTATTTTACTTTCTTTTTATGCGTTGTATTTCTGATTAAACTAATGTGTGTCTTTACTAAGAATGATAGCAAGAGAAAATGTACAAATTGTACTTGTAGGCTATTCACCCCCTCTCTAGCCGACGATAGTTTGCTCCTTCACTAATGAAATCTTTGACTTACATCCAGTTCTAACTTCACCATGTGCTCTTGTCTATTTAATTTTATTACCTTATGTTTGCATATTTCGTTGAACATCTGTATGTCCTTCTTTAAAGTATACAAATTTTTTCCAGGTTACTTCATTAGTTTTCTTATTTTTCCGACCATTGCTTATCCTTGCGCTAAATTTGGCTTCTCGTGCATATTAATTATAGAACGAAAATGCCTTCTCAGTGATGCAAATTTCATCTCAATTATTGGCTTTCGATTATCATCAACTTGGGGAATATATAGCTGGTCACGATAGATATTTTCTTCCATTAATGTAGAATTTCTGATTCAAAAAATCGAGCAACAGTACTGGTGGGAGCACAAATAGTATATCAGTTACTCGACAGCTATAAGTTGAGTAACAGTTTTCTTTGTTGATTCTTGAAGCTCACTACAATCAGAATCTCATCCAAAATGTAGCATGACTGTAAATTTCTACCTAGGTCAATGTGAATTAGAACATGATTATAATATTAATAATGATATAAAAATCTAGAAAAAAAATACTTTGTAATACTAGGTACATTGGTGCTGTTTTTAAAAACTAGCACCAACGTGGTGCTGATAGTTTTGCAAAATCAGCACCAATGTTGTAGTTAATTTTTCACTATGTTTCATGATTAATTTTGTAGTTGATTGATAGCAGGGCATAGACACTAAAATTTTAAGTGTTATTTGGAAATTTCATATGCAATGGTTTTGTTGCTTTGGATGTATTGACTTTTTAAAAAAAAATTAGCACCACGCTAGTGCTATTTTTTTAAAAACAACACCAAGTTGGTGCTAATTTTGAAAGATCAACACCAATGTAGTGTTGGTAGTTGATGCTAATTTTGAAAGACCAGCACAATGTGGTACTGGTTTTAAAAGACTGACATCAATGTGGTGTTGGTTTTTTAAAACCAGCACTAAGTTAGTGCTGGTTTTGAAAGACCAATACCAATGTGGTGTTATTCGTTGCTAGTAGTTGGTGTTAGTTTTGAAAGACCAATACCAACTTGGTATTAGTTTTGAAAGACCATCACAAAGTGGTGCTGATTTTGAAATAAAATCAGCATCAACATGGTGGTGGTTTTGAAAAACCAGCACCACGTTAGTGCTGGTTTTGAAAGAAAAATAACTCAACATTTGTGTTAGTCTTTTAAAACCACCACATTGGTGCTGGTTTTTAAAGAAAATCAGCTCAACATTTGTGCTAGAACCTTAAAATCAACAATTGGAGTTTATAAGGTCGATATGGAATGTAGATTCTGAAATACGAGTAGAAAAAGAAGAGGAGGGAGATGACCAGTATAGTTGTGAACAAAAACCTTAACTCACTTGGCATGAGTTGAGAGTTGAACAAGATAACCTGTATCTGTAGGATCGAAAGAGTGCGATAGAGGGGGGGGGGGGGGGGGGATATCGCGCTTTTAAAATTTTTTCTTTTAATCGTTTAAATCAAAGTCATGCAGCATAAAGTAAAGAACAGGTTCGGTTACTTGGTTCAAAGCCTAGGTCGACTCCTACTCCAAGGCCCGCGATCCTTGATCGCACCGTTGGACAATCCACTAAAACTCTTCTTTCCTAAAACCTCGAAAAGAAGCAGTGCATACAATATGCAAGAATCTAAGATAGTAACAACCTACTATCTTATGTGAGTTTAAGTACAATGCAAGCTTTAAAATAAAAGTATAGCCCCTAGGGCATAGCGCAGACGGTGGGTGCATGACATCTCTGGCGTAATAGTCAAGCGTCGATTCTCAGGAACTGACGACCTGGGTTTACCCCCACCATGCGCCTATGGCCTGTGTACCCACATGTACCTCCTTCCATATCCGTGGGGTCGGCACTAAGGGGGCCGCTAAGGTAGCGGATCTACCTTTTTTTAAAAATAAAGTATACCAACACTTACATGGAAGATGAAGCTCATTCGGCACTTGAACGAAGTAGTTGCTTGCATGAAGACGAGTTGTAGAGTTGTAGTACGAACAACAGCAGCTAGTATAGAGATGAACTTTGAACCAATTAGATTTCGTTACTCAGCCTCGGACCTCGAGCTTACTTTTATAGAGTCGTCGACGTTCGGTCGACCGATCCCTAAGTTCGGTCGACCCAACCAACTCCCTTCCATCTTCGCTGAGATCTTATGTTGATTCGATCTTCGACATTTAATGACATTAAAGTGTTCGGTCGATTGATCCCCTTGTTGGGTTGACTGAACAGAGATCCTTCCCTATTCGCTAAGATCTGGAATTAATGCGTCATTAAGTGATGATTGTTTAGTTGACCAATCCCTTAGTTCGATCGACCGATCAGTCGCTCTTCCTTCTTTACTTCTGCTCGATCTGAACTGTGCTAAGTTATCAGGGTTTGGTTGACCGATCCTCTATTTTAGTCGATCGATCAAGCTTTGATCGGACCCTGCTCTATTTTGGTCTGAACTGATATCTGCTCTGAGTTGGCCTTGTTCGATCGATCGATCATCGGATTCAGTCGACCAATCAAGCCGAACCTACAAAATAGTGTTAGACAATAATCCTGCAAAATAGATATTAGCACAGTAATAATATATCTAATGCATGAGTAATAATAATAGACAGTTCAATTGTCTTGAACTCAACTTGAAAATCTTCCTGGTTTCTTCAGTTGGATTAGCGACCCTAGGTTATTCCTTTCAGGAACACAACCTCACTGTCGCTCCTTTAGTTGTTTACCTCAACCTACCTGCCAAATGTTGATCCTCCAGATTTGTTTGGATTTTGTCTGCTCAGTGTCTAATCTCCTGATCCACTAAGACTTTTCCTGCAATACTACATTACCCAATAGTAATAATAGTAATACAGAATATTATGGTAAACCTAAACTTAGATTTACCGAGATTCGCTGATTCGGTCGACTCGCTACCTAAGGTTATCTCCCCCTAGGATTTTCAGCATTTGACTTCACTCACTAAGATTCAGTACTCGGCTACCCAGGGATCAGGTCCTCCAGACCTATCGAATCCACCTGGCTTCCACGATCTACCGAGATTTCCCTTGCCTCAAACCCAGGGATCAGGTCCTCCAGACCTATTGAATCCACTGGCTTCCACAATCTATCGAGATTTCCCTTGCCTAACCTGCAACTAGGACTTCCCTTACCTAACCGCAGTTAGGACTAGTCACTCGATTGACTTCGCACCCTTGCCTAGCCACGACTAGGACTTCCCATGATCAAGATCCATTAAACTTACTTAAACATATTTGTCAGAAATTAAAACCTTGGAGGTCGATTGCATTAACAGGTATCTAGGGTTGGAAATGGAGGAAGAGAGGAGTGGATGAGCTACGAAGAGGGTTTAGGACTTTTATTTTAGGGGAGAGAGGCGAGCGAAGGAAGAGAACAAAAACAAATAAGCTCGCACGAAGGAAGAGAGATTAAAAAATTCAAGTTTAGGTCGCGTCAGATAACCACGTATGATGTCGTCCACAGTTGCCCATATAAGGATTTGCAAGGTATCAATATATTTATTATGTCACACAATTTATGGTGCACTGGTGTCGACCTTTTAATATGTCACTAGGCGCTCCAAATTAATTAAAATTGAAACTCATTAAGATTAAGACAAATGTTGTAGTAAGGGGTCCCAAGTCGTATTTTTCCAAGGGTAACTAGTAAATGTATGCATATCCTAGAATTGATTCAAATTGAGTTATTACATCAACAAGGTCAAACTAGCACTTCCACTTAACTTGCAATTCAGATTGAGTTCTTCTAATAAGATCAAGAACAGGTTTAAGTAAGGTTGATCTCCTCTAAACATTATCACCTCCATCTCATCAAATTAGCATCAATTAAATTTAGATTCTAATGCACCATTGAATCAAACAATTCAACTCCATCTTTTCTATTCTTAATCACAGTTACAAGTAAACTCAAAGATTCAATCAAACTTGTAGGTACCTAAATCCAATTCACAATTACAATCTAATTTGACAATTAAACTCAAAAGCCTATTCTCAATTACAATGATCATAGGTAACCAATCAAACCATCAAATTAAGCATCCAACACTTAGACAAGATCATAGTCACAAAGATTGAATTGCTAACTAAATCACAAAACCCTACAAACTGTTAGTATCAGTATTGCAAAACTAATCAGAGAATAGATCTAAGGTTGGGGTTTGTAAGCAAGAAATTGAAATCGGAAATGCAGAAATTCAAACAAGAATGGAATGGTAATGACAAGAGATCAGATCTTCAGATCTGATCAACGACAAGGCAAATTCAGTAACATTCAAAAGAAAACAGAAACCCTAGCATTCCTCAATCCAAATCCGGATCAAACTCCTCTCAACCTGCTGTGAAACAGATGTGCTATCGGAAACCTCCCCTCAAACACCCAACAAACAATAACAAGCTTCCAACTATCACCAGGGAATGATCACAACTCTTGGAAACCTCCCCTCAAGCTCACAATCATCTGATAATCCCATCGGCCGAAGAACAGAGCTCGGGTTCTGTGAATCGTAAACCAAATCAAATGGCCAAATCGACCCAGTTTTGCTGTGGCATAGAATGCGGAAAAGGTTCAGTAGCTCTCAGAAACCTCCCTTCAAGCACTAATGGAAGCGAATTACACTGATCAGAAACCTCCTCGATCAGGTAAGCGGCAGTGAGCAAAACCCAAATCGCGCCGAGAAACCTCCCTCTGGCACTCTCTGATCTCGGAAGATGGATGCTGGTAGCTCGAAGATCGTCGTCGGTGAAGAAGCTCAACTCTTGGATATGAAATTGTGGAACGGGAGCATCGCGGAGGAAGAAGAAGATGTACAGTGAAGAAATCACGACACGCCGAGCCCAGGAAGCACTGTAGCTTCTCGCGGGTTTTAAATCTCCTCAGATCTGATCCAACGGCTGAGAATCAATGGAGCTTGATCAAAAGTGGAAAATAGCCTAAAATCTAATCCAACAGTACTGATCTTCATCTACGACCCAGATTTGCTCCTCATTAGGTCGGATGGATCAGATGCTTGACGGATGACGTAGATCTGCTTGATCTTCAATGGACGGCTACGACTATTCTGGAGCTTGATTGCCTCGTTAAAACTCCGATCTGAGCACAACTTTGGTTCAGATTCATCTCAATCCAAGAACCTTTGATGCCTACAAAATAACAAACAAATATTAGCATCAAATAAAGTCGTAATAACATAATTTGTAATTAAGTCTAAAATTGATACAATGTATAAAAATGTGATGTAAATATAGGTTATATATATGAAAACTACATCAAACCATGATTGTATGAATAAGAATAGTGTAGTAAAATCATGGTTATCAAATTCCCCCACACTTACTCTTGAACGTCCCATGAAAGTCAAGAAAAACTAAAAATCCTACTTAAATGGCACCCCCTAAACAAATTCCTAAACATGATTAGAAAATAAAGTAAGTAAACCATCTAAGATTATCACATTCCAAAATCTCAAGCATTCATGGACTTAAAATTTTACTCTTGGTTAACAACATAATAATTTCCATCTATCATGAGTAAATTGAAATTGATTTCACACTAAAAACCTCACAAGATAAAATTTTTGTGGCCCTCATTCTATCTCACATGTAATCACAAAAATGGAGGGCACTCATGCTACTTGTGCTTCTTGCAATACCATATGCTTGCTTATCTTCTACTCTTCACCATGATCATGGATACAAATCACAATATGAAGGTTAATCATGAAGAAAAAGGAAATATGAATTAAGTGCACATTAAAGCATTAGTTGCAAGAAAAGATAAGAAAAGGAAGAATTAACTCAAAGAAAAGATAAGAAAGAAAGTATGAGTTTTAGTTCTAGTGGAAGACATGGATACAAAGAATGCTATATAAATGAATTCTTGGCCATACTTCCTTCTTCCTCTTCATTTCTGAACTTACTCCCCACTGTGATAACCATTGATTCCTCAATTCAATTCAATTTTCGCATTTAGCTCTCCCAAAAAAACTCATTGTATGCTTGAACACTCATTGATACTTACTAAATCTGGCTCAAGTAGTTTCATAAACATATGGAAATAGTTGCAGTAACAATTGTCACTATGATTAGCCAAGCTTCACAATTAAAATTCACTACTTGAGGAATTGCTGAATCTAAATTAATATAACATATCACAATTACAAAATCTAATTTCTATTTAAACTCACACAACTCCACAACTCAAAAACATACCCACACTTCATTCCTTCCCCCACACTTAAACCTTTGTCCGTCTCGGACAAACAAAATAAAGCACATTAAGTAGAAGGTTCAGCAACTGAGTTTGATTTACAGTTCTCCTAATTTGCAACAGCACATACACAAAATTAGTATCCCAACTAAAATCACCGACCTTAATTCAAATCCCAGAGTAAATATCAAGAAATAAAATTCCAAGTCATTTAAGCTTGAGGAAGGAATAAACGAACTAGACACTATCCCTCATTTAACATTCAATCAATAAAAACTTGAATTCAATCCCATTTTTTATCAGAACATAAGCTACAAGATTAGTACAGCTGCTGTTCAGTGAATACATTCCAGTTTCTATCCACTTAATTTATGTTCCTATTTTGTATCAAATCTCAGTCTAAATATTCAGCTAAACTACGGAGATGTAAGATCTTCTTCTGTCAACACTATACAAGCAGCTAGCTTCCAGATTTTCAGTAAAAAAATGGCTTTTAAACTCAATTAACATAGCAAATACAGGTTTCTTGACTTTATTGCACAGTCTCAGAATATTGTATCAACTTAACATCATCTAGCCTCCAAAAATCTCAATTTATTTACATCTGGTCTCTTAAGATTCCTATCAAATCATCCTCCAAATATTTTCGGATTTAAGCAACTCAAGCTTGCTACAACACATTCCCCAGAATTTGAACAGATTCTGCACAGAAATCTGCAAATTTCTGCATAAACAGTTTCAGAATTTTGATGCTATTATAAGATCTTTTAATGGCATATATCATTAGAACTTCACATTCCAAATAATTTCTAGAATAACATATCGATCAGCTGCCTTCAAAATTTAGCAAGCTTTAGCAAAACACTTCTTCAGTACTGCCCAGATTTAGCTCTTCCTATCATTTTGTCCTCTGTTATTAGCATTGCAATCAATTCCGGAATTGAATCTTAGCAAAACATTGATACTAAATCCTTTATTTCTGAATCTCCAGCTTCAACAACACTTCTGCTATTCTGTATCAGACATGGCACAGCTCATGGCAGCATCTTCAACAAAATGTTCAGATTCCAGCAGTTCAACACTTTCTTCAACATGTGTATTCGAATAGCTTGAGTGTATCCCCATTATAACAATTCCCAGAATTTCAGAGCTAGGAGTAAGAATCCCATTAGTTTCTGCATTCTGTTTGCTCACTACTTCTCTTCAGAATTTTTTATATTTGTTCTTCAAAATCTTTTGCTCATGATTGATACAACTTAAATACTCTTCAAATCATTTGAATTTCACATACTGATCCTTAGTGGATAGACTCCACTAAAACTGAATCATATTTTTATTCCTTGCTGCCTCTACTACATTCAACAGATTTCCAGCTTCCAACTCCTTGTTTCTACTTTTCAACAACAGATTTTTGAAAATCTGCTCATTCAGTTTGTATAAGACATATAAAGAAAAAAATCCCATTTGTTACTGAAAGTACAAGAGCTCCATTTGAATTTTTCAATGACTTAGTGCTACTCCAAAATCTTGGTACTCATTTAATACACAAAGCAATGATCAAGTTCCATATTTCTCCATAGCAAGCAACTCTGATTTTTCTTCTTCCTTACAAAAAATTCTTATCTTGAGATAGTTAACAAATTCCTTCTCACATTGGCATACTTGAACCAAATTCCCATTTCAAACATCTAGTATTCAAGGTCTGTTGCATGAAAATGCAAAGAAGATGCTCATAGTTTCAGTTACTGAAATTTCCAGCCATAAGTTTATAGCTCACTTTTCCAGCATTTTTTCTTTTTCTATATCCACAGCTTCCTTTTACATTTAATCCTCAGCAAGACCTAACCCAATTCATCTCGAATTGGGTCTTCAAAGACTGCAAATTCGGAATTCTAACACAACTGCAGAATGGATAGATTCTGATTTCCAGCTTCAACTTCCAGCATTTTAATATCCTCCATTTCTGTAACCATATTCAGCTCCAATTATACCATCAATAATTGCAAATTCAGAAATCTAAACTAACTGCAGAATGGCAGATTTAACTTCCTATTTTCAGCTTCAAGATTTCAGCTTGTGAACATAACTTCAGCAACCAATTTCTTGTACCTTTCAGTACTTCAGAAGGTAAGGAAGTGTTATCACAATTATATCTAATAGAACATGATCTTCAAATGCTCTCTTACTTAATTTAAAAACTAGCTATGCAAAGTTGATACACACTTGATACAATTCAAAAACTGAAATTTGTTTTTTACCTCACTGTTTTAAACATGCTTCTGCAGAATTGAGCAATTTGCAGGTCTTGCAATGGTTGCACTGTCCATAGCATTTGTAACCACCTAGCATTCCACATTTTTTAAGTGATTCCTGAATTTGAAACTTCTAAAATTGTTGCACAGCAATAATGTTCAGATTCAGCACAGAACGTGCCCTTGTGAAGCTTTCAAAATTCTGTACACAGCATTTTGTGAAAAAAATGGAAAGCTAAAACTTTCTATAGATCTGAATCTTGTAACACAAATCCACAGCTGTACCAGCAAAATCTGATTTCAAACTAATTTCAGAAGCTCCCAGTAGCTTGGTTAGATTTCAGAATATAAAGTTTCAGAGTTGCAGAAATCAGATTTAATGAAGTTTAAGGAATTCTTGCACTTGTTTGTTTTTTTTTTTCAGATCAGTAGCATCTCTCCTAACAACATCAACAGAATACTCAGATTCTAGCATTTCTGAACCTTCTTCAACATATGTCTTCAAATAGTTTGAGTACATCACTTTAGTAACCATTTCCATAATACAAGACTCTTTAAGCTTGCTTTATACATGAATAAACTCAAGTAATGATTCTATTTGACATTGCAAAATTAAAAGCTTGGATTTAAAACCTTGCTATTTGTTAACAGAATTATCACTTGACACAAGAAATCTTTCACAAACCATTTTCCAACCCTTAGAACTTTCTTTCACAGATGGTTCCAGATTAAATCTTCAAGAATTTTCCAGATTTCCAACTGTTGAAACTTGAATACCTTTTGTTAATTAGTAAACAAAAAACTCTTCTTCAATTGGATAACTATCCAAAAATCTTGATACAATGTCAATGAACAAAAGCTGCTGTAACAAAGACTGCTGTTGAAGTTAATGAACTTTGCTTTAAAATTGCAGAAATCATACAACTTCCAGTAGCCAAAGGCTCGAACCAGTAACTCCCTTAAAACTTAGTGTAAAACTGAACATCCATAAAGCACATAACAGAAATTACCAAGTTCACCAATTTAAGAATCAAATTCAATTAAACAAGGATCTGCAGATTTCACAAAGCTGCAACCATTTCAACATAGCTAAGTTCTGAAATTCTGTAAACTTAAACCCATAGAATTGTCACTTATAATAACTCTACAGCCTTAACATTTAACTCTAGAACACCCTTCCCAAATCTCTATCATTGTCTTGAATTTAAATCTCAGCTATTAACAAATGCATCCAAACATTCAAAACCACTTCACATTTCCCCCACACTTGAACTTAATCCACCTTGGCCAAATTATCCATCATATAACAAACAATGTATCCATATCCAAAAGATTTACAATTTAGAAGACATAAATTGATATGATGATTATCAAGAAGAATATACCAAGAATTTGTGTGGAAGAAAGAAACAAATAGATTTACCTTCATAAACATGATTTTAATCCATTGGATTATGGTCTTGAAAGAATCAAAGCAAGTTCTAGAGTGCAATAACACAAGAGCATCACTCATTTAAGGCTCATCCTCACTAGGTATGAAAAAGTATCAATCCAATTTATCAATCAAGTGTCCATTATTAAATAGAAACCTTAAGAAAATTAAAAGTCCATTATTGACATTAAGCTCCAAAATAGATTCTCCAATCTAGCTTACATTCTCTACTTCTAACATGTTATAGAAAAATTGCTAGGGGTGCCATTTCTTATTCACACTCAAAATCAAATGCAAAAAGAAAATTACCAACTGTAAACATAACTAAATGTCATAAGAAAATCAACATTTGTATTCAAAGAATTTATTAAAGAAAAGACTAAACATTAAGCATGAATTAAAATGTAAAAGAAAATTAAGTTGGAACAAACTCCCCTTTTTCCCAGTGGTTGAAGAAGATTTAAAAGAAGAATTCATGCCGGAAGTGGAGTAATCATGGTTCCACTCAAATTCTTTTTATTCACCATTTTTCCATTGCAAATCCTTTCTAGAGGACGGAGGTGGTTCAGTTCAAGCATCCACTCCTGAAGCTTAAATTCTCCTACACAATCAATAAAGGTAAACACCTCCCATACGCATGTGGGGTAAAAAGAAAATAGGAGAACATTAGTGTGGGTATAAAATATATCAAGGAATGAATCACATATAATAAAATCAATAATTGGTACCTCTATTAAATTTTCTGAAAAATCACAAGAAATACTCACCTTATTGTGTTGAAAGGTACCTGGAGTGGTGATTGTTACCTCCTCTTCATCAAGTAATGGCTCAAGCTCTTGTTCTGGTCAATGTTCAACTTCATGTAGTGATTCTTGGGTGTTTGGCTCCATAGCACAAGTCCCTACACTTACATCTTCAATTCTTGGTGATTCTTGAGGTAATGCTTCCAGTAAGCATTCCCCTACACTTAAATCAACTTCTGCTTCAAATCCTGCATCATTTCCAACATCTAGAGCAACATCATTAGTAGAATCAAAATTATATCAACTACATCATCACAATAATAAAAAGTACTTAAAGAATCTAGTGAAAAAGTAGATGCGGTGTCAGGATTGACAAGAGCTCCACAATCTAACTCCTCACTCGCGTTTTGTATTTGTAATTGATGAATGGATGATGCAATTTGATCTAATTGATTTTGTATATTCTGTATCCTTGAAAATTGCTGCTCTTGATGCTCACTCATTTGTTGCATAATCTCCCTGAGTTTCCATGTTGACTCATCCATCTGAGGGTCATTTTGTTGAAAAGGTTGTGGCATAAAATTTGTTGAAACTTCTTGAAACTCATATGAACTTTGGTAAGCTGGATAAGGCTCAATAAATTGTCCTTGTGTACTTTTATACCTGAAACATGAATTATTCACCCAATTGACATTAAAACCATTTGAAAATGACTCATACCTATTTTGTTGATCCAGGTTTGGGTAAAATTGATACTCAGGCTGAAAATACTGATTCTCCATTCCACCTCCAAAATTCTGAAAATATGGATCCATGCTAAAGAGATCTCCTGTTCTTCACTACAACACTAAAAATCAAGATTAGAAGATTCAAGAGCATAAAGTTTCATACACATGATAACATGAACAGTAAAAGCACCTAAAAATTCAAGAACAAATTAACATGAAAATACAAAAAGAAATAAGCAATCAAATCAATCAAGATGCTAACAAAATAAACCAATCAATGCTCAATGCACAATCTAAAATAAACACACACTACTAGTTAGTTCCCTGGCAACGACGTCAAAATTTGGTGTCGGCCTTTTTGCATGTCACTAGGCGCTCCAAATTAATTAGAATTGAAACTCATTAAGATTAAGACAAATGTTGTAGTAAGGAGTCCCAAGTCGTATTTTTCCAAGGGTAACTAGTAAATGTATACATATCCTAGAATTGATTCAAATTGAGTTATTACATCAACAAGGTCAAACTAGCACTTCCACTTAACTTGCAATTCAGATTGAGTTCTTCTAATAAGATCAAGAACAGGTTCAAGTAAGGTTGATCTCCTCTAAACATTATCACCTCCATCTCATCAAATTAGTATCAATTAAATTTAGATTCTAATGCACCATTGAATCAAACAATTCAACTCCATCTTTTCTATTCTTAATCACAGTTATAAGTAAACTCAAAGATTCAATCAAACTTGTAGTTACCTAAATATCATCCAATTCACAATTACAATATAATTTGACAATTAAACTCAAAAGCCCATTCTCAATTACAATGATCAGAGGTAACCAATCAAAACATTAAATTAAGCATCCAACACTTAGACAAGATCATAGTCACAAAGATTGAATTGCTAACTAAATCACAAAACCCTACAAACTGTTAGTATAAGTATTGAAAAACTAATCAGAAAATAGATCTAAGGTTGGGGTTTGTAAGCAAGAAATTGAAATCGGAAATGCAGAAATTCAAACAAGAATGGAATGGTAAGGACAAGAGATAAGATCTTCAGATCTGATCAAAGACAAGGCAAATTCAGTAACATTCAAAAGAAAACAAAAACCCTAGCATTCCTCAATCTAAATCCGGATCAAACTCCTCTCAACCTGCTGTGAAACAGATGTGCTATCGGAAACCTCCCCTCAAATACCCAACAAACAATAACAAGCTTCCAACTATCACCAGGGAATGATCACAACTCTTGGAAACCTCCCCTCAAGCTCACAATCATCTGATAATCCCATCGGCCGAAGAATAGAGCTCGAGTTCTGTGAATCATAAACCAGATCAAATGGCCAAATCGACCCAGTTTTGCTACGGCATGGAATGTGGAAAAGGTTCAGTAGCTCTCAGAAACCTCCCTTTAAGCACTGATGGAAGCGAATTACGTTGATCGGAAACCTCCCCGATCAGGTAAGCGGCAGTGAGCAGAACCCAAATCGTGCCGAGAAACCTCCCTCTGGCACTCTCCGATCTCGGAAGATGGACGCCGGTAGCTCGAAGATCGTCGTCGGTGAAGAAGCTCAACTCTTGGATATGAAATTGTGGAACGGGAGCATCGGCCGCGGAGGAAGAAGAAGATGTATAGTGAAGAAATCGTGACACGCCGAGCCCAGGAAGCACTGTAGCTTCTCGCGGGTTTTAAATCTCCTCAGATCTGATCCAACGGTTGAGAATCATTGGAGCTTGATCAACGGTGGAAAATAGCCTAAAATCCAATCCAACAGTACTGATCTTCATCAACGGCCCAGATCTGCTCCTCATTAGGTCGGATGGATCAAATGCTTGACGGATGGCACAGATCTGCTTGATCTTCAATGGACGGCTACGACTGTTCTGGAGCTTGATCGCCTCGTTAAAACTCCGATCCGAGCACAACTTTGGTTCAAATTCATCCTAATCCAAGAACCTTTGATGCCTACAAAATAACAAACAAATATTAGCATCAAATAAAGCCGTAATAACATAATTTGCAAATAAGTCCAAAATTGATACAATGTATAAAAATGTGATGTAAATATGGGTTATATATATGAAAACTACATCAAACCATGATTGTATGAATAAGAATAGTGTAGTAAAATCATGGTTATCATGCACCTACTGTTTTTTTAATTTTTTTTTAAATCAGATTAAATACTATATCCTAAACTTTAAACCCTAAACTTAAAAAAAAATTAAAAAAATACACTAGGTACTCATGGTGTGTGCACAATAAGGTGTGCGACGCAACAAAATGATGTTATGTCGCACACCTTATGATGCACATCTTGTGAACACCTAATGTAATTTTTTTTATTTTTTAACTTAAATATTAAACCTTAAACTCTACACCCTAAATCATAACATCTAAAAAAATAAAAAATAATAAATTACACTATATACTTACAGGGTATGCACCATAAGGCATGTGACATAATAAGGGTTTAGGGGTTAGAGTATAGTATTAAGTCTAAATAAAATTATGCATATTACTGACGGGGTGTGCGGCATAACATCCCTCATAGGATTTTGTTATGCTGTAGCATAATATATATAGGATTTTATTATGTCACACACCTTTTAGTGCACATCCCGTAAGCACCTAGTATAATTTTTTTTTGAATTTTTTTTAGAGGTTAGGGTTTAAAATTATTTTCTAATATTCCATCTTAATTTTTATTCTAAAAATATTTTTATTTTAGTTTTATTATAATAATGTTAATTATTATTTAGGGTTTTGTCGTATTTTTTATTATACTATAAAATATTGTTTTGATCATAATAAAAATAACAGGGGTTCTTTTTATTTCCTTTTTTTTATTAAATTTAACATAAAATTTTTAATTTTAAATGATTTCAGTGTTTACTAGTAAATCTACTGTGGAGTTTTTTTATTATTATTTTGCTAAACATATAGATAACTAATCTAATATAACACTTTTATTTTTAACAATGAAATGAAACTCAGGGATGTTTTGGTATTAATAAATCTTAAAAAATATTCTCAATTCTGATAAAATTATTTAGTTATGTGCTCCACCCTCCTTCCACTACCTTGATAATTAATTGCTTATATTTATTTAAAAGAACTAAAGGATTCTTAGTCATTATTTTATGGATCATTTTTTTAATATCTTCTCTCTTTAATTTTTGTTTTTTTTTCCAAAATGGAAAAAAAAATCTTAAAAGTTAATCAGGCTCAACTTATATCTTTAATTATTCCATTTACAGCAGAGAAATTGAATACATAATTAATATCTTCAACTAATATACAACAGCGCCTTTAAAATAAAAATTTATTAATTTAAATAGCAATTTCCACTAATTATTTGTTGATTAAATACAATCTCCTTTTACCATATCGTCTCTACGATTGCAATATTAGTAAGATATTAATAAAATTTTGAAGTAAAATTTTTAAAATAATTTCCACTAATTATTCGAGTATATGGTATTTTTAGACAGGGACAGGAGATAATTACATTTTCTAATTATCGAACAATAGAAAATGTAAAACCTAAAATGTTGACGAGTTATTGCTTACTTTTTGTTTTATAAAAAAAATAAAATGACTTTTATGAACAAAACGACAGCAACTGAAATCGAATCAACAACTAGTTGTTAAAGAGAGAGAAATGGGGAAATCGCCGGAGAAACGGCCCACAGCCGGCCGCCTAGAAGGGCATCGCAAGGCCGGCCACGGAGGCAGTGCACGCCGAGCTGGTCATGACCGCCTTGTAGGTCTCGGCGAGCACCTTCTCGTCGTATTCTTTCCCCATCGGGTGCATCCCAAACCCCTCCTCGCCGTAGATGTCGCGGGGGAAGGCATTGGAGAGCCTGAGCATCATCCGCACGTAGGCGTCGCGGATCCGGCCGAGGATCCGTCTGGGGGAAGCTGCCCGGCGGAGGCGCAGGAAGGTGATGCGGGGGTAGATCTTGATCCGTAAGAGCCGAGCGCGGCGGCTGCGGCGCGGGGGGATCCTTTCTCCCCCTCCGCCGAGTTCCACGGTGTCGATGACGCGCCTGCGGGAAGTAACGCCTCCGTCACTCCGGTGGTAGCCACGCCGCTTCCAGAATCCCTTGAGGCCGCCCTTGTTGGACTCCATCGCCGCCGTCGCCGGAAGTGGCTCTGGTGGCGGTGAGAGAGGAAGCAGGGCATTTAAAGAAGATCAGTTCATCTACCCTTTTCATCCTCAATTTACTTCTTTCCTAAAATATTTTCTTATTAAAAAACAATAAAAAAAATCTTTCGCTAAAATGATCTTTTTATTAAAAATATTAAATAATTAAAAAGTCACATGAAATAAAATAGACAAATAATTCTAATACAACAAAGCATATGTTGAGATACTTTCTAAATAAGAAAATAAAATTTAATAAAAAGAGAGATTAAAAGATAGAATTTATCAATTACTCTCTATTTTTGTTTAAATAATTCACATATATAATTAATCCCAGAGAACATCGATCTGGCCACGAGATTTCTCATTGATAAATTATAAAGTGCTCCCATTTAAACTAACACAGCTGAAATTTGAATTTTACATATTTAATTAATTATTGGAAAGACCTAGTCGTGGTATAATTAATGGGATCAAAGCCAGGGGCGTAGCCGGGATTGGGACGAATTCAATAAATTTAAAAATTTAATACAACATAAAATTAAATTATCTAATTCTAAAATTCAAAAATATAAATTATTTAAAAACATTAGTGTAGGTGGACTTTCAGCGACTAAAAGTTTAAATTTTAAATTTAAATAGTTAAAAATTAAATCAAAATTTCATACTTAGTCCTTGGTTCTATTTGAAATAATAATTCGTTAATCTTCAAAGTTTATTGATTCTATCCGAAAGTCGATAAGATAAATACTAAGGATATGACGCTCCTGCGGACCTCTTATGGACTTCGTCACCTGTAACACAAGCAGCGTTAGTGCTAAGGCAGGGAAGGGGTCCCGACGATGACCCTCCAACGCTCAGTCTCTGACGAAGCAAGAAGAAACAAGAACTGTAGTGCAACAATAGAAATCGCGTATAACGCATACTTCCGTCGATACTTGGACCCCCTTTATATAGAGCCCTAGAAGTGTGTGTGCACGCTTCCCAAGATGAGCACGCATCTTAAAGCTGTTGGAACGCGTTGGGCCGGCTAGAAGGGGGGTTGAATAGCCTATAAAAATAAAAAGCAACCCTTCTTGATTTTTCTTAAACTAACACTTGCAAAATAAATAAAAGTAATAAACAGAAGGAAGAGGCAAAGGATGTTTTACTTGGTTACAATCGGGGAGGTTGTTAATCCAAGGAATATGTTGCACTAACTATCTCCTTCAGGTGGAGAAATCTCTTACAGCAATGAAGCGCAAAAAGAAAGAAGCTAACTAAAATGAAGCACACAAGTGTTGGATTACACAGTTTCTGAGATGATATCAAGCTTCTGGACCAAGGCTGTATTTATAGCCTTGGTCGGGGCGTCTGGAAGGGTTCCGGGTGCCTGGGGGGATAAACTTTATCCCCAACGCACGAATCTCAGTTTGACCGAGATCTGGATATAATTTCGGTCCGGGCGCCCCGGACTGTTCCGGGCGCCTGGAGCCCCAAAGTCAACAAGGTTAACTTTTGGTCTGGTCCCTCTTCTCCGGTGCTGCTCGCCTCGGTCCGGGTCTTCCGCTCCGGCTCCGCTTGCTTTGGTGATTTCATCCAATCGAAATAAGGTACACCCGAACCCAATTTCGGTCTTCTCGAGCAACCTTCTGCTTCGGCTTCTCATCCCTCGGAAACGTCACGCGCCTCCTTTTCGTCCGCCCGCGTACTCTTTCGCAGCGCCTCGTACCTCAGACACACCAAGCCCGTCGGCTCCCTCCCGTGCCGTTCTTCTAGCTAGCTGTGTCTTTTACTCGACTCTCTGTGCTCCTAAGCTCCTGCACACTTAGACACAAGGTTAAAAATACACAGGACCTAACTTAACTTGTTGATCACACAAAAACAACCTTGGGGTTCCAACAATCTTCCCCTTTTTGATGTGAGCAACCCAAGTTAAGATAGGGTAAATAGACATAAAAAAAGAACTAATAAAGTACAAAAAGATTGAAAAATTGGTCTACCTCCCCCTAGATTTAAACTTTTTCTTCTCCCCCATTGATCATATAAAAAATTGGGGTTCTAAGAAAACTCTAAGGGTAAAAATTTTGAAACTTTGAAAAATTATTTTGAACAATGTTTCTAAGTTTAAAAAATTCTAAGTTAAATAAAATTCTAAGTTTTGCAAAATAAATATTTTTGAAAAAGAATTTTCTTAACGTAAATCTTTGAGAATTTTCTAAGTAAAACTTCAAGTAAGAAAATTTTCTAAGTAACAACTCTAAGTAAAAAAATTTTCTAAGTTGTAAAAATATTTTTGAAAAATTTACAATAATCTTCAACAAAGTTTCTACGTTTCTTAAAAAGTTTCTAAGTAAAAATTTGAAGTTCAAGAATATGCAAGAATTATTTTTAAACAAAATTCTAAGTTAGATAATTTTTTGTAAAAATTATTTTTTTAATTTTTTTTTAAAGTTCTAAGTTAGATAATTTGTTTTTTTAATTAAAAATTTCTAAGTCCTTTTTTTTATTATTATATAAAAAAACTTTGTAAATTTTCTGTGTAAAATTTTACACAAGAAAATTTTTTCAAAAAAAATATTTTTGAAAAATTTCCAAAACATATTTAAAAAACTTTTTTAAAGCATTATTAATTTCAACCTTAATGCTTTATCAGAAAGTTAATTAAACATTTTATTTTAATATTTTGGCTTCCAGGTAGTGGCGAGGCACTAGGCCTTCTTGGTTATTGGACCAACAACCACTTCCTTAGACAAAGCCTCATAAAGAAATTCAATGTCTAATTTTCTCACTGAAAATCTCTAATCTAATTAATAGTTCAAGTTAAACAAAACTTTCGAACCCAATATAGGTTCCAACCTACTGGATTAATTAAAAAATTTTTAGGGACATATCCTTTTGAAATATTCCTAATTTGTCCCTTGTGACATCTAAAATACCAATTTAAATTATTATATTTTCTAAAATTTGTTTTAGATGAGCATGCATGATTTTTTAAGTTATCTACTTGAATTTTCAAGTTTTCATTTTCTAACTTTAATTTGTCTAACTCTTCTAGTAGGTAAGACTTAGCTAGAATTACTTTTAAATTTTTAATTTCCTTTTCTAACTTACAGCAGTCTTTAGTTAACAAGTTAATTGTCTGCAAATTAAAGTATACCCTCCTTAAGATTTTCAACTAAAAAATGCAAACACTAATAAAAATGAAAGAATAGAAATAAAGAGGAGACAGAACTTTAACTTGGTTACAACCCAACGGGTTGTTAATCTAAGGCGGTCGAACAACTCTACTAGAATATCTCCTTCACTGTAGGCGAAGAAGTCTTTTTTACATACTTAGAATGCTCAGAGGTTGCTAGAAACTTAATACAGAGTTGAATGATTATTTCCTAGCTCCAGGACCTTTATATAGCTCCTGGAAACTCTATCTTGAGTGTTGAAGGCGCCTCCAAGGAGTTTGATCGGATAAAGCTTTATCCGATTGCAAACGTTCATTTTTACTGGGTCTGAGGCGCCTCCATTACCCTTGAAGACGCCTCGGACTGGGTCTGAGGGCCCTTCAAGGTTATGGAGCCGCCTCAGACAGTGAAGGCAGCGGAGGCGCCTTCGGCACTTCGTTGAAGGCGCCTCCAGCTAACTTCCCAGCTCCTTTTGACTTCATTTTAGCTTCTGATGCTCCAATAGCTTGGGTGATTGTGGCCAACCGGAATAGGGCTCACCCAAACCCAATTCCCGGCCTTTTCCTTGAGCAGGCTTCTGTCCCGACTTCTCGTCCCTCGAACACCACGCACGTTCTTCTCATCTACCGGAGTACTCTTCCGCAGCTCTCTCGTCCTTCGGACGCACCGAGCCCGTCAGCTCCCTTCCCGTGTCGTCCTTCTCGCTAGCTGCATCTTCTGCTCGACTTCCTGCGCTCCTAAGTTCCTGCACACTTAGACACAGGGATGAGATAACTAGCAGGACCTAACCTAACTTGGTTGATCACATCAAAACACCCATGGGGTCCAACAATCTTCTCCTTTTTGATGTGCATTAACCCAAGTTCAAGTTAGGATAAAAATAAACAAATAGTAATTTAAGAAAAATTACTAACATAGCATTATAAGCACAAAAATTACAATAATAGAATTTGCAACCTCAAATATTAAGATTTTTTATTTTCTTAACTCCTCCTAAACTTGTACCTAACTCTCCCCCTTTGATCACAGCAAAAAGAGTGGGGAAAAAGGGAATCATTTGTAAAAGAAAATTTCTAAGACATAATTATCTTTAAGAATTTTCAAAGAAATTTTGAAGTTAAACAATTATTAACGTTTGCAAAACATATTTTTAAAAGGAATCACTTGCAAAATGACTTAAAAAATTTGTTTGAGAAAAATTTCTAAGTAAAAAGAAATTTACTAGAGGAACGCTAAGTAGGTTTTAAAATTTAAATTATTTTTAGAATAATTTTTAAGTAAAAACTTAGTTAAGAAATGATTTTAACTTAAATAAACTGAGAATTTTCTAAGTCACGATTTTATGCAAAATATATATATATATATTTCTAGAAAAAATTATTTTTGAAGAATTTCCAATAAAATGTTTAAAAAAATTTTTAAAAGCATTATATAATTCTAATTTTAATATTTTTATCAGAAAGTTAATTAAACATTTTATTTTGATATTTTAGCTTCCAGGTCGTGGCGAGGCACTAGGTCTTCTTGGTTATTGGAGCAACAACCACTTCCTTAGACAAACCCTCATAAAGAAAATACTGTTTAATTTCTTCTGAAAGCCTTAACTTAAGAATTTTAACCTAGTAAAGATTTTGGAACCCAGTATAGGTTCCTTGCTATAGGGTTAGCCAAATATTTAGGCGGTACATAAGTCTTGGGAATCTTTCTAAGTTGTCCTTGATGTTTTCTTATACACCAATTTAGCTTTCCATAAATTTTAAGTTTTGATTTTTGAAAAACATTTATTTTTGAACATGCAGCAATTTTTAAATTTTCAATTTGTATTTTCAAACTGTCATTTTCTAATTTTAAGTTGTTAAATAACTCTAAGGGGCATGATTCTTCTAATTTTAATTTTAATTTAGCATTTTCTTTTTCTAAGTTTACTAAATCTTTTGTAAGTACTTTGATAAATTGAAACAATTGAGTGGGGGTGAGATTACGTACCTTACTTACCTCACTTAGTGATGCTCCCCCTTCATCGTAGCTTTCCTCTTCTGATTCTCCCCCTTGATCTATGCTCATCTCTGAGTCCGAGCCATCTTCAAAGAGATGGTTGACCATCAATGCTACTTCTGAGAAGGCTTCGACTTCTGACTCGGAGGATGAAGAATCGTCCTATGTAGCCTTCAGACTTTTGCATGTAGAGGGCATCAGTCTCTGAGGCTTCTCCTTATGCTTTTTCTTCAACTTGGGGCAGTTATCCTTGATGTGCCCTTCCTCGTTGCAGTTATAGCATCGGACCGTCCTTCTGTTGTGTTGATGCTTCCTCGACTGTGATTTAAATTTATTAGTTTTAACAAATTTATTTAACTTTCTTACCAGTAGTGCCGCTTCAGATTCGTCGATGGATGCTTCGGAGTCGGGATCATCCATCTCGGCTTGTAGGGCAACGTTGAGTTTTGACTTCTCTATAGGTTCTGTAATTCGAGACTCGTGAAGTTCAAATGTAGAAAATAAACTTTCTAAACTATTTACCTCAAAGTCCTTAGAGATGTACTAAGCATCTACTAAGGATGCTCACTCTGGATTTCTTGGGAAGACGTTGAGTGCATACCGGATGGAATCTCAGTTCATTACTGATTCGCCGAGATTTGTTAGTTGCGTTATCAACTCCTTGATTCTAGCTTGGAGTTGCGCTACCTTCTCGTTGTTGTTCATCCGGAGATTCGTTAGCTGAGTCCGGAGGATGTCGCGTCTTGCTAACTTTGCTTCTGAGGTGCCTTCGTGGAGCTCCAGGAATTTTTCCCAGATGTCTTTAGCGGAGTCGTAGCATCTGATCCGACTTACCTCCTGGGCCGGCAAGACGCTAAGCAAGTGGAATTCCGCCTTTCCGTTGGCCATGAAATCGGCTTGCTCCTTCTTCGTCCAATTGTATTCTTCCTTGTCTTTGGGGGCTACAAAACCATATTTCACAACAAGAAGAATATCAAACTCAGTCTTAAAGAATACCTCCATATGACACTTCCACGTCGTGAAGTCTCCGTCGAATTTCGGGGGATGGATGCTAGTTCCGGCCATCGTCTTGATCTTTGTGCTTCAGTCGGCGGTCAGTCCTTCTGAGGCGGTCTGGCTCTGATACCACTTGTTGGTGCAGCGGGGCCAGCAAAAGGAGGATGAATTGCCTGCAAATGAAAGTATACCCTCCTCAAGACTTTCAACTCAAAAATGCAACACTAATAAAAATGAAAGAATAGAAATAAAAAGGAGACATAATTTTAACTTGGTTACAACCCAACGGGTTGTTAATCCAAGGCGGTCGAACAACTCTACTAGAATATCTCCTTCACTGTAGGCGGAGAAGCCTTTTTTATACACTTAGAATGCTCAGAGGTTGCTAGGAACTTAATATAGAGTTCAATAATTATTTCCTAGCTCCATGAGCCTTTATATAGCTCCTGGAAACTCTATCTCGAGTGTTGAAGGCGCCTCCAAGAGGGTTGAAGGCGTCTCCAAGGAGTTTGATCGGATAAGCTTTATCCGATTGCAAACGTTCATTTTTACTGGGTCTGAGGCGCCTCCATTACCCTTGAAGATGCCTCGGATTGGGTCTAAGGCGCCTTCAAGGTTATGGAGGCGCCTTAGACAGTGCAGGTAGCAGAGGCGCCTTCAGCACTTCGTTAAAGGCGCCTCCAGCTAACTTTCCAGCTCTTTTTGACTTCATTTTAACTTCCGATGCTCTAATAGCTTGGGTGATTGCGGCCAACCAGAATAGGACTCACCCGAACCCAATTCTGACCTTTTCCTAGAGCAGGCTTCCGTCCCGGCTTCTTGTCCCTCGAACGCCGTGCACGTTCTTCTCATCCACCAGAGTACTCTTCCGCAGCTCTCTCGTCCTTCGGACGCATTGAGTCCGTCAACTCCCTTCCCGTGTCGTCCTTCTCGCTAGCTGCGTCTTCTGCTCGACTTCTTGCGCTCCTAAGTTCCTGCACACTTAGACATAGGGATGAGATAACTAGCAGGACCTAACCTAACTTGGTTGATAATATCAAAACACCCACGGGGTCCAACAATCTCTCCCTTTTTGATGTGCATCAACCCAAGTTCAAGTTAGGGTAAAAACAAACAAATAGTAATTTAAGAAAAATTACTAACCTAACATTATAAGCACAAAAATTGCAATAATAGAATTTGCAACCTCAAATATTAAGATTTTTTATTTTCCTAACTCCCCCTAAACTTGTATCTAACTCTCCCCTTTGATCACAACAAAAAGAGTGGGGAAAAAGGGAATCATTTGTAAAAGAAAATTTCTAAGACATAATTATCTTTAAGAATTTTCAAAGAAATTTTGAAGTTAAACAATTATTAACATTTGCAAAACATATTTTTAAAAGGAATCACTTGCAAAATGACTTAAAAAATTTGTTTGAGAAAAATTTCTAAGTAAAAAGAAATTTACTAGAGGAACGCTAAGTAGGTTTTAAAATTTAAATTATTTTCAGAATAATTTTTAAGTAAAAACTTAGTTAAGAAATGATTTTAATTTAAATAAACTGAGAATTTTCTAAGTCATGATTTTATGCAAAATATATATATATATATATATTTTTTTTTTTTCTAGAAAAAATTATTTTTAAAGAATTTCCAATAAAATGTTTAAAATTTTTTTGAAAGCATTATATAATTCTAATTTTAATGCTTTTATCATAAAGTTAATTAAACATTTTATTTCGATATTTTGGCTTTTAGGTCATGGCGAGGCACTAGGCCTTCTTGGTTATTGGAACAACAACCACTTCCTTAGACAAACCCTCATAAAGAAACTCACTGTTTAATTTCTTCAAAAAGCCTTAACTTAAAGAATTTTAACCTAGTAAAGATTTTGGAGCCCAGTATAGGTTCCTTACTACAGAATTAGCTAAATATTTGGGTGGTATATAAGTCTTGGAAATCTTTTTAAGTTGTCCCTGATGTTTCTTATATACCAATTTAGCTTTCCATAAATTTTAAGTTTTGATTTTTGAAAAACATTTGTTTTTGAACATGCAGCAATTTTTAAATTTTAAATTTGTATTTTCAAACTGTCATTTTTTTATTTTAAGTTGTTAAATAACTCTAAGGGGCATGATTCTTCCAATTTTAATTTTAATTTAGCATTTTCTTTTTCTAATTTTGCTAGATCTTTCGTAAGTACTTTAATAAATTGAAACGACTGAGTGGGGGCGAGATGACGTATCTTACTTACCTCACTTGGTGATGCTCCCCCTTCATCGTAGCTTTCCTCTTCTGATTCTCTCCCTTGATCTATGCTCATCTCTGAGTCCGAGTCATCTTCAAAGAGATGGTTGGCTATCAATGCTACTCTTGAGAAGGCTTCGACTTTTGATTCGGAGCGCTTCCTTGGGCCCTTGCTTCAGGGCGAAGAGACTGACACTTGTCTTCTGGTAGCATCTGCTGCTGGCGAAGTGATGCTGGAACACATCTCGGAAATCCTTGAAACTTCGTATCGAGCCGTTCGGTAGTCTTCTGAACCAACGCTGCGCCGACCCGGAGAGAGTCATGAGAAAGACTCTGCATTTCACTTCGTCCGTGTACTGGTGCAACGTAGCTTCATTCTCAAACCGATCCAGATGATCATCTGGGTCGGTCGACCCGTTGTACGTTTCGATCGCCAACGGAGTGTAATGTCGGGGAAGAGGGTCTTCTAAGATCTCCTCTGAGAACTGCCTGTTAATCCGTTCGGGAGACGTGGCGCTTTGGGGCACTTTGCCTTTCCGTGCATCCCGAACAAGAGGATCGTCTGAAGATCCCCACTCTTAATGCGCTTGGGCTATCTCCGAGGGGGTCTAGAACAGGGCTCGATGGAAGGGGATCGGCGCGGGCGGCGCTTCCCCTTGGGTGTCGGTTGGCCTTCGGTTCTACCCCCATACGGAGAGTTGCTTCACCCAGTCTTCTTTCCCCGCTCGCCTGTCGGCCGCCGATGTTACAGGCTGCAGCACTAGCCGATCGGCTAGAGCCTGTTGTTGTTACTGCTCGATTATTTTTGTTGCTCGGGCTTGCACGAGTATCTCCAGCTCCTCCTGAGTGACTGCCACGGTGGTTAGTCATCCAACGTCTTCCATCTTCTCGACTCGAATTTAGGTGACGTTCCCACAGACGACGCCAAATATGATCCTGTCCGAAAGTCGATGACATGGATGCTGGGGATGTGGCGCTCCTACGGACCTCCTGTGGACTTCGCTCCCTCTTGCAACACTAGCAGCGTTAGTGCCGAGCCAGGGAAGGGGTCCCTGGCGATGGCCCTCCGACGCTCAAGTCAGTCTCCTACGAAGCAAGAAGAAGTAAGAACTGTAGCTCAATAGTAGAAATCGTGTGTAACGCATACCACCGCCGATGCTTAGACCCCCTTTATATAGAGTCCCGGAAGTGCATGCACACGCTTCCCAAAGTGTGCACACATCTCAACGCTTCCCTGAAAAGACGTGTCAGTAAAGTGTCTCTGACATAGTACCTTAACGGGCTGAGCATATCTCTGAAGTAACAGTGGAAGCTTCCGTCGTACGACCTCTGTCTGACCATGCCACCTGCCAGTGACACTAGCTCTCAAAAGGATGTTGAAAGATATCTTGCCGCGTATGTTGCTTGGCCGAGCGGAATAGCCGCTCGGCCGGAACTCCCCTCTCCGCGTGTTGTCTGCTGTCAAGCTGAGCAGGATAGTCACTTGACCGGAAGTCCACTGCCCGTGTACTATTTGCTGTCGGGCCAAGCGGGATAGCCGCTTGGTCAGAAATCCTCTGTCGTGATCTGTCATTGGGCTGAGCAAGATTATCGCTCGACCGGAAGCTTACTGTCTACATGCTCGGCTGATGTTGAGTCCGTTGCTTGGTCGAGAGGGGTGGCCGCTCGGTTCGGCTTCTGCATGTTGTTCTCCATTGAGCGTCGGATTTTTGACTGCTCCCTGTGTCGAGGGCTACGGTGGATCGGATCCTTTCTCTCGGTCGGGGAATGTTTCGCCCAACTGGGACATGCTTCGTCTGACCGGACGATGCCCTATACATGTTGACCGCCTTAACTTTAACCTCCTTTGACCTCCATCATGGAAGCAGGGTGGGGCCTCTCCTAATCACCGCATCACTTATCTATAACTCAAAGTCGAAGAATCATCTATAACCTCATTTCCTCATAATATTTAACATTCTTACATTTGATACTTCCATTTCAATCTAAATAACTATCAACTATCAACCTACTAAAATAACATTCATAATTTTTCAATTTTCCTTCCATTAATAATTAATTTGTTTCTTGTTGACATGATTTAAAAAAAAACAAAGGGAAAAAAGAGTTGAGTAATTTGAATTAGTCGAACAAATTCTATTTTTTAGAATTTTAAAATAAGATGAAAATTTAATCCAATCAATGGAGTGGGAGCTTGTGGGGTTCCTTAACCCATTAACCTTAGTTTGTTGGTTCCAAACATTGTAGTAGAGACGTGGCGAGGGATCAAAATGTGGTGGTGATGTAGCACAACAACGGGATCGACTAGAGTCGCTCTGGGTGGCGCACGAGCGACGTCCTTGGGACCTACTGTTGGCCGACGAGAGTCGGATCCGGGCATGGACAGCCGGGAAGCAACTTCGTGATTCTGGATTCCTAATCCATCGCGTCGTCTTCTCTTTTCCTCCGCTACTTGTAAATATCTGTCGAGGTTGTCTGTGCCCTTTGTTGCGTCGTCGATGACCACCAACTCCTGTTCTCCATGCAAACAAGCTGCTATGCTTTCCTCGATTCCTCTCATGTCAAAGTACATCTCACTTTTCCTCTGAAATCTTGTGAGGCCGGAGTCAGGGGGCCGCTAAGGTGACGGTTCCACCTTTTACCAATTACTTCTTCGTTAGAAAGGGGAGTAATTCAATTTACATAAAAATCTAAAAAAAAAAATTAAAATAGGAGGGGACGGTCGCACCCTCGTCCTCAAGTGACTACGCTTCAAAGCCATTAATTAAAGGGTACTGATGCTTCTGGAAGTGTCTTCGTAATCTCAAACGTTTTAATGCACAATTGTACATATAAGGAAAAAGACGAAATCAAATCGAAATTTGTTTCTAAATGGTCCTTGGAATTTGGAATTATTAAAGTATACTCCAATAGTTTTATTGGAAGTGCCATTATATAATTTAAATAAGTAAATAAAAATTCCATCCACGGTTACTTTGACCTGAAGTGATTTTGGAATCCGGAGTATTAGGGTGAGCAAATCATCTGTTATCACGTGGGCAACGTGATTTTGGAATCGCCTTCGGATTTTGGCATTGATCCATTCCATTGCTTAACGAATTTTGTGATGGACTTTAGTCATAAAGGACGTGTAAACTGTAAAGTAAGCTGCAGACCGATAGAAAAAGGGCAGAAATGTCATTTGAGATCAAGAGCTCCGGCACTTATACCACATGATCACGTCTGACTTCAGCCCCCTCTCTGTCTCTCTTCGTCATGGCGAGAAGCTTCTCCCCGGCGATTCCTCCGCCTCCTCTCCTCCTCCGTCTTCTCTCCCTTCTATTCGTCTCGTCGGCCGTCTCTTCGCCGGTTGCCTCCGCGTTGAGGGCGGTGGCCATGGACAGTGGCACTCCCTGCACAATGTGCGCCTCCTGCGACAACCCCTGCCAGCCTATCTACTACCCTCCCCCTCCTCCCCAGTATCCAGCCACCCCCCAGTGCCCCCCGCCTCCATCTGCGCCTGGATCGACCTTCTACTACAACTCTCCCCCTCCTCCATCCATCGGCGGCGGAGGCGGAGATGGAGGCTACTCCTACCCTCCGCCGACGGGCGGGATCTACTACAAGGCGCCGCCTCCTCCGAATCCCTTCATGCCCTACTTTCCCTTCTACTACTCCAGCCCTCCTCCGCCCTCACATTACGATTTCTCCTCCGCCTCCGCCGCCGGCGGTCCCAAATCACTCGTCCTCTTCTTTTCCGCTTTCCTCTTCCGCTTTCTCTTCCGGATCTGGTAGGAATCACTCATTCCGCTTTTCCCAAATGCCCCGCTCGACCTCCCTTCCTTCAACAGAAGCAACACAGATCTGACGACTGAAGACTGAAGCAGAGGGCGAAGCAAGCAGCAACGATTTCTTCATCTCTGTCTAGTAATTATTAATCCTCAACTCCAAAGTATGTATTCGATTCTATTTAAAATTTGCATAAATCAATCAAATTATTGATGTTTGGCATACTATATAGTATATATATAGAGAGAAAGCTTTAATCAATCGAATCTTTATGATTTTGAAAGCGAAGGGCATTGTTTAGATTCTTTAGAATGAAGATTAGATGGGGATTTGTTAACAGTGATGGAGGTCGGTGTGATCACATGCAAGTTTGGTGGCACCCATACTCTTGTCTCTCGGTGTTCTCAATTATTGCTGCAGATAGTCTATAAGTTGTGATGACTACATACATAGTCTACATGGTGATGGCTAGTGCATCTAATTAGGTGAGGACCTCTGCATACCACTCTTGTTTTTTTCCTGAGTCCACATGTCTGATCAAGTTGTGATTTCCATGAGGTGTGTCTTAATTTTGTATGACATATTAAACCTACGTTTCATTTCTCCCAAAATGCCACTGGGTGGAGTTAGCTTTTGGGCCATTTTTTATGTCAAGTGTTTCAGCCACTTGGCGAATGAGGCCAATGGAGTTTGCATGATTGAGAGTGGCACTGCCGCACTGGGACATGACCAATATTCCACTTCTATTCTCTTTAACTTTTCCCTATATGTTTATCAGGAAATTTTATTCGTTATAATACATGTATATATGTATGCATATATTTTAGCTTGTGAAATTCTAACCATTTAGTATTATCTTATGTTTATATCCCTCTTCCAAAGAGATCAAGATTAACTCACTGATATGGTTGCTTGTCTTGAAAATATAAGACTTGATAACTAAAAAAAATTATTTATTTATTTTGTTTGAAGCGACAGAAGGTTAAATTTAATGAGAATCAACCGTGCCGTAGACTAAGAAATGATGCCTATCTTTACTTAAATTGTTTGGATGATTCGATCAAAAATAACAAACTATAACTTTTTCCTCTTTTACATATTGATTCAGTCCGATTACTGGTTAGGATTTGAACCTTAGACCTTAAGGTCACCATGTGTTAACCAACTGTCTATCCTGAAGTGCCTAATTTTACCTGCTACATGAATATTGTAGATGTGGTTTTGTTTAGAAATCTAATTTATAAGAAAATTATGATCAAATTTTTATAAAATAAATTATATCATTGAATAATATTATTTAATTACTTGACAGTAAATATTAATTTTATAAAATTTATATGTATTCATATATTATATTACACATGTGTATGGATAAAAGATAATTCTTCATCTGTCTTATAAATTTTATTTCCTATTTTAATATATTAGTTAGAATTTTAAAATGTTTCAAAACCATTAATTTGGTTCATTTATCATTAGCCACTGGGCCATAATTTCACAGCTAGTTGGGCTGCTTGGCAATTGGGCTAACATGATTTAAGTGGCTTAGGTGCACAGTGGCTGACTGTTAACTTTTAAATAATTCACCAAATTCATATAGGTTCACATACATAATAAAGTATAATTTATATATGTGACTTTATTTTCCTAGTTAAACTTGATGTAGTGCCTTATTGGTTCGATCTCATTCTTACCTGTAATTCATACACAGTCTTAGTTACTCATCATCAACTGCAAGAGACATAGTTTTTGCCCGACATCAAAATGGTCAAGTTACAGGCAGCAATGAGTCAGTGCATCTTCTCAATCTCGTGTATTTCTTCTGTCACTGAATTCCTTTGCATTAATGAAACCATCAACACAAGGTTCCCCTGCTCTCTCTGTTTCTTCTCATTGGGTATAAAAATATCTCATTTGGTATCTACCTTTTTCATACAAAGAGCCGTTGAATCTCTCTCCTGATTTATCTTCTTTCAAGTGCCGCTAAGATGATGGCTTCACCCTGCTCTCTCTGTTTCCCATTTTTAAAGAACTCTACCAGGCCTGTCATGTTCTTCACTCGCTCAAGTCTTAAATGATGGGCTTGGTTTGTTGGTTCAACCACCCCCTGCAACAGGTATCCAAAACTAAGGATCTAAAGGAGATAATTAAACATCGGTTGTTACTAAATCATTGGCGACTTCTCACCATAACAATGTTTAGTAATACACTAACATGTGTGTATCTCATCACTCTTTGTAGTCCAACTCTTTGATTGAACGATGTGTTGGATATTGGGGCCTAAATGGACCAATACGATTTTGAGGAGGAAAAATCGGAAGCCATCAATTGTTGAAAGTCGTAATTGACTTCAAAATTGAAATCTACGTTTCGCGTAGATAGATTTAGACTATTAATTTGCTCAAAACCGATTAAGGGTGAATGAGAAATTAATGTTCAAAGTCGGCCCAAAATAACGTTGGTTATTCATTAAGGAAATGCAAGGGAGAATAGTCCCACATCGGAAATTTCCGATGTGCATTCCTTACTTATTAATGATGTTGAGTTATTGGAGTTAACTCATAAAAGTACCAGGTACTCTCTGCTCAGGGGCGAGCAGGTGCTCGCACCTGTGAGCCCGCCACGTGCGCAATGGGCACTTTGCACTTCGCATCGTCGCGAGGAGCTTAAATTTATGCTCCAGGTGACATTGCAGTGCCTACATGGCACTCGGGTGACGTGTCAGGCTAGTACCTGACATGGCAGTGCCTATGTGGCATCCTCGTGGGCAAAGGGAGATGACTGGACAGTTGGTTGGGCGAACGGATGGCAGCCGTTGATCAACGTTGATCAAAGAAGTATGGTGGATCGCTTGTGATGCGATCTAGAGCGTTGGATCACAATGAGTCACGATCTGACGGCTTGGGATGAGACATGATCTGAAGCATCGGATCAATGGATCCAGATCCGATGGCTGATAGATCTGAGGGTCACAACTCTTAGATCTGATGGATGAGATTAAAGGGGCTATGTGAAGGGTTATAACTCTTCATCGGACGGACCAGATTAATCCACCCAAAGGTCACACCCTCCCTAAAGCCTCTTCCTTCAGTATAAATAGAACCCTCCAGATTGGAATCAAATCACTCAACTTAATCTTCTTCCTCAAGTATTCACTCACTCATCTTGTGTTCAAGAGTCCAAGAAGCCTACGAGAAGGTTCACTGGTCTCGGAAGTCGGCTACGATTCAGACGATTGTCGTCGTTGTATCTTGGGAAGAATTGCAACAATCCGTTAAGCACGTAGCGGAGCAATATCGTTTTGGAGATAGTGTCGAACACTAGCCTCGACGATCGGTTTGCAGTACTCCGAATTTACGGAAACAACAATAAACGATATTCCGTATAAACCGATATGGCTACCAACGACGTTCCAACCGCCATTCCGAGTTGTTCCGACGGCTCCGACCGCCGTTCGACATCCATTCCAAGACGGAGAAAAGCCGGAGAAATTCACCGGAGCCGACTTCAAAAGATGGCAGCAGAAGATGCTGTTCTACTTAACAACGCTAAACCTTGTACGGTTTTTTGCGTGAAGACCCGCCAGTCGCTACGGACGGTAGCAAGCCTGCTTGCGATACGTGGACGCACGGAGATTTTCTGTGTCGCAACTACATTCTCAACGCCTTGGACAACACGTTGTATAACGTGTATTGTTCATTGGAGACAGCGAAATCTTTGTGGGAATTGCTTGAGAAGAAATACAAGACCGAAAATGTCGGACTGAAGAAATTCATCGTCGGCCGGTTTCTGGATTTCAAGATGGTGGACTCAAAGAGCGTCTCATCTCAAGTCCAAGATATGCAATTAATACTGCATGATCTGGACGCCGAAGGAATGAAGCTGAACGAGTCATTCGCAGTTGCTGCGGTAATTGAGAAGCTCCCTCCGTCATGGAAGGATTTCAAGAATTACCTAAAGCACAAGAAAAATGAGATAGGGCTGCAAGACCTGATCCTGAGGCTACGAATAGAGGAGGATAATCGAAAGTTATCCGACTGCAGAGGAACCAAGCGGACTATAGACGATATGTCCAACCTGGTAGAGCCGAACGCTAAAAAGCCGAAACAGTTCAAGAAGAAGGCACAAGCGAAGAAGTTCAAGGGATCCTGCTACAACTGTGGAAAGGCAGGACACCTGTCCAAGGACTGCAGACGCCCGAAGAAGCCAACCAAGGGGCCAAAGGATGCTGCGAACCACGTCGCAACCTCTCTTGAGGACTTGGATCTCACTGCGGTTGTATTTGAAGCCAACTTGGTGGATACCAACCCGAAGCAGTGGTTCATTGATACTGGAGCAACTCGTCATATCTGTTCCGATAAGGCGATGTTCTCCAAGTATACTCCGATAAATGACAGGAAGCTCTATATGGGTAATTCCACGACGTCGCCAATTGTCGGACTCGGAAAAGTTGTTCTGAAGATGACGTCCGGAAAGGAGCTAACACTCATTGATGTACTCCATGTTCCCGACATCAGTAAGAACCTAGTTTACGGAGCGGCACTAGTTAAGGCCGGATTTAGGCTAGTGTTCCAGTCAGACAACTTTGTACTTACGAAGAATAATAACCGTAGGAAAGGGGTACCTAGAAAAGGGTCTATTCAAAATGGTTGTAATGCCTGTACTCCGAAATATTGATGGTAATAAAATAAATGCTTCCAGCTATGTTGTTGAGTGTTTTAATTTGTGGCATGATCGACTCGGACATGTGCATAATAATACTCTTAAACGTCTCGTCAAATTAAATTTATTACCAAACATCAATGTTGACGGAACACACAAATGTGAAGTGTGCGTGGAAGCAAAAATGACGAAACTACCTTTTCATTCGGTGGAAAGGTCAACGACTCCTCTAGAGTTAATACATAGTGATCTATGCGACTTGAAATTTGTGCAAACTAGAGGAGGTAAAAAGTATTTTATTACTTTTATCGATGACTGCACAAAGTTCTGTTATGTCTTTCTTTTAAGAAGTAAAGACGAAGCCCTAGAGACATTTAGAACTTATAAAACAGAAGTTGAAAATCAACTTGACAAACGAATTAAAATAATTCGTAGCGATAGAGGTGGAGAATATGGTGCACCGTTTAATGAATTTTGTTCAGAATCTGGCATTATTCATCAAACAACGGCACCTTACTCACCTCAATCGAACGGTGTTGCCGAACGTAAAAATCGGACACTAAAAGAGATGATGAATGCCTTGTTGATAAATTCAGGCTTACCTCAAAACTTGTGGGGGGAAGCAATATTATCGGCAAATCACATTCTCAACAAAATCCCTCATAAGAAAAGTGATAAAACTCCTTATGAACTATGGAAAGGCCGCGAGTCATCGTACAAATACCTGAAAGTGTGGGGGTGCTTGGCAAAGGTCGAAGTACCTAAACCAAAGCAAGTAAAGATCGGACCTAAAACGTTCGATGCAGTATTTGTCGGATATGCCCATAATAGTAGTGCATATCGTTTCCTAGTTCACAAATCAGACATTCCTGATATTCATGTGGGAACAACCATAGAATCTCGGAATAACCATAGAATCTCGGAATGCAATATTCTTTGAAAACGTATTCCCAAATAAGAAGGGAAATGTTGAAAATGATAACAACGGAAGTTCAAACGAGAATGTCGTTACCGAACTTAGCTGTTATAAAAGAACTATTGACGATCAAAACAAAGAGCCACGTCGTAGCAAACGGGCTAGAGTTGAGAAATCGTTCGGGCCAGATTACATGACTTTCATGTCAGAAATGGAACCAAGAACATTAAGTGAGGCTCTCTCTAGTCCCGATGCTCCAATGTGCAAAGAAGCTGTCAATAGTGAGATTGAGTCTATCATGAATAATCATACTTGGGAATTAGTAGACCTTCCTTCTGGTAATAAACCATTAGGTTGTAAGTGGATACTAAAACGCAAGTATAAAGCTGATGGATCAATTGACAAGTATAAGGCCAGACTTGTAGCCAAAGGGTACAAGCAAGAGGAAGGCCTTAATTACTTCGACACCTACTCATCAGTGACAAGGATTACGTCCATACGAGTGCTAATAGCCATTGCAGCACTGTATGACCTTGAAATACATCAAATGGATGTTAAGACTGCGTTCTTAAATGGTGAATTGGAAGAAGAAATTTATATGGAGCAACCCGAAGGGTTCATAGCTCTAAGAAATGAGAAAAAGGTGTGTCGACTTGTTAAGTCGTTATACGGACTTAAGCAAGCGCCTAAACAATGGCACGAAAAATTTGACAAAGTAATGCTGTCAAACGAATTCAGAATAAATGAATGTGACAAATGCATTTATGTCAAAGACACACCCAAAGGCTATATAATCGTCTGTCTGTACGTAGACGACATGCTAATAATGGGCAGTAATCATGATGTAATCATGACTACAAAGAAAATATTGACCAAAAATTTCGATATGAAAGATATGAGTCAAGCAGATGTTATATTGGGAATTAAAATTCTCAGGACATCAGAGGGGATAGTTCTAACACAATCCCATTATGTAGAATCAGTATTGAAAAGATTCAATGCGTACGATCTTTCTACTGTAAAAACACCTATGGATATAAGTCAACACTTAGCGAAAAACCATGGTGAGACCATATCGCAGTTGGAATACTCTCGGATAATAGGCAGTTTAATGTATCTTACAAACTGCACACGTCCGGATATTGCCTGTACGGTCAACAAGCTGAGTCGTTTCACCAGTAATCCAAACGACGCCCATTGGAAGGCATTGATGCGAGTTCTTAGATATTTGAAATATACTATGAACTATGGATTACATTATGAAAAATATCCCGCTGTGTTGGAGGGATATTGTGATGCTAATTGGATATCAGATACAAAAGACTCCAAATCCACTAGTGGATATGTATTCACGATCGGTGGGGGAGCAGTATCTTGGAAATCCACTAAGCAGACGTGTATTGCTCGATCAACTATGGAATCCGAGTTTATAGCACTAGACAAAGCGGTGAGGAAGTTGAATGGTGCGGAACTTCTTGGAAGATATTCCGAGCTGGGAAAAAACCTGTACCTTGATCCATTGTGATAGTCAATCGGCGATTGGAAGGGCACAGAGTATGTATAATGGGAAGTCAAGACATATCGTCGTAGACATAATACCATTAGCGGTTGATCTCGAATGGAGTGATTGCAATCGACTATGTTAAGTCCAAAGATAATTTGGCGGATCCTCTTACGAAAGGGTTGAGTCGAGATCAAGTATCCGCTCATCAAGAGGAATGAGATTAAAAATCTACAACTGAAAACGATGAAGTGGAAAACCCAACCTTGTTGTTGGAGATCCCAAGATCTTGGTTCCATGGGACAACAAAGTTTCAGAAGTTGTGGTTCAGCACAGGAGATAGTTTATCTCTATCTCAATCCTAGGATGAATTTGTGCTGTCCTACCTCATGTAGTGAGGTTAAGCTTATGCTTTTAGTGACTTCTATACCTTATAAGGTGGAGTATGGTAGGATACTCTTGATAGAAGTGTCACCTATGTGAGTGTGAAGACAGACCGCTCAATGAAACACTCATGAATCCAAGATGGTGTCCATGGCCAAAACGGAACCAACCATGAGAACCTAAAGTAGGTGAGATAGGTCTCTGTGTGGGTGTTATTGTCTTAGTATACACAAACAGCTGAGCAGTTCAAGACATCACGTTCACTGCACAGCCTAGTATACTCGATAGCATTCCACTACGGAAGGTTCAAAGCCACAAGCTACCTCTCCCGATGCAGTGACTTATCGATTGGACTCTTGTAAAGTGTCAGCATGCATACACGCATTACATTAATTTCCATTCATGTGGGGGATTGTTGGATATTGGGCCCTAAATGGACCAATACGATTTTGAGGAGGAAAAATCGGAAGCCATCAATTGTTGAAAGTCGTAATTGACTTCAAAATTGAAATCTACGTTTCGCGTAGATAGATTTAGACTATTAATTTGCTCAAAACCGATTAAGGGTGAATGAGAAATTAATGTTCAAAGTCGGCCCAAAATAACGTTGGTTATTCATTAAGGAAATGCAAGGGAGAATAGTCCCACATCGGAAATTTCCGATGTGCATTCCTTACTTATTAATGATGTTGAGTTATTGGAGTTAACTCAGAAAAGTACCAGGTACTCTCTGCTCAGGGGCGAGCAGGTGCTCGCACCTGTGAGCCCGCCACGTGCGCACGTGCGCAATGGGCGCTTTGTAGGCGCACTTTGCACTTCTTAAATTTATGCTCCAGGTGACATTGCAGTGCCTACATGGCACTCGGGTGACGTGTCAGGCTAGTACCTGACATGGCAGTGCCTATGTGGCATCCTCGTGGGCAAAGGGAGATGACTGGACAGTTGGTTGGGCGAACGGATGGCAGCCGTTGATCAACGTTGATCAAAGAAGTATGGTGGATCGCTTGTGATGCGATCTAGAGCGTTGGATCACAATGAGTCACGATCTGACGGCTTGGGATGAGACATGATCTGAAGCATCGGATCAATGGATCTAGATCCGATGACTGATAGATCTGAGGGTCACAACTCTTAGATCTGATGGATGAGATTAAAGGGGCTATGTGAAGGGTTATAACTCTTCAGTCCGGACGGCCCAGATTAATCCACCCAAAGGTCACACCCCTCCCTAAAGCCTCTTCCTTCTGTATAAATAGAACCCTCCAGATTGGAATCAAATCACTCAACTTAATCTTCTCTTCCTCAAGTATTCACTCACTCATCTTGTGCATTCAAGAGTCCAAGAAGCCTACGAGAAGGTTCGCTGGTCTCGGAAGTCGGAGTGCTACGATTCCGAGACGATTGTCGTCGTTGTATCTTGGGAACGAATTGCAACAATCCGTTAAGCACCGTAGCGGAGCAATATCGTTTACGGAGATAGTATCGAACACTAGCCTCGACGATCAGTTTGCATACTCCGGAATTTACCGGAAACAACACGATGTTGGTTTCCGTTGTTGGTTGAGTCGATCAATCTAGTAAAAAGAACCCTCGTCCCTTTCAATCTAGTAGGAAAGCCACCAACCTTGAGAAACATGCATTCATATGACAAGTCAATTAAATTGATGACTCATTTCTCCATGTTCCATCAAATACAGCTCAAGAACACCCATCACAATTTTGTTTAATTAGTCTAGTTTGTCCTTTGGAATCCATATTAATTATTGTGTGGAGACTAGTCCAACAAATCATGTCTTTTTTTTTAATTACAAATTGGTAGGGTTTTGGTAAGAACTGGTCTCACTATTCAACTTCTCCTCCCCACCTCCACCTTCCCGAGTTGATTAAACACTTCCTAAATATTTGGAGATTATTAAATAATTTTTTTTACAATATTTTGAGAATATGTCATTTTTGAATAATTTAAGCATATATTGACAAAGTTTGTGAGATGACAGTGATAGATTATTAAATAATTTATTTTTACAATATTTTGAGAATATGTCATTTTTGAATAATTTAAGCATATATTGACAAAGTTTGTGAGATGACAGTGATAGATCTACCTAACCTATATAATTAATGATTAATTGAACTAAAAAATCAATTATAGGTTTGGATGTCATTGTTTTTTTTTTTTTGTTTGTTATTTTATCTTTTCTTTTTAGTTGTCATTGTTTACTTTTATTTTTTTTATATAACCACTTTTTAGTTGTCATTGTTTACTTTGATGTATGTGCCAAGTCAGCTTCATGTACTCTATCCTTGACACTTTGGTGGACATGAAAGGTTCAAATATTGCCTAACCCTTTCAATAATTCCAATTTGACCTATTTCTTTGTCTTTTTATATATTTTTTTTAAAATGATTTTCTTTCTCAATATTTGACTTATAATTTTAAATCAACTGAATTTCCAGTGTCATTATATTCCGGAGTAAACTGACCATAACATTTCATTAAATGGTGATATAATTCATATAGTTATTATAAAACTATATTAAATCATATATCCTTTAGCTTTTTCTAAACAAATGATAATTTTCTTTACAAATTGGTCAATTTATATAATTCGTTTACCATATCGATGTATTCTATTCATATAATTTAAATTTTATTATATAGGACATCCGATTTGTCAGGAATAGTCGGAATACCATCGCATTGAAAAAAAAATTATTGGTTTAAAAGATTACGAGGATTCTTTTATATATAGAAATTTTTTTAATAAATCTTGGACCGATCATTACTATGAGGATTCTTTTATATAGAAATAATTTTAATAAATCTTCCATTGTTTCATGGAGTAGGCATATCGTCAAATTACTGTAATTTTTCTCTTTCTTTGATTTACTCTTTTTGGTATATCTTTGGCTCATTACTTTGCGCGATCTCTTTCTCTCTTTTTCTTTTTCCACGCTAAAGGTTGAGAGGTATTGTCCCTCCTCTTTGAGCAACAAATAGTATCAGAGTCATGGTCCAGATTGATTGCTATATGAGGTAGCCTTGAACGAAGTTGAGAGGAGATCTAGAACAAATCAAGAGTAAGTAGTGTAGGAGCGATGCACGTGAGAGAGAGGTAAATCATGTGATTTAAAAAATATTTCTTTTTTAGTTTTATAAAAGTACACAATGGAAAAGATAAATAAAAAGAAAAAAGAAAATATGAACACAAACGGTTAGTTGTTTCAGAGCCTTCAACGACTCCTACTTCAAGACACACAACTATGAGCAAACCACTAAAAACCTTTTTCGGAACCGCTGGAAGAGAGAATTGATTACAGGAATGAAGGAAGTGTAACAACCCTACACTTTCTTATAAAATAATTAAATTAGCTGAAAAATAATGTTACCCAACACGAAGATGGAAATTTGAATGCGCTCACGTATCGATGTTGGTTCGTATACAGTAGTCGAGGGTAGTGGAGTTGCAATACATCAGTATCGCGAAGACGACGTAGCAAGATGATCATGGACTCTTGAGAATGTGTTTTGTTTCAAATGTTGGTCAAACATCTTACTTAAAGAGTGTTGAATGCGCCTCCAACCTCATCTGAGGTGCCTCCAACCTAAAGTTTACCTCAAAAATTTCGGCTTTGATAAGCTCCGACACCTTCGACTTTTATCCATGCGGAGGCGCCTCCGTGCCGAGCTTCAGGGTGCCTTCGCCATATAGGAGGCGCCTCCACGCCAAGCTTCAGGGCGCTTCCACCACACAGGAGGTGCCTCTGCGCTTTTTTGCGTAGAGACTTCAGCCGAAGCAGCCAAGGCACCTCCAAAGCATAGGAGGCATCTCGGATCATTGTTCATCCGAAATTGAAATTTGCACTTAGCTCCTGCAAGTTCATATTAGTCCAATAATAAAAAATAACATGTAAAACTGAGTTAGCACAATACAGAGATAACATTATTAATTAGATTATGTCTTACTAAGATCATGATCTAGTCACAGTTTCAGTTTAGATTTCCAATATAGACCTAGATTGAACCAACGCTTACAGTCTTGCTTAGACTCGTCCTCACCATATTACTCTATTGGAGCGTGACACATGTGAGAGGGGGGGGGGGGGGTTAATCACGTGATTTTCAAAACATTTTTTTTTTTGTTTTAAAAACTTAAGTACGCAGCGGAAAGTAAAAGAAAAGTAACAAGAAGAACACAAGCCATTTTTTATTTTGTTCGGAGCCTTCGACGACTCCTACTCCAAAGTTTAGCTCCCGCGGACCTATTGATGGGCAATCCACTAAAAATCTCTTCCGGTACCCCGAAAGAAAGAATCGAATACAAAAGGTTAGATCAAGTGCAACACACTGCACTTGTCCTTTGATAGTAATTAAGTACAAAAGAAAACGTTACCAACACTCTCTATGGATCAAAATGAGAGCTCTTCTTGTGCTGATGTCTATCTGCCAGGCACGACCGAAACTCCTCGGATCAGTCGTCGGGCTCAACAGCTTTGTAGTAGAGTCGTAGCAACAACCAGAAGCAGTCGGAGGCTCAAATGTGTGCACAATAGCTCATATGTAGTTGTTGTACCAATGCCTCCTCGAGATTGCCTTATAAAAGGCTTGGAGGGCGCCTCCCATAAGCATGGAAGGCGCCTCTAATGGGATAAAATTTTATCCCGGTTTCGCTGCACCTTATTTGCGAACCGGTTAAATTTTATCCGCGGAGGGCGCCTTCCATAGCCATGGAATGCGCTTTTCATGAACAGTACCAAGGCACCTTCTATAGTCATCAAGGGCGCCCTCGGGTACTGCTCACCCGAAGGCGGCTTTGGTTCCTTGCTTGCTTTTTTTGCCCTGCAACAAATGTGTTAGTATAAATACCCTGCAAGACAAGTGTTAGCATGGATATAATAAATGGAGTAATTAGTTCCCGTCCTCCCAGGACTAAGAACTAGTCAATATCTCAGTTTAGGGATCCCAAATGGACCTAAACTGGATCGACGCCTACTGCCCCTCAATTGGGACGCGTCCTCACAGTCACTCTTCTCCAGTGACTTACCCTCACTTACCGTTTGCCAGACATCTGGTCAGTCCGTCGACCTAGTTGGACTTTGTGCCAGCTATCCGATTGGCTTGTTGACTTAGGTAGGTTTCGTGTTAGATATCCGATCAGCCCATCGACCTATCTGGATTTCGTGCTAGCTATCTGGTTGGCCCATCGACCTAGCTGGGCTTCGCACAAGCTATTCGGTCGCCCGTCGACCTAGCTGGATTTCACCTGCACACTCATTTAAAGTGTTAGATCACAACAAAACTAACTTAACCTACTTTGTCATTCATCAAAACCTGAGTTAGATCGTTAGTGGTAACCGCATCAACACACTTTTCTCCAGTGACTTACCTCACTTACCATTTGCAGTCTCTTAATCCACTAGGTCTTCCTGTCGGAATTGTACATCCAAACTTCAACCAATCGTCTAGAATCGAACATCCTGATTGGACTTCAGTCAGTAGTCAGACTCCGTAGACCCAACTATACTTCTTGCTAGAATCGTGCATCTGGACTTCAATCTAGTGTTAGATCAACTAGACTCGTCAATTCCTATACACTCGATAAATAGATTAGATTACACAACATCTAACTTTAATTCATTTGTCATTCATCAAAATCTAAGTTTGACCATTGGTGCTAACTGCATCAACAATTAGATGCTTGCGGGAGGCCTGAAGCAACTCAAGAGTGACCGGATGTGAATATTTGTGGGAGGTCTGGAGCAGATCAAGAATGACTAGATACTTGCAGGGAGGTTCGAAGTAAGTCATGAGTAACCGGATACTTATAGGGATACAGATGCTTGCGAGAAGACCCGGAGCAAGTCAAGAGTAATCAAATTTTTACGGGAAAGCCCGAATTAGGTCAAGAGTAACCTGATGCTTGTGGGGAGGTATGAAACAAGTCAAGAGTAACCAGATGCTTACAGAGAGGTCCAAAATAGATTAAGAATGATCAAATGCTTACGAGGAGGCCAAGAACATATCAACAGTGACTAGATACTTGTGGGGAGGTCCGGACTATAAGAGTAATGATGATCATTCGTTTGAGAAAATGATGATTAGAAATACAATTAAAATCTCATATTGGAAAAATATAGAAAAAACATTATAAATTTAAAAGAATAAACGTATCGGTATTAGACTTTTAGATAGAGTAAAAATAAAATCATAAAAACTTGGAGCTACAATGAATAGTATCATTTTATTATTATTATATATATAAATTCCTTCCGTCCTAATAAAATTGATTAAACTCCTAAAAAATTAAAAAGTTACGAAGTTTATTTTGTTAGTAAATTAATCAAAAAAAGTCTTTCTGTATCTTCTTTGTTACAAAGATGTATTTCTAATGTAAGATTTTTACTATAACATCAACGCTGTTAAACAAAGCATGAAGTGGAAAAAGAAATATAATTTTTGTTAAATTTAAGCAATCAACAATATATTAATTAAACAGAAATTAACAAGTGGGATTTAGACCTATAACAAATAAATAATGAGAAATTGACACGAATCTACTTAATTTAGATGACTTTTCTAACATTAATCTGATAATTATTTTTTAGATGACTAAAGTTATGCTTGCAATAAATAATATTTGCAAGTATTATACATAATACTAATATTACCTTCTAAATAAATTAAAATTATAGTTCGTCACCATAAGTATTGGCATTTATATATGAAACGACAATATGCGGATTGTATTTACCATATCGTTATCCTATTAATTAGCTTATGACGGTTAATGATTTAAAACTAAAATAATAAAATTTTAAAACATTTGTTGGAGCTTTTTTTTTGTTGAAAAAGAAAATAAATATTCTGGTAATTCCCATTTATTCTCATTTTCTTTTCAAATGAATGAAATATATATATTTTTCTAAATCCTTTTCCTTGTTCCGGTGCTTTCTCCCAGGCAGGCGCCACGCGCTCCCTCTTGCAATGGAACACTGAGTTTACCATTTTACCCCTCTCATAGCGTCCTACATAAAGTCGCCCGCCCCCTTCCCCTGCTTCGGTGCTTCCTCCTCCACGCGAGACGCGACCAACTCCATGGCCTCCGAGCTCATCTACCGCCGTCACGACGCCTCGCCGCCGGAATTTGCCGAAAAGTACACCCCAAAGTCGGAGAAGTCCCTCATCTGGCTCTCCCGCTCCCTCCGCTACTTCTTCCGCCAGCAGCGTCCTCTTTTCCTCCTCTTCGGTATGGCCCTCGCCGCCCTTTTCTTCCTCCTCTCCCCTCGCTCCTCCCCCTACCCTTTAGACTCCGATCGAAACATGTGGATGTCCACCGAGGCGGCTCACTCCTACGGCGCCCACCATTCCCACCGCGCCGCAATCCAGACGGCCTCGAGAGGGCTCTACGTCGGGGGGAAGATTCCGCTGGGGCTCAAACGGAAGGGGCTCCGCGTCGTGGTCACCGGCGGGGCGGGTTTCGTGGGGAGCCACCTCGTGGACCGCCTCATCGCGCGGGGGGACAGCGTCATCGTTGTTGACAATTTCTTCACGGGACGGAAGGAGAACGTGATGCACCATTTCGGCAACCCTAATTTCGAGCTCGTCCGCCACGACGTCGTCGAGCCGATCCTGCTCGAGGTGGACCAGATCTACCACCTCGCCTGCCCCGCCTCGCCCGTTCATTACAAGTTCAACCCCGTCAAGACCATCATATCCTTTTGCATCAGGTTCTTCAATCATCCAAACCTTTTGATTTCAATTTTTTTTTCCGCTAATCACAAAACTTCTTACTAGTAGTTTCTTTTCTTGGATGCATCTATCAACTCTCTTCTTGCCTTTATTTACTTCCAGTTGCTTTTTCGATCTAAACTGTTTGCTTCCAGATCGTTTGGATGATCCCTTTAGCCATCTATCAAACGATAGCTTCATTTTTTATTTTCCAAAAATCCGATCGCAACTGATATGATTTTGGACATCATCGCTATAATATTCTTTTTTTTTTTTTGTTAAAAAAAAATGTTCGTCGTGTCTGTCTCTTTAACTCTTTTCCGCACAAGACAAACGTGGTTGGAACTTTGAACTTGCTCGGACTGGCGAAGAGAGTCGGTGCCAGGTTTCTCCTCACCAGCACCAGCGAGGTCTACGGCGATCCTCTGCAACACCCTCAAGTGGAGACCTACTGGGGTAATGTCAACCCCATCGGTACGCCTCCTCTCTCACACAAATCGTAACAAAGTCGAGATTTTGAAATTTGATGGCTGGGTTTGGTATTGAAACGAACTGAGTTACTTCTTCAACAGGTGTTCGGAGCTGCTACGACGAAGGCAAGCGAACGGCCGAGACACTGACCATGGACTACCACCGTGGAGCCCAAGTCGAAGTACCCAACACAAACTCCCCTGATCTATTATGTTTCTTCACCAATCACAAACTACTTTTAATCAAGTAGTTTGATACAAGTTGTGTTTCTTCCACAGGTGAGGATTGCTCGGATCTTCAACACTTACGGTCCTCGGATGTGCATCGACGATGGCAGAGTCGTCAGCAACTTCGTGGCACAGGTATGCTACATTTGATTTCTGTTTCAAGCAGTCTAATTGGTTGGTCGAATGAGATGGAAATGCGTTTGGTGCGTTCACTTAGGCCTTGAGGAAGGAGCCGTTGACTGTTTATGGCGATGGGAAGCAGACAAGGAGCTTCCAGTACGTCTCTGATCTGGTGAGCTATGAGCTATCTATCTTTTTTTCCGTCTCGATCCATCAATTTCTGCTTTGAATGTTTCGTCGAGTTTGATTGAATCCATAATTTCAACAAAGCACTGTCGATGGATGGAATTTTTAACTTCAACTTGAATATGTTACGAAGTTGTTCACCTAGAATTTGTAAAATAAAACAGGTGGAGGGTCTGATGCGGCTGATGGAAGGGGAGCATATCGGTCCGTTCAACTTGGGCAACCCGGGTGAGTTCACCATGCTCGAGCTTGCAAGCGTGGTGCAGGACACCATCGACCCAAATGCGAAGATTGAGTTCCGCCCCAACACAGAAGATGACCCCCACAAGCGCAAGCCGGACATCACCCGTGCTAAGCAGTTGCTAGGGTGGGAGCCCAAGATCTCCCTCCGACAAGGCCTCCCCCTCATGGTCTCCGATTTTCGACAGCGCATCTTTGGCGACCAATCGGAGGCCGCCGCCACCACCAGCACCGGCGCAGATTAAGGTGTCGTAATTCGCGCTAGCAGCTATTCATCGTCCCTACGTTTTGTATAAATTAATGCTATTTCTGCAGAATGGTATAGTGTACGAGTAGCACAAGCAGAATGTAATTTTAGTTATTTGTTGTGGACCATAAAGTTTATAAATGTCATATTATTGCACATGAACTTAATCATCTTTTAACACAATAAATATCATATTATTATTTGCCTCCACAAGCTAATGTAATTGGTTCATGTAAAAATATTTCTGTCAATTATCCTTACATATGCTACTGTTGCCGAAGACCCCTCAATTTATCTTCCTTTTCAAGAGTGAGGGACCACCTACCTTGAAAGGGCTGCTGAAATGAAAATTTCACTTTTTTGTTGCCAATAAATGTCATATTAGTGCCCCTTGGAAGTTGATATTCAGGTAGAACTTACCATCAGAGGCACGATTCGATTTTTATCATGTGTAAATGCTGTTTAATAGTATCTCGTGTTCCTGTTTCAAGAAGACCGTTTGATTAAGACGAAATAAGTGACAACTTCACTTTTTTGTCACCAGAAATGTCATATTATTCAATTGAACGAATTATCAATTTGCCGTGCATTGGAACAGATGAAGAAATGAATTAGAGAAGAATAAACATTTCTTAGTTTGCTTTTCAGAATGTATAAGTAAAAAAATAAATATTCCTTACTGAACTAAGAATTCAAATATGAAAAAATAATTTTTACATAGAATAATAGACGGTATGTTCTATCTCTATCGATGGAACCTCGTACTATTAGGGGTTCCATTATCAACAAAGAAGGGTGACCACCGATGCCACCCCCTTCTTAATCCGCCCCTGCTTACTTTGTTCTTTATTTAAATTTGATTTGTTATTATATTTAATTAGTATCAATTATATATATATATCTATTGTAATAAGAAAATGTAATATTATTTTCATCTTGGAAAATTTGCACAATCTAATACCGACATAACAAACTCCACCTGAACGATCATAGCCAAATATAAAATATTTCCCTAAGATTTTCTTGTCAAAGAGATATAGATAAGAAAACAATTGGATTTTTTATTCAGTTTGAAGTTTGTTTTGTCTACATCCTTGTATTGCACTTTCAATATTTCTAATGATTTATTTTTTCGAAATACAAAAGAATTATTCGAAAAATAAAAAATAATAATAAAAGGGACAATTTGGTGCCTAAGATAAGTGGAATCAACCTGCAAGTTCACTTATGGGTGCTCGATCCATTACGTCCCTCGCAAGCTCTGCATTTTTCTGTAGCAACGGATCAATGTCTGGCAACTTCGGGATCTGGAAAAAGAAATAGTAATGGAAAAAATCACGATCATATCGACTTACAAATAAAAATTGAGAGAAAATAAAATTATTAATATTTGAAAATAGCCGGGCGTAATGATAAAATAAAACAAAATCGATTGAGAGACGACGACGACAACTGACTTGCAACATACAAGAGTAGATTACCCAGGAAACATACAAGATTTTATCCCAAGAGTCTTCCTAATGATGGATTGATGACATATCTGCAGTTTATGTGTTTGATCCAAGAAGCATGAAAATGAGATCACACACCTGTGCCAACAAATCAATCGTCCGGCGTAGAAGCCTAGCGAGATCACCCTCATCCATAGCACAGTCCATCATTATCTCTCTCCATGTTAGACCAGAGGCCCAGGCTTCAACCATTCCCGAGAACTGACCATCTAACTCACAGGGAATCTGGATAGTAGAAGATAAGCTTACGTAGTGACGGAGTGTAATGACTCAGACATTTAGCCGGTAACATACCTTAACACCATGATTCTCTTGAATTTGTATAAGACTGTTTCTTTGGTCCTCAAAGAGGTGGAGCACAGCAATAACGTTCTTGGATGGCTCATATACATAGCTGAAAAATCAAGAACAATGTCTCGTAACAATACAAATCATCCACAGTAGTCAAATTGTCCACAACATTTAATTTGTAGGTCTTTGGATCAATAGATCAGTATAACACTATCAAAATGATTAGAAATATGTTGATTATATATATATATATATATATATATATAGACAGTTGATATCCTGTGCGCCCGCACAGTGCGCGACTGTGCGCGCGCAGGAATCAACTGGTTTTAGTTTTTTTTTTATTTGTTTTTGTTTTTTTAATTATTTGTTTTTAATTTTTGAATTAAAAAAATAATTAAAATATTTTTTTAAAATTTTATTTTTAGGTTTCAGGCTTTGGGTTATAGTATCAAAACTATTTTTTTTTAGATTTTACATCTAGGGTTTAGACTTTGGGTTATAGTATCAAATCTATTTAGGGTTCAGGCTTTGGGTTATAGTATCAAAGCTATTTTTTTTTTAGATTTTACCTCTAGGGTTCAGGCTTTGGGTTATAGTATCAAAGCTATTTTGTTTTTTAGATTTTACCTCTGGGGTTCAGGTTTTCCAATTAGATTATAGTGTTTAGTTTTTAAAAAAAAATAAAATAAACTTAATTTAAGTATTTTATTGAGTATTGTAATATATTGAGGGGATATATTAATGTATTAGAAATTTATATAAGGAAATATTAATTTTTTTAATTTAAAATATTAAAAAATAAAAAAATTAAAAAAAAACAAAGCTTAATCTTCTGCGCGACGCGCACAGTCTACTATCATGCATAGAATGGTTTTGTTGTTTTTACAATGCGTAATAAAAACACATTGCGAATGAAAAAAAAAAAAAAACCTAAGCATCCTAAGGTAGGTAACTAACTTGGCAGAAAAACCAACCTGTTGCTTTTCCAGGGCCGCAACTTTATACCCTCTGAAACTAAACTTCCACACACTGCAGCAAGTTGAGCTGGCTTTAGGTCCAATAGAATTTTATTCCTTAGTATCATGGCAAGCCATAGCTCATTTTCTCCTCGTATTGTTGCTGCTGTTTCACCCAAAGGGAATATAACTTGAGTGTTCAAATCCAACGCTTTAGTTTCTTGTATCACCTTGCTTATCTAGTCAGAAGCAACATAAACTCACAGAATTAGCAGTCTTACAATATAACAGCAGAGGTGCAGCTATTCATAAGCCAGGGAAATAAGATATTGGTGGTGAAGGCAACCAAGTATGTCACTGCCCTGAAGATTTATTATCGGCAGGCAAATGATTTGATTTAATTGCTCTTGTATCCTAATGTAATCTATTTTTATTCTCTAGCTACACAAAATTCAATATGAAGGCTGCATCTGAATGACCCTACTAGACATATACAAGGACCAGACGTTTTTAAATAAGCCCAGCCACATTATCAGTTATATGCTTTGCTCGCTGTACATATTCTATTAATCAGTATTAGATACGATATATAAGCAAAAGAAAACTTAATACTGACTGCTTAATTAGATACTAGAAAAAGCCAAAACAAAGAACACCAAATTTAAAATAGCACTGCATAGATATAGAGACATTGAAGCATACTAAATATGCACACCTGCAAGAATTCTCTCCAACCTGTTGGCTCAATTTGTGATATTCGTTTACGTAATCGCTTTGACCTAGCGTCCATGCGTTCAATTTTCTCTTTAGTAAATTTGGTTTTATCAATGATCTTTTTGAATTCCTTGAATCCTTTGGTGCTTGTTATCATTTTTTTCAGTTGTGAAACTTTGCCTCTTTGCTCCTTGTAACGTTCAACAGCATCCTGGTATGCTCCAGATTGATTTGCCACCTGCAATAATAACCAACAAATGTTCCTCAATCATGAACAAATACAGCTTTATTAACAAAGCATTCTGCTATATGAACAGAAAAAACTTTCTTAATTCATCAGACTTCAACTTTCATCTAACAAAAATAGGGAACAATCTTCTCCATGTCAATAAAATGAAAATAATCAATAATGGAGCATAAATTATTGGAATTAAACCATGGAATATGCCAGCACTTTTAGTAGTCTCTAAATCCTAATTATTTTTCCCCCTGGCACAAATTGTCACAAGCTAGCTATTGATATTTTTTATGTACATGATATAAGTAAAATACATTGCCAGAATAGAACAGATTAATTAATTGATGATGAAAGCTGAGCAGGATAAATATAAGATCGAAACAAACCTCAGCATCTTCCGGAAGGCTACTCAATACAGGAACATTTAAGCTCCACGACCATGTCTCAAGAGATCCACCCATGGACAACAATGACCCAAATTCAGAATCAACAACCTTTTCCCACTGAAAATCTTCCACCATGAGAAGTTTCATCAATGAATCTCGCGGTAGATCACCATTGCCTGATGAGATGTTAGGAAATCCTGTTCTGTAAATAGATTTTATCCATTTCTCTGTGAAGAGATACCATGTGTTATCTGAACTGAGAGCCAGATAATAAGCTAGTTTCCCATCCTCGTCATCTGTTGCAGCTTTGGAATCTATGTCCAAGTTGCCAAGATCAGAAGAACCTAATTTCACCTGTAGCACCAGTTTTCAGTTACAGGTGAAAAGGGATTCTGGCCACTTAATTCATTTTTAGGTCACTTGATTTAAGAATCTAGATTACAACTTGAATAAATACAATTCTTCCCTATTCAAACTAAGACAATATAACATTATTAGAGAAGAAAAACCACATCATACCACATTGGTAAAAGTTTTGGGTTTTCTAGGAATAATGCTGTCATGGTATATATTTCAGTTCCGCATTCACTGAACATGCAGATTCATGATGACGGCAATAAGTTGAGTCACAACTATTTGGATTGGACCCTTGATTGAAATGTACAACCATAGAAAAATATTTTGATACATTCAATAACTGTGGCACTAGTAATTTTCTACTCCCAACAGCTGACACTTGTAAGTACACTATTGTGCATGTACCTTACCCATCTACACAATTACTAGATTTTTTCTCCTTTTCTAAAACTCATCACGGTAAATGTCCAAGGATTCTATCATAAACTTCTGAGGATTATAATTATTTACAGAAAAAAAGAACTCTCCATATCAGCCAAATTTAGCAACTATATACAAATTATACATGAGTTGGCAATGGTGAGCCTTAAAAGGGATATCTGTTTTTTGTTCTTTCACCATTGCGATTCCATATCATACAAACCAAAGTTTCAACCAACCAATCAATTTGATCATCTGGGTGTGCATACTACGACTGTGTGTGCCATGTAAACTGCCAATAAGTCTGCCTATGTTAAACCTCCCCATGCTCCTACTTCATGAAAGCCCTGAATTAGGCTACCTTTTTAGCTGATGGTGGCCCTTTGTCCTTGTAATGAAAAATAAATAAATCCAATTTAAAGTTATAATATATGAGGGAGAGAAGGAAGCAACATAGCAAGAACTAATATCATAATCTAATTATACTCAAGTGCATGCGCCAAGAAATATTTCCAACTTCACAATTTTACTATCTAGAACATTTTTAACTTGTCTAGATAAAGAAACAAAGTTTATTTTTTTATACTCACCATATTTACAATCTTTTCTGCAGACATAGAACTGAGTTTTCCGATATAAACAGCAGGTATATTGTGCTGAACTGCTTCCTTGTCTTTATATTGCAAACAGACAAATGGAAGGATTTCATTTCCAATTTCTTCTAGCAATTGTCTCCAAGCAGCCATGCGTTTAATTTCCATCTGTCGCCTGAGTTCAGTCCTAGTCCGTTTCTCAGCCTGAAAGAATGATTATTAATTTATCGTAAGATAGCAAATATTATTAATTATTAATTATTAACTTCTCCACAGCAACAACAAATATTTTATGCTTAAGATAATATAGTTAACTTGTACTACTTCACTTATAATGCACTTTTGTTAGGACTAATAGTATATGTTGGTGCAGCAGGGCCAGCAAGAGAGAGGGTGAATTGTCTGTACAAAGTAAAGCTAAACCCATCTTGATCATTCAACTCAGATTAGTAGCACAATTAAATTAAATAGAATTGAACAACTAATAAAATAAAAGAGGCTAAGAAATTACTTGGTTACAACATAGGTGATTGTTAATCCAAAACAAAAGAAAGCATTAAAAAAGTCTCCTTCATGTAGGCGGAGAAGTCTCTTACACTCGTTGAACCTTCAGAAATGTGCTAGGAAATGAATACAAGAACTGTTGAATATTTCTTAAATCCAAGGATCTATTTATAGCCCCTGTATCCGTAGCTTGAAAACGCCTTCAAAGAGGTCCAAGGCGCCTTCCATCAGATAGAGTTTATCTGCTGAGGGTAAAACTTTATCCTGGCTAACGGCTAGGGAAGGTGCCTTCCATGGGCTGGAAGGCGCCTTCGCACTGTTCATCGAAGGGGCCTTCCAAGCCATGGAAGGCGTCTTCCACAAGGCAGATAAGCTCCCATAAGCTGATCTCTTAGTGTGGGTGATGCTCCAGCTATTCAGAGTTGAGCTCACCCGAATCCAACTCTGACCTTCTCTTCGAGTAGCCTTCCTACTCGGCTTCTTGTCCCTCGGACTGTCGCGCTCATCATTCTCGTCCGGCGATGTCCTCTTCCGCAACACCTCGTCCTTCGGATGCACCGAGCCCATCGACTCCTTTCCCGTGTCATCATTTTCGCTAGTTGCATCTTCCGCTCGACTTCTTGTATTCCTAAGCTCCTGCACACTTAAACACAAGGATCAACTACAATAGGACCTAACTTAACTTAGTTGACCACATCAAAACTACTAGAGGTACTTACGATCTTCCCCTTTTTGATGTGCATCACCCTAAGTTAAAGTTAGGATTAAACAAACTAATAACATAATTATGTAAACATTTTGCAGTTAGAATAAGATATTACAATTCAAAGAATTAAGCAAGTTAACCAAATTGCAAAATTAGTAAAAAGGTAAAAAAGTCTTTACTCCTTAACTTATACCTATTTTTTCTCCTTTGATCACATCAAAAATCAAGAAAAAATACGACAAATAGTTAAACAAATTAGAAAAAAAAAATTCTAGGTGTACATTACAAACATCACTAATAGGCTGATATTTTTCAGAAATAATTTTCAAACATAATCGATTTTTAATAATTAAGTTTCGATTTTGAAAAAAAAATAATTTAAAAATTACTTTTCAGTTTCGAAAAATCTTAAAAAAATTTGTCAAATTTAAGCAGAATAAGTTAAACAAGTAGAAAAAGTTTCACAAAAAGATATTATTTAGTCTAATAGAAATGATTTATTTTACTAAAGCAACTTATTTTCAAAAATAAATCAAAAAAATATTTTTCAACTCTAAAAATTCTCCAAATTTTTCTTGAATATGATATACAGATTGTGTAATATTGGAAAAATCAAAGTTCCTGAATTTCTATTTTTCTGAATATTTTATATTAAAAATTAACTTTTAACAAAAAAATTATAATAAATCAAATAAAATTCGAAAAATGTTAAAAAATTTTGTTATGATAGAAGACCTCATGTTTTATCCCGAAAAAATAAAAGATTTCAAAGATCAAGTCTGAAAATTATTTTTAATTTTCAAAATATCTTTTTCGTTAATAAATTCATAGAAAATAATTTATTAGTTAGAAAATTGTAAAAATATTTCCTTTGACAGAGTATTATATTTTATCACAGAATAAATTGTTTTTCAAAAACTAAGTTTGTGAAATAATTTTAAACTTCAAAATACAATTTTTGTTAATAATTTTATAGAAAATAAATCATCAATCAAAAAATTCCAAATAAAATCCTGTTTGTATATCATATTTCCATTTTGCACATGAAAATTTTTTAAAATTAAGACCAGAAGACTAATGAAATAAATGATTTTATAGAAATGACTAAATTAAGTAAATTAATGCATAAATAAGATTTTGAGCAGAGAATATAACAACGAAAATTACTCAAACAATTATCTTAACATTGAAAGAAAAATTAATCTAAAATAGATTTTAGAATCCAATATGGGTTCCTACCTACTGGATTTACTAAAAATTTCGATGATACATAATTCCTAGGGAATTTCCTAATCTAGCCTTGGTGATTTCTAATGTACCAATTAATTTTACCATACTTTCTAAATTTTGATTTTTGAAAATCGTTTGAGCATGCATGGTCATTTTTCAATTTTTCTATTTATACTTTTAATTTTAATTTTCTATTTTTAAATTATCAAACATATCTAATAGACATGAATTTGCTAAGTTTCATTTTAACCTAGCATTATCTTTTTCTAGTTGTACTATATTCTTAGATAATATCTTGATAAACTCAAAAGATTGCTAGGAAAATAGTGCACGTACCTCACTTATCCCGTGTTCTTAAGCTCCCCTTCTTCGCAGAATCCCCCCTTTCATCAATGCTCATTTCTAAGCTGTTTTCATCTTCTCTATGGTGGTCTACTAATAGGGCTAGTCTGACGTATTTTTCAACTTCTGATTCCGATGATGACTCATCCCATGTTGCTTTTAAGTTTTTGTGCTTTGATTTGATTGGCACTTTCTTTTTCTCCTTCGTCTTCAGTTTTGGGCAATCATCCTTGACGTGCCCTTCTTCATTGTAATTGTAGCATCGGATCTTCCGCTTGCTCCGAGATTGTTTCTTAGACTGAATCTTATAAAATTTATTAGATTTAATAAACTTACTAAATTTTCTTACCATTAGGGCCGCTTCGCCTTTGTCGATTGACGCTTCGGAGTCTGAATCGTCTGTTCTTGCTTTCAGGATAACGTCCTGATTGGGCTCCTTTTTCAATTCTACACATCTAGATTTGTGAAGTTCTAAAGTGGAAAATAAATTTCTAAAGTACTTACCTCTAGATCTTTTCAAATATAATAGGAGTCTACTATAAACGTCCAATCTTGTGTCCTAGGGAAAGCATTTAACGCATACCTTAAAGAATCTCGGTTAGTTACTTGTTCTCCGAGATTCGTAAGTCCGGTGATTAACTCCTTCAGCTTAGCGTGCAGTTGTGCTACTGACTCTCCTTCTTTCAGCTGGAAAATGGTCAATTGGTTCTGGAGCAGATCCCGTTTAGCGAGCTTGACTTCGAACGTACCTTTGTAGCTCTAGGAACTTTTCCCAAAGTTCCTTTGCTGATTTGTAGGCGCTGATTCTGCTGACTTCCTGCGGAGATAGCACGCTCAGCAGATAGAATTCGGCTCGTCCATTTGCTACGAAGTTTGCTTGCTCCTTCTTGGTCCATTGGTATTCCTCTTTTTCACTTCCTTGTGGGTCTTTGGGAGCTACAAAATCATATTTAATTATTAAAAGCAATCCAAAGTATGTTTTAAAGAATACCTCCATGTGTTTCTTCTATGTTGCGAATTCTTCCTCGAACTTCAGCAGGTAGATAATCGATCAGGTCATTGTCTCGGTGCTTCAGTCGGCGGTTAGTTCTTTTGAGGCGTTCTAGCTCTGATGTCACTTGTTGGTGCAATGGGGCCGGCAAGAGGGGGGTCAATTGTCGGTACAAAATAAAGGTAAACCCTTCTTGATCTTTCAACTCAGATTAGTAGCACAATTAAATTAAATTAAATAGAATTGAACTAATAAAATAAAAGAGGTTAAGGAATTACTTGGTTACAACTAGGTGGTTATTAATTCAAGGCAAAAGAAAACACTAAAAAAGTCTCCTTTGTGTAGCGGAGAAGCTTTTTACACTCGTTGAATGCTCAGAAATGTACTAGGAAATGAATACAAGAGTTGTTGAATATTTCCTAGGTCCAGAGATTTCTTTATAGTCCTTGGAAAATGTTATCCGCAGCTTAAAGACACCTTTAAAGAGGTCCAAGGCACCTTCCATCGAATAGAGTTTATCTGCTGAGGGTAAAACTTTATTCTCGGCTAACGGGGAAGGCGCCTTCCATGGGCTGGAAGGCGCCTTCGCATTGTTCATCGAAGGCGCCTTCCAAGCCATGGAAGACATCTTCCACAAGGCATATCAACTCCCATAAGTTGATCTCTTCGTGTGGGTGATGCTCCGGCTATTTGGAGTTGAGCTCATCCGAACCCAACTCCGACCTTCTCTTTAAGTAGCCTTCCTACTTGGCTTCTCGTCCCTCGGACTGTCGCGCTCATCATTCTTATCCGTCAATATACTCTTCCGCATCACCTCGTCCTTCGGATACACCGAACCCGCCAACTCCTTTCCCGTGTCATCCTTCTCGCTAGCTGCGTCTTCCGCTCGACTTCTTGTATTCCTAAGCTCCTGCACACTTAAACACAAGGATCAAATGCAATAAGACTTAACCTAACTTGGTTGACCATATCAAAACTATCATGGGGTACTTATAGTACACTGTCTTTTTCTGGCACAACATGGTCAAGGACAAATTGAACATCATTAATAAATGATATAAGGCATAGTAGAGGTAAATATAATGCAAAATGAACTGTTATAATGAGAAACTAGTAAAAGAAAATTAATAGTAGAATGACTAAACCCTAACAATTATATAAGATAGAATGGAACTCGAGGAGCCGTTATTGAATATATTACGTCTTAGTTAAATTCAGAATAGTTACCAATGTTTAAGTTTGTCAATTTCGGCATTGTGCCTTCAGGGATTGATTAGGTAGAGCCACAAGCTTGATACCCGTGATGCGACTTCATCCTTAGGAATTTAATAATATGGATCATCTCTTAAATAACAATCAAGAGAAATCTACAAAATCAACGGAAAAGATCTTATGGAACAATAATTCATCAAAAAAGTTAAAATTGTTTCATCTTTCTAAACTAAATATCATAACTATTACCTTGAAACAAATTAAATGGAATAACTGTCAAATCAAATTTAGCAACTTTTTAACCAATATAAATAGCAAAATTTTGAACCAACAATATCCCAAATTCCCAGTATTCTAAACTACAAAGTAATGACTTGAGAACTTTACCCTTAATTGTCCTTGCAGTCCTGAGATCTCAGTATAATCAATCTCAGATAGTTGTTCCTGGCATTTTCTATCGATAGCATCTTCAATAACTTCTAGAGAAAGCATCCCAATTTCTACTTGTATTTTTTCAAGCTCTTCTTTAGCAGCAAGCATGACATTACTGCCGACATAGTTTCCAAAGCTTTGCTCCACTAGCTTCCGTGCTTCTTCCAAAGTTCGCTTGCACTGGGAAAGCTCTTTACATTCTGGATCATTAAACATACGAGTAACTTTTGAACCCTGTCGAACATGTGGTGACGCCATATTACAACAAGTAAACAAGATATAACTTAACAGGAGATCTGCATAAACAGATGACATACAGAAAGGAGATTCAAAACCATCCCATATGAAGCAGTAAATTGTGAAACAAGTGGTTCAAGGGCAGCAGAAAGTAGTTCGTAGCACTCCTGAGCTCCTTCATAGGGTGTCTGGATAAAAACAACATAGCCCACTTCATCAATGCCTCTTCGTCCAGCACGGCCTGCCATTTGGAATAACTCATTTGGGCTTAAAAATGTTCGTCCAGTTTCACCCTTTTTGCTAAGTGAGGAGATTACTGATGTTCTAGCAGGCATATTAATCCCTGCAGCTAATGTTTCGGTGGCAAAAACAACTTTTACTAAACCACGCTGAAATAATTCTTCGACAAATGACTTCCACAGAGGTAGGCATCCAGCATGATGTGCAGCAATTCCATGCAAGAGACCCTTCACAGCAACTCCTCTAACAGCATCAGGATACTTCATCCTAAACCTCCTATATTCAAGTTCGACTTCACCAGATTCACACTCGTCTAAAAGATTGTAATCTTCAACATACTGAACTGCCGCATCACAACCTCTTCTACTAAAGATAAACCAAATGCCTGGAAGCATGTCCCTCTCTACAAGCTGCCATAAAGTATCCCTAATCTGAGGAATCTGAAGCATATAATAGCACACGACCACATGTCAGAAAAAATTGGTTTAACAAGCATACAAGAAATATATCCTCAAAGTTTCAGCAAACATCTATGGTGGTGAAAGAACTGGAATTAACCAGCAAATTGGTGACCTCAAGTTTATATTCTACACCTGCGAACGACGAATGTGGTTCATATCATTTTTTGACAATGGTGTCTGCCTTGATATATGAGCAACACTCTTGTAACCATGTCCACTGCGCATACTTTGCTTCTTAGTTTTGTTTTCACGGGATAGTTCACCTCTTGAAACAGAAGCTTGCATAAAGTCCAGAGAAAGCTTCCTTCAGAAGAAAGCAAGAAATCAAAAGATGTAGACCAACTTCAATATACAAGTTTAGTTTGGAAAACAAATGGATTACTAGATGTTGCACAAATAATTGTGAAGAATAAGTTTACACGACAATTTAGAACATAACATGGATCAGATGATATCATTCCATAATTGAAGACCACTTGAGCAGATATTTCTACCATTCTGATAATCTTAAGCCTTGATCAATTGATCTAATTCCTCCTAAGAACCCCACTTTAGGTGCTGTGGCAGTTGCCCAGTAAATATTATCGGATATTGAGTGTTAATTGATATCAGCAGTTCTGCACAACCTTGTATGCCATGAGAACATAAATGGTTAATTAGAAAATCAGCTACAAGGAAAAAGAATTGGTGAATCATATGCAAACTAAAAGATCTCCAAGAGATCAATCAAGTGGAAAAGGAGTTTCGGAATTTAAACCTAACAAACGAACCGAACCAACTGAATTTGAAAAAATTCGGTTCGGTTATTCAGAATTTCAGTTTTTTTTCTTTAAAATATCAGTTATATTGGTTAATTTGGTCGGTTTAGGTTTTAAAATCCCTTATTTGGTTAAACTGAATAAATCACAACAACAACAACAACAACAACAACAACCAAGCCTTATCCCACTAGGTGGGGTCGACTATATGAATCCTTTTACGCCATTGAACTCTATCTCTTATTATATCATGATCTATACTTAAATAAATTTTATCTTATTTTATTATTGCTAACCAAGTCTTTTTTGGTCTTCGTCTTCCTCATTTGATACGCGTGTTTGTCATAGTTTCACATTACCTAACTGGAATATTGTCCGTACCATCTTAAATATATCTCTCGGAGTTTTTCCCCAATAGATGCTGATCCGGTGGTAAGAATCCGGAACCCCATAACGAGGGGTCAACACCACGGGGAGGTCAAAGGGCCCAGCGGCCCACCAGAGAAGGACGAGCCGATCGGATTTAGAAGAAAGGGACAGCTGGTAGTAAAAGGCACCCTGGTAGGGACCAGGGTTCCGACGCTCAATGAAACAGTACATAATGACCAAGCGGAGGGACTGGCCGCCCGGCCGACGCAGGAAATTAAGGCCGTCCGGACGACGTTCTTCGCCCGGTCGGCCGGACGGACGTCCCGGCCGGGCGGTGGGTAAAGGAAGGGAACACCCTCTGACAGCCGTCAAGTCGTATGGCTACGCCATACTCCTAGTCTGGCAACGGGGTGTCCTGTTGTCCCATCGAAGACATGCTCGGACTGTAGTAGTATGGTGTCAGGTAAGCTCTCTGACAAGTGCATACCGAGGTGTGGGTTGCTGACACGTCTGTACCTCGATGAACGTGCATTAGTTCTCTCCTCGCTCTATATATATAGAGCCTCTTACTTCGCCGCAGGTACGCGAAAAAGATCATTTCTGGAGCCACCTTTTGCATTATTTGCTTGCCTGACTTGAGCGTCGGAGGGCCGTCGCCAGGACACCCCTCCCGGCCCGGTTTTGCTGCAGGTTCGCCGGAGCACTCGAGGATCCAGCAGGGAGCGCCACGTGCCCAGTGTCCGTTGACTCCTGATTCGGACAGGATCAAATTGCGCCGTCGTGGGACGCATGTCGAATCCGAAGGTGGGATAGTGACGACGACACGCGCGACAAGGCAGGGAGAACTCCGCTGGATTCGGCCGGCTGAGACACGTCACCTGCGATGGCGAAGCAGCCGAGCGGCAGGAGCAACAAGCAACATCTGCGTCGGGTGGCGGGCGGAAGCACCTCCACCACCGTCGCATTCCATCGGGCCTTATTTCGCACCACCGGCTCGAAGAGATAGAGGATCTTCTTGACGAAATGCTGGCGAGGCAGACGAGAAAGGGAAAGCTCCCGGCGGACTCGTCTCGGCGGATCAATCGCCAATTTTGGAGGCTATTCGAGACCCTCCGCCCAGTACTACGTGCCTCAACGATCGGCGAGTCTGATGGAAGCCAGACCCGGATGATCATGGGTAAGTTCGATAACACTGCCACGCTCCATCAATTCACAGATGAGTAAAGTCGAGTCTTTCTTACCACTCTCGGGATCGGCTCAGCGATGGTTTCGGAGGTTGCCGGACGGATCCATCACTTCAAGGACTTCCGAGCGGCCTTCCTCCACCACTTCGCGGTCGGCGTTATCGGAAGACAAGTGTCGGCTTGTTTGCCATCAGCAAGAGCCAGAGAAGCGCTTGAGCTTACATCCGGTGATTGACAGTGGCGATGGATATTCCAGCCACATCGGAGGCGATGATGAATGCCTTCACACGAGGCCTAGTGGATGGGGACTTCTTCCGGTCGCTCGTCAAGAAACCGCCCGAGATTATGATCACATGCTGCACCGAGCCAATGAATACATCAACGTGGAAGAAGCGCGAGCCGCCGGAAAAACTCCAATGAGAGGGCGCTATTCAGCCGGAGGAGACCGCTCGTCACCGCTGAGGACGAGGCGGCGGTCCACTCCCTCGTGTGAGGTTCCAAGTTAGTAGGCCGCTGAGCCAAAGAAGAGATGGACCCCTATGTTCGCTCCTTCCACCGGACGGATCGCACAACACGAGGGATTGTCGAAGCCTTCCCGTGGCTAATCCGTTCCTAGGAATGTCGAGCAGCGGTCTCCTCCAGTGACGAGACAAAGGACCCGTAAAGCCGGACCCGCACCGAGAGGCGACATCAACAGACGCCCGATCGACACCGATCTCCAGGCGGGAGAATCACGTCGAGAGAACGATCCGGCCGTCCGCTCGGGAAGAGGAAAATAAGCAATACTTCGAGGTGGGATCAGCGTTATTCTGGTGGGCCGGCCGGAGGAGACTCCAACCGAACGAGGAAGTCCGGCAGCTCCGGATCCACGCGGTCGGTTGCAGCCGAGCGGGCAAGTGGACCGAAATCACTTTCGGACCACAGGACTTAGAAGGAGTTGAAGTGCCCACGACGACGCTCTGTTCATTAAAGCGGTAATAGCAAATTATACTATTCACGCGTATTCGTTGACACTGGAAGCTCGATCAACATCGTATTGAAGGCGTTCGATCACTGCAAATTGATCGAGCCAGCTACCCGACAACCCGCTCTATGGGTTTACTGACGAGTTGTGGTCAGACAGATCCTGGCTACTATTGGGAGAGGAGCGCTCGGGAGGACCGGGACCATAAATTTCGTGGTGGTCGACTCTCCCTCATCCTACAACGTCATTTTGGGACGACCGGCGCTCATTCCGCTCGTCTCAACCTTCCATCAGAAGATCAAGTTCCCGTGGAGGACAAAGTGGGAGAAGTGCGAGGAGACCAGCTAGCGGCTCGGCGATGTTACATCGAAATGGTCGAGCGAAGCTAACGCTCGGAAGGCGCCCGAATCGAGGTACACGCCATAGCCGAGAAACCTCCCGCTTTAATTTATGATGAAAGGAGGAGGTTCAGATCCATCCGACCCGATCGGAGGCCACGACTTTATCGCCTCGATCCGGAGGAGAAGCGAAGGAGGAACCGATCGATGCCTCCAGCGAAATCATGATGTCTTTGGACACATGAGTTGCCGAATTTCGCCGAACCTAGCGCATGAGTTGCATGTCCGACCGGATGCTCGGCGATGAAGCGAGAAAAAGGATTTCGGTGCGGCGAATGCCATCATCCGGGAAGTAGAAACTTCGGAGGCCGCCACATCGCGAGGTGCGGTTCCCAGTGGGCGGCCAACGTAGTATTGGTCTCAAGCCGGGCGGCAAGTGGAGAGTCTGCGTCGACTTCGGGACTTAAACAAAGCATGCCCCAGATTTTTATCCCCCGGATAGATCACCGGTGGACTCTACGGTGCGAATTAATTGCATGACGCCTACCAGGATATCATGAGTGCGCTCGGGAAGATCAAGAAAAGTAAGCTTTACCGACGACACGTATTGCTATAATGTGATGCCGTTCGGATTGAAGAATCCGGGGCCACCTATCAACGCTTGATAAACAAAGTGTTCGGGAGCAGATCGGGCGAATCTGGAAGTCATGTGGACGACATTCTTATCAAATCCGTCCGAGCGGCCGATCTCTTGAGGACATGGAAGAAACCTTCCGAACGCCGCAAATATGAAGTCAAGCTAAATCCCGAAGTGTTCGGAGCAAAAGGAGGGCGTTCTTGGGGTGCATAGTGACCGAGCGGGAATCGAAGCAAAACCAAGGTGAAAGCTCTACAAGACATGCCGCCTCCAAGAAATACAGGATCTGACCGGTCGGATAACCGCGTTGTCAGATTCATCTCAGCGCCGGAGCCTCCTTTCTTGAAATTTTGCAAGGCCACTAAATTTCAGGACGAGGAGTGCGATCGGCGTTCAAGAATTGAAGACGATCTTAATTCCCACTGTCTTAGCCAAGCCGATCGGGGTGAATCACTTTATGTTTATCTGTCTTCATGAGCATGTTGTAGGCTCGGCACTTGTGAAGAGCCGGTGTATTTTCTAAGCCACATTTTAAAAGATGCTGAATCTCGTTACAACGGGCTCGAGAAGTTGGCCTTTGCTTTGGTTCTAGCCGCTCGGCGCCTTCGACCATATTTCTTGGCTCACACCATCATTGTCCGGACGAACAGCCCGCTAGGAAGAGTGTTGTTGAATCCAGAAGCGTCCGGACGGCTCATCAAATGGACTATAGAGTTGAGCGAATTCGATATCAAATACCAGCCCCGCTCGGCGATCAAAGCACAATCCTTGGCTGATTTTGTGACCGAAGTGCAAAGGCCAGAGCCGGAAGCCATGTGGAGAATATATGTGGATGGGTCTTCCACTCGACTCGGAAGTGGGATCGGAATATTACTACTCTCACCTCAAGAAGAAAAGATGCACCTATCCGTCCGGCTAGATTACAAAGCTACCAACAATGAGGCAGAGTATGAGGCCCTTATAGCCGGATTGCAGGCAGCACGGCATGTGGGAGCCGGTCGGGTGACACTTTATTCGGATTCACAGTTGGCCGCTCAGCAACTTTCCGGCACCTTTGAAATCAACTGCGTTCGGCTTAAACTCTACGCTGAGGCCTTTGAAAAACTCAAAGCTACTTTCCGAGAGGTGCTTATTCAGAAGATTCCCCGAACGGAGAACCAGGCTGCCGATGAGTTAGCCAAACTCGCAAGCTCAATAACGCCGGTCGCCATTCAGCAACCAATTGAAAAAATACTGCTGGTGGCGCATGTCGACCGGATGCAAGGCCTCACGTTTCCAAGCGACTGGAGGACACCTATTATAGAATTCCTCCGTTCGGGCACCACACCATTCGATGAATATGCAGCCCGGCTCCTCAGAAGAAGAGCCGATCGGTTTACACTCATCGGAGATCAGCTTTACAAGAAAGCTTTCTCGCGCCCGTTGCTGAAATGTGTAAGCTCGGAGGACTCAGCTTACATCCTCCAGAAAGTACATCAAGGATCATGCGGGGGTCATCCGGGCGGGCGCTCGTTGGCCAAGAAGATCCTCTTGGCCGGATACTTTTGGCCAACTTTACAAACAGATGCCGCTCGAACAGTATCTACCTGCCTTTCATGCTAGAAGTATCACAACTTCTCCCACCGACCGGCCAAAGAAATGAAGGCATCAAGCGTTTCATGCCCGTTCGACCAATGGGGAATGGATATCGTCGGTCCATTTCCGATGGCGGCCGGGCAGAGGAAATTCTTACTAGTGGCGGTAGACTATTTCTCCAAGTGGGTGGAGGCCGAGCCGCTGGCAAAGATCACTGAACAAATGGTTAAAAAATTCATCTGGCAACACATCATTTGTCGGTTCGGCATCTCTCGCCGACTAGTGTCCGACAACGGGCGGCAATTCACAGGGAAGATGTTAGAGGATTGGTGTAAAAGCTACGACATTGAGCAACATTTCACGTCCGTGGCCTATCCTCAGAGCAACGGTCAAGCTGAAGTCGCCAACCGGGAAATTCTTCGTATTTGGGAGGGAGTTGGCCGGATGAAGTGCCGAGCGTCTTGTGGGCCATCCGAACGACGCCAAAAGAAGGGACAGGAGTCACACCGTTCCATTTGGTATATGGCGGCGAGGCCGTCATTCCGGTTGAAGTCGGCGTCGAGTCTGCCCGGATCTAGAGCTACGATGATGACAACGCCGAAAGGAGGAACATGGAGCTGGATTTGGTAGAAGAGGAGAGGGCAAAGGTGATGGCATACCGTCAGCGGATGAAGCAAAACTACAACCGGCGCGTCATTCCCAGATCATTCCAGGTTGGCAATCTTGTCTGGAAGAAAGTCAAGCCGGTCGGCGACGTCGGCAAGCTTGAAGCTCCGTGGGCAGGTCCCTTTAAAATCATCGAGAAGCTCCGCTCGGGTGCGTATTACTTGGAGGATAAGGAAGGTCGGCAGCTAGATAGGCCGTGGAGCGCGAACCACCTCCAGCCTTACCGAGCAGAGTGAAAGGTGTGCCTATGTAAATCATCCTGTGTACTTTTTTAGACTGAATACTTGAAATGCAGAAATAAAAAATCAAGAAAACAAATATAAGGCATTGTCAACGAGGATCGAAGGCCCCGTACCGTTCGGACGGAGGTAAATTATCCGAGTCAAAATGCTCAATGCTGAAGACCCCATGCCATCCGGCCGGGCGTACAATACCCAAGCATCAACACAGATTCCGAAGGCCCACGAGCCGATCGGCCTGGAGGTTTATATCCGAGCTGGGAGCTCGAAGACGAAGGCCCCGAGCTGCTCAGCCGGAGGTATATTGTACGAGCCAAAAGCTCAATTCCGAAGACCCTGTGCCGTTCGGCCAGGTAAACGTTGTCCAAATTAGGCTTAAAAAGCTCGTCTAGCCCAAACGTTAAACCGCCGACCGGCTATAAATAACCGCGCCGTCGAGCACCGACGTTAAATATCGAGAGACGAGCCGGCGTCTATAAACGTCCGAGCGGAAAGCCGACGACCGGCTATAAATAATCGAGCCGACCGGCTATAAATAACCGCGCCGTCGAGCACCGACGTTAAATATCGAGAGACGAGCCGGCATATATAAACGTCCGAGCGGAAAGCCGACGAGCCCCGTCGTTAAAAATCGAGAGCCGCGCCGACCGGCTATAAATAACCGCGCCGTCAAGCACCGACGATAAATATCAGGAGACGAGCCGGCGGCCGAGTCGACCACCGACTATAAACTTTCGAGAGGCAAGCAAAGGATGGTTAATCGGAATTAAAGAGGCAAACAAGTTTGCGCGCTGAGCGGCTAATCAGGCGCGTAATGAGACATTAAAGATAATTCGCTCGCCTGGCATAGCGAGGTGCCGAGCGGGATGATTATAAAGAATACTTAGTAAGTTCTTGCCACAATAAAAGGTGAAAGGAATAGAAGATCATCTATTACGCAAGCCAAAAAAGTCATTACAGAGATAGCCTGGGCCGAACGGCGGGAATACAAAAAAGTTTATAAAAACGCTCCTCACACATCAAAATCAAAAAGAGCGTCGGGGATGGTGTCCATCACGCTCGTTAGATCCTCGGGGGGATGGTCAGCTCGGCAGGCAGGTGACCTTTGGTCTTTAGATATCCCACCACCGCCTTAATCGCCTCCTCGAACGTGAGGGATATCTTGTCGGTAAACTTCTCTCCGAAGCCCTCCGAGCAAAGGAACGCTTTCCTCACTTCGTCAAAGCGGGCCGACTCCCCCTCTTGGTATTCCTTGAGCGCGGCGTGGGCGGCATCTCTGGCGGCTTGGAGCTCTGCCAAATCTCCGTCGAATCTTTGGAGATCCGCCGAGCGGCCCTCCTTCTCGGTGGCCAGCAGGGCGTCCAAGTCTTTGATGCGTTGTTCCAACCCCCTGATCTCCACCTTCATATGGTCCATATCATTGATGGCCTGTTGCTTCCGAGTGTTCGCCGTTTTGAGCTCCTTCTCCCGTTGCTTGATCATCGCTTCAAGCCGAACGACTTTGCTCGCCAAATCGTTAGCCCTTTTCCGTTCGGCATCGCGATTTTTGGCCTTCTCCAGAGCGGCCGTTGCCCCCCGCGGGTTTTTCTTTTTTCAATTCGGCCTCCAGCTCGGCCAATCGATCGCTAATAGCGATCTGCTCCACCCAGTTCTACCAACAAATGTCCCCAGATTAAAAACATAATTCGAATATGCAAACAAAGAAAAGGAGAGCATACCCGTGGCTTTGTTGAAGGTTGCTATCGCCTGCCGGGAGTCATCTTGGCTACGCCGAGCATCTATCCAGCTTGGGCAAGAGGCCCGTCGAGTGTCTCGCTTGGGGACCATTGGCCGATCAGCCGTATGACGCCTCGAGGGAGGCGCGAGCAGTCTTTATCACCGCGCTCGGCTCGCTCGAAGCGGCCTTATCGGACGCCCACCCGTAAGAGGAGGAAGCTCACCCATCGCTGATCGCAGAGTTGGAAGGGGGACGGCGGCACCTCAGGCGGCCCTCGGAGAACCCCGAGGGTTGGGGTACTCGAGGAAACCGTCCGGACAGCACCGTGCGCGCTCCGCTCGGTGGCTCATCAAGTTTAAGCGAGGCAGATTCTGGTTGTCGGCACATCCGAGTGCGTAGCGGCACATCATCGGCTGAACGACCCTCTACCTCGGCCTCAGTAGGAGGTTCCAGGTCGCCCGCGGCCTCATTGTGAGAGGCAGGGACATCTGAGGCTTCGGGGACAATTGGTGCCCCCTCACCTTCTCCGCCGGCCGGATTAGATGGAGCAAAGCCCCGCTCGGCGGCCTCCTTGTTCGTCACCTCCTTAATCTGAGCGGCCTTCAGTTTGAGCTTCTCGGTAGCTCTGGCACGCCACATGACTTCAGCTGCAGAAGCAAAAAATAAATCAGTTAGAACAAAACAAATGGGAAGATAAGGAAACTTACTCATGCTGCAGGGCAGATCAGCTGGGATAGAAGACAAGCCGAATATATGCATTACTCCCGGAAGGAGCATCTCGTCAATATGATAGCGCTGACCGACTAGCCGTTCGGCTGCATGGAGATAGTCCGCGTCGCCTCTAAACTTGCCGAGCTCCGGTTGCGCGGGCATAGCCGTCTGCCACTTGGTGCGGAAAGTCGGCCGCTCGGGAAAACGTATATAGAAAAAATGCTCCTTCCAATGTTTGTTGGAGCTCGATATGATCGAAAACACGAAGCCTATCCTAGACTGGAAAACAAAGGTACCCCACTCAGCTTGCTTGGGATAGTAGAAGTAGTGGAATATTTTTGGGTCCAAGGGGATGTTGTTCAGCTTGAACAAAACTATCACTTCGCCCAGCAGCCTAATAGAGTTGGGAACTACCTGGCCGAGCGGAATGCGGAAATAGTTGCAGACTTCTAAGAAAAATTTGTGGGGTGGAAAATGCAGTCCGGCCAGAAATTGGTCTCGGAAGAAAAGCACTGTGCCGGACGGCGGTTCATGAGGTCGATCGGCCGATGTGGCTAACACTATTTGGTGGTCGGTCGGCAGGTCATAGGTCTGGACGAGATGCAATGCGTCTTCCTCATCAAAACGGCTCTCCATGGCCGTGTACCATAGACCAGGAGCGCCGCCGGTCGACTGTGAAGTGCTAGTCATGGTCAAGGGACGGGAATATAGGATTCCGAGGGAAGGGGCGAGCAAAGGATGGAGAAAAGCCGATTGCAGGAAACGAGTAACAAAAAGAAGAAAACGCTGGGAACAAGAAAAAAGGCCTTACAAACAAAGAAGATGATCGACGAAGGGCTGAGGTTTGCCAAAGAGTTGAGGGGCGAGGTCGCCGGAAGAGAAAACGAGCAGAGAAGTGCCGGAGGAGAATGAAGCAGCGAGGCGGCGGCGGAAGCGGAGCCGCAAGCTTTATATTGCCGCTCGGAAGCAACCTCCACCGTCCGATCCAGGTCGTTGATAACGAGGTCATCATCCAGCCGTTCATTTCAAACGGCGGTTGTCCCATCGGAAGTGACGCCACCGCCATGCGCTGACAAGCGCACGATCGCCACGCGTCAGTAAGATACTGGCCGCATTTAATGAGCTCCCCTTACTGTGCGCAGTGCACGTGATAAACAGTGGGAAGGAGCATTGGACATGGATTCCAAGAGAAGCACAAGGCACGGACAAGATACTGCCGAACGGATGAGCATCCTTATGCCTGGCTGAGCGGACTAATGCAAGGATCATTGCTCAGTTAGATCGGCAGTCCAGTCAGTCGGACTGCGCCTCCTTCGACTAGACTCGAGGGGGAGGCAAGTGATCCGGTAGTAAGAATCCGGAACCCCATAATGAGGGGTCAACACCACGGGGAGGTCAAAGGGCCCAGCGGCCCACCAGAGAAGGACGAGCCGATCGGATTTAGAAGAAAGGGACAGCTGGTAGTAAAAGGCACCCTGGTAGGGACCAGGGTTCCGACGCTCAATGAAACAGTACATAATGACCAAGCGGAGGGACTGGCCGCCCGGCCGACGCAGGAAATTAAGGCCGTCCGGACGACGTTCTTCGCCCGGTCGGCACGGTCGGTGGGTAAAGGAAGGGAACACCCTCTGACAGCCGTCAAGTCGTATGGCTACGCCATACTCCTAATCTGGCAACGGGGTGTCCTGTTGTCCCATCGAAGACATGCTCGGCTGTAGCAGTATGGTGTCAGGTAAGCTCTCTGACAAGTGCATACCGAGGTGTGGGTTGCTGACACGTCTGTACCTCGATGAACGTGCATTAGTTCTCTCCTCGCTCTATATATATAGAGCATCTTACTTCGCCGCAGGTACGCGAAAAAGATCATTTCTGGAGCCACCTTTTGCATTATTTGCTTGCCTGACTTGAGCGTCGGAGGGCCGTCGCCGGGACACCCCTCCCGGCCCGGTTTTGCTGCAGGTTCGCCGGAGCACTCGAGGATCCAGCAGGGAGCGCCACGTGCCCAGTGTCCGTTGACTCCTAATTCGGACAGGATCAGATGCAATTTCGATTTTCTCTCTAATCCTCTCATTTCTTATTTTATCCATCCTCGTATATCCACACATCTACCTTAACATCCTTATCTCTGCAACTCTCATCTTTTGCTCATGTGCTCGAGTCATAACCCAACATTCAGCTCCATATAACATAGCATGTCTAACTGCGAATTTATAGAACTTTCCTTTAAGTTTTAGAGGTACTTTAAGGTCACATAAAACACTCGACGCTCCCCTCCATTTCAACCATCCTGCTTATATTCTATGTAAGACATCTCTCTCAATCCCTCTATCGTTTTATAAGAATGATCCTAAATATTTAAAGCTCTTGGTTCCGAACAACTCGTCCTCTCCTATCTTAACAATTGTCTCATTACTTCTAATATTGCTAAACTTAAATTCCATATATTCTGTCTTTAATCTATTAAGCCTAAAATATTTCCCTTCTAGTGTTTCCCGCCAAGATTCTAGTTTAGCATTTACTCCTTCACGTGTTTCATCTACCAAAATAATATCATCTGCAAAGAATATGCACCACGGTACTGTGTCTTGAATGTGCGCAGTGAGTTCGTCCATAATTAGTGTAAAAAGATAGGGACTTAGAGTTGATCCTTGATGTAACCCTATCTTTATTGGAAATACTTCAGTTACTCCGCCTGAAGTTTTTACTCTGGTTGTTACATCCTCGTACATATCCTTACTTAGTTTAATATATGTTACGCTAACACCTCTCTTTTCTAAAATTCTCCATATGATTTCCCTTGGAACTCTATCATAAGTTTTTTCTAAGTCAATGAATACCATGTATAGATCTTGTTTTTGCTCCCAATATTTTTCAATTAATTATCTAAGAAGATGTATATCTTCTATTGTCGACCTTCCAGGCATGAACCCAAATTGATTTTCGATCATTGTGGTCTCTTTCCTTAATCTTTTTTCTATTACTTTTTCCCAATGTTTCATGGTATGACCAAGGTTTAAAATTTCGACCCGTGCCGAGGTTTCAGTCTCAGACCGGAACGATACAGTTTCGGTATCGTATCGTGTCGTACCGATACAATTTCGATATTTTTTATTTATCTATAGTAATTATAAGATAAATATGTTTATTGTGTATATAAAAATAAGTTGTATATTGATTTATTATAAGTTCTCAATTATTGAATAATTTAATATTGTTAGAAAAAATAATTCAAATTAAAATGGAAGTATCTATAATAATAATAATAATAATAAATATATAAATTAATACAAGATATTACTTTATATTAATAATAATTATATAAATTAACTATTTATTCATTTAATTAATTATTAATTAAATAATATATATTTTAAATAGTAAAAAATATCAAGTAAAAGAATTTTTAAAAAAAATTTAAAAATATCATAATATAAATATAATTTATTAGAATTTTTTAAAATTTTTTTTAGAATTTTTTTAAAAATTTAAATGAAATTTAAAATAATAAAAAATATATTAGAATATAAATAAGAATTATTATATATTTTTTAAAATTTTTAAATGAAATTTAAAATATTATTTTTTCAGAATATTAATTAATAAAATTTATTTAATTTATTTTAATTTTAAATATATTTTTTATATATTTTATTAGGATAATTTAATTAGGGTTTATAAAAACCTCTTCGAAATATCGCACATCCTCTACACATCCTCCTTGGGAATTCTTTAAATTAATTAAATAAAATAAATAATTATTAAAAACAGAAGAAGAAAAAAACTCGGGCAGTACGCGAGATCGCGCCGCGATCATCGCGGGCGATCCCGCGAGGGGCGTCCAGCGGCACCGGAAGCGTCGTCGGACGCTTCCGGCGTCGCAAAAGCCATCGCGCACGATGCCTTCGGCGCTGCAGAAGGCGTCGCGGGACGCTGCCGGAAGCATCCCGCGTCTCCTCCGGTGCCGACGGAGGCATCCTGCGTCTCCTCCGGCGCCGCCGAGACGGGGACGCCTCCCGTGTCGGTTTCGGCCGCCCGGCGGAACGGTAAAAACCATCCATGTCGGGCGGCACGAAACGACATTTCAAACACTGGGTATGACTCATTAGTTTAATACCCCTATAGTTTATACAATTTTGTACATCTCCATTGTTCTTATATAAGGGAACTAAAGTACTTATCCTCAATTGAACATGCATTTTTTTTCGTTTTCAATATCATGTTAAATAATTTTATAAGTCATTCAATACCTTATTTCCGTAGACACTTCCATACATTTATTGGAATATCGTCTGTGTGCATCACATTTAAAGTTTGTTCTACTTTTAAAGTTTGAATTCTACGATAAAAATTGAAATTTCTATGCTTATTTGACCTACTTAAATTACCTAAGTTTTGTTGGTCACCAAAATCTTCATTAAAAAGTTGATGAAAATACCTCTTCCACCGCAGCATCGTTTACTAATACACTATTACATTCATCTTTAGTACATTTTATTTGGATAAGATCTCTTGTTTTCCTTTCTCTCACTTTAGTTATTCTATAAATGTCTCTTTCCGCTTCTTTTACAGTAAATTTTTGATATAATCGTTCAAAAGTTTCATTCTTTACTTCACTCACTACTTCTTAATTTCTTTCTTGGCTATTGTATATTTTTTTAAGTTTTCTTCGTTCTTACAAATATATAATTCCTTATAAGCTATTCGTTTTTCTTTCACTTTCTCTTGTATTTTCTCATTCCACCACCAAGATCCCTTACGTAATGGTGCATGTCCCTTTGACACACCGAGTACACTCTTAGCTACTATTTTCAACTTTGATACCATCTTATCCCATGTTGTATTAGAGTCATCGTATATTTCACCTAATGCTTGTACTTCTACCTTCTCCTTAAATATATTTTGTTTCTTATCCTTTAACTTCCACCACTTAATTCTAGGAGTCGTATATATTTTCTTGCTATTAATACTATGTTTGAGGCATATATCCAACATTACTAACCTATGTTGGGTAGTTAAACTGTTTTATGTGATGACTTTGTAATCTTTACAAATTTTTCTATCCTTCTTCCTAACCATAATAAAGTCAATTTGCGATTTATTATTCCCACTTTTGAACATGACTAAGTGTTCTTCTCTTTTCTTAAAAACGTATTAGCTAATATAAGGTCATGTGCTATCGCAAAATCTAATATAATTTTCCCTTCCTCATTTCTCGTTCCAAACCAATAACTCCCATGTACCCTCTCATATTCATCATTTTTCACTCCGATATGCCCATTTAGATCACCTCTTATTAAAATCATTTCATTTGGTGGAATATTTTATAATATTTCATCTAAATCGTCTCAAAACCTTGATTTGGTAGCTTCATCTAATCCTACTTGCGGTGCATATACGCTAATTATGTTTATAGTTTCTTTTGCCACTATTATCTTAAGGCTATAGTCTTATCCCTTTTTCTAACTGCTCCTGCAACTTCATCTTTTAACGAACTATCTACAATAATACCCACTCCATTTCTTGCTTTACTCTTTTCAGTATATTATAACTTAAAACCCGAGTTCTCTATCATCTTTGCCTTCTCGCATATCCATTTTCTCTTGTACACACAAAATGCTAATTATTCTCCTAATCATTATATCTACTACCTCCATTAATTTACCAGTCAGAGTTCCTATGTTCCAAGTTCCAAATCTTAGATTATTAGTTTTCATATCATATTTGTTCTTATCCAATCTATGGTTTGAGAACTCTTGTCTATTTAACACTACACCCAAGTTCCCATAGAGATGTAGCGGTCTTTGCTAATACGTTGTAGCGGTCCTTGCTAATACGTTATAGTCAGACCTGTAACGCGAACTATTGCATATTTAGCACTACACCCAAGTTATGGAGATGTAGCGGTCCTTGCTAAGACGTTACAGTCGGACCCTGCAACGCGTTTCTTCCGAGGAACAACCTAGCATTAACACAATAGTTTAATGAATTCATTCATTGAATATTGGTCATAGTTTTAACGCTGGTTGGCAACCTAACATAATCCTCCTCCTTTATCAGGTTTATCTGGATTAAACCGAATAAATCAAAATAAAAAACTAATCGGCAAATTCCTAAGTAAGTGAACCTATAAATTTCTAACTAATCGGTAAATATCACACCATCATTGTTGAAAAATTCAATTAATTCGGTTAATTCAGTTTTCGACTGAATTAACTGATATTTTATTGGTTAGGTTTGTTCGTTTTTTTATTGGAAAATTTGATCAGTTCGGTTGTTCGAAAAAAATCGGTGTTTCAGTTAATTGGATTTAGTTTGGTTCGGCTTTATCCGAATACTCAACCCTACACAATGCCACTCATTACCTTACTAATCCATGCATGTGTTACACAGATACAAACAGTTTACACATGGCAAAGTCATTTTTATAGAATCATAATAAAAAGAGCATTAACACCAAACATTATTTCTCCAAGTAAAAATCCCAAAGTTCAAGAATACAAGATTACTGAAATTTTTTCAAACAAGTTCATCGAGCTAAACCTATAGTATGATGCAGGATAGAGAAGCTAAAATGTTAGCTTGAGCACCTAACATGTATACATTAAACCAAGGAAAAAAGGTTGAGAAATATTTCAAGCAGTCTTTATAACCTATTACAGGACTTAAATATGCTTAGCATTACCACAAATACTATCAGGAACTACCTGTTCATTTTTTTCCCTTTCTCATCAAATAGTGGTAACAGAGAGTTCTTCAGCGAGAAGTGCCATGTAAGGGGAACTGGCCGTTTAGTGGATGTAACTAACTCTGTTTTACCATGAACCTGCATTCAAGTAATTGGATTTGTCAAGGTTGGAATGCAAGCTATTCAATAAGATGCAACAAAAAAGCATAAGCCTGATCCTATTAATGTCTATATTTAAGATGTACTTATAGGTTCATCCTTTCATCAATCATTTAAACATAAAGAATTAAGCCTCTTAATAAGGTTGTACTACATTACTACGAAGAGATTAAATTGTGTGCATGCACTTCAAAAAGTCATGCTTCTCATCTGAAATTTGTTATGAATCACTTCTGACCAATTTGACTCTTGAACTTGTACTTTTATATATGCTAAAACTTTGATATTTTGAGGTATCACCTTGACCTATACACAATAGTCAATAATAATTCTCTGCATAACCAACAGGGAACTCCCATGAAAATTCTCTTTTAATGATGTGTTTCCAACAAAAGTTTCTCAAACGTCAGGTGTATTTTTAATTTTTAGTCAACAGTATACATATTCATTAATTGACAACTCCACATTGAACCACTATCCAAGGTCATATATACTTTCACACAGGAAATAAATTCAAAAGAAGAGAGTGATAACTAATAACCATATCCTTTATATCTATTAGTGTGCTTCCAACAAAAGTCTCTCAAAGGTCAGGTGTAATTTAAAATTCTAAAATCACATATGCAAATTTAATAATTGACAAACTCTGCATCGAGCTACTACCCTATGTCATATATGTACTTTCTCACAAGAAATGAATTCAAAAGAGAGAGAGTGATGACTAATAATCATGGTTTAATTGACATTGTTAGCAACTTTAAGAAAATTATGAATTCCACAAGAGAACACAAACAAAATGGATATCAATGTAGGGGAAGTTGAGGTGGCTTGAAGATGTCAGCAATAAGTAGGATTTACAATTGTGATAGCCTAATTTAGTCTGCAATGGAGAATTATAGGCTCATGAGTAAATTAATATTAACTTGATCATAAGCATTTTTAGCAAATGGTTGGGAACATGGGCCTATCAAGTTAATGGAGGTTAATTAAAAAATCTGAGATTTTTGTCCCAAATAGTATCAGAGAGAATCTAGTCCTAAGCCTGACAAAGTATTTAGATAGGGTTGCCTAGGCCTTACGTCTTGTCAATCAAGATAGATTTTGCTTATAAGGGTTGCCAAGGCCTCAATCTTGACAGGGGTATCAAGCTTTAAATGGGGGAAATTGTAATAGCCTAATTTACTTTCTCATGGAGAGTTGTGGGCTAATTAAAAGAATCCATAGACTAGATGAGTGAATTACTATTGACTTGAGATTAAGCATTTTCTGATCAATTGTTGGGTGTTAGAAATTCATGGCAAGTTCTCTCATTTGAGTAGGTTGTTATAACAAAAATCTCTTTTGTTGTGCATGATATACTTGCACCCACATGCAATGATAATTTTGTGAAAACGACAGACCCTCTTAAAAGTGGATATCTACTATAGCTTCTATAGGGCAACAGGACGAAGACTAGAAATAAGAAATATGGCAGTTACACCCAAGGTTGAATTGGAAACTTCGATAGTAGCTAATCACCATGAACATGAGATAATTTGGAGAAACTCAGATAGAAGCCAATCAAATAGAATAAATAGAAAGCATCTTCCAATGAGTTGATTAATAATAGAAAAGAACATGAAAGCTTCTGGAGTCTCATCTCACCTGCTCTATCCAGCCAGCCAATTCATCTGGATTTGCTACTGTAGCAGATAGACAAATAAGTTGTACTTCTTTTGGTGAATATATAACCTGAACAATTGCCTCAATTTTACTATAAAAAACTACACAGAAACAGGAACTAGTAAACAGAATATGGCATTACTTACTATCTCCTCCCAAACTGTCCCTCGAGATATGTCACTAAGATAGTGAACTTCATCTAAGACTATCACATCAACTTGAAACAATCTGCTTGCAGAAGAAATCATTCCTATACTGGAAAAATAAACGCTAATCATTGCAAGATCTATTACCCACTAAAACAAGGGCAAAGTGATGTTCTATCAGAAACACATGATGGAGGACTTGTCAAAGCCTAAGAGCGAGCTCAATCCAACCCAAAATGCCACAGCACTTAGACAGACAACTTGTTGATATTTAAGCATGCTTAGAAGACTCACAAAGCAATGTGGGACTAAGAGGCAAAGTTTCTTTCTCACATCACTTCTTTAACTCCTGTAACATATCTGCTTTCGACTAGACTAAAACGTCTTATATTGACTCCTTGTCAAATAAGCGGTTCCTGAAGGTTAATTGATTGTTGACTTGAATTTTAGTTCAATGGATTGTCTCAAATGTTAGTACTTCTAGGGGATTCAATTTCCTAAATATCATCTTCTTCAATTTAGTTGTTCTTCATACAAGGGTAATTTATATATGAACATTGCTCTACCATCACACTAGCACTTGCTAAATGATAATCATTGTAGGCATATGGAATTGTGCCTCAATTCTATTGCTGTAACATTAGTCTTACCATATATTACTTTATTCTCAACACATGAAACCCCTTGTGCGATTTTAATCCAATGACAGTCCCAGTGTACAGATATAATAACTGACAGAACCTTAGAGTGAAAACTAACTATTTGGTACCTGAAAATTATACCAAGGATTTTCTCTTAGTTGTATTTATGATCATTAGGTAATCCTATTCCAAGAAGTTTAGTTTTTAAGAAAATTTATACTTTAATAAGCACATGACACAAAGCAAGTTCATAAAAAGGTCTAGAAACTTGTCTATGATAGCACATGTTTATCTGAAGGGCACAGGTAAATATGATTTTCTACCTCTGATCAGCTTGTCTAGTTATGACATTGAGTACCTTTGATAGAGCATGTTACGCAAAATCTCAGTTGTCATGATCAGAATAGGTGCTTCTCTGTTGATAGCTGAATCTCCAGTTAGAAGGCCAACATAGTTATCACCAAATGTCCTCCTGAAAGAATTGTATAAAATCAAATAGTGCAGTTAGTGGAAGAAAGGAATTGAACTCCATCCTTGATGTAGAGTTTCTGTTCCATATAGCTTAAAAGAGATAAGGACTTCAAAAGAGGTGTTGTGCAAAAAAAAAAAAAATGGATTGAACCAATAAAGTGGTCGCCATTAAAGAAACCTACAACGGACTAAGTAATTATTATCTTTTTCTGATCCACAAATACTGACATATAAAATACCTCACCTAGAACTCCAAAAAACTACCTTAAGTAAATAAACCAAAAGGTATGGACATCACAAAATTGACTAAACTCTGACTGTGTTAGGACCAAGAAAAATGACGATACTGAGTAGCTTGACATTAAAGTGCAACTCAACAGACAACATAATATTAGTGCAATCAACCAAATAAAATGGAAAGAAGATAAGAACGTTGGGTCTGGAAGTGTCTGTTTTCACTGGTCACTTGCAATGACTTATACATTGGCTATTTAAGTGTAGAATAACCACTTAAGAATCCAGCTAATGAGCCAAATCTACCTGAAATCCCGGAATTTCTGATTTGACAAAGCCTTCAATGGTGTTGTGTAGAAGAGACGTCTTCCTCTACAAATTGTGGCTACAGCAGCAGCTTCAGCTATTAAAGTTTTCCCACTGCTTGTTGGTGCGGAAACAACGACGGATGAACCTCTCAAGAATGCTTGGATGGCTAAGCGCTAAAAAAAAAGAAGAAATAGTCGTTGGAAAACAACATATTAGTTGAACAAACATAGGACTCTTATTATCCTTCAAATACTATTGGGAAACATGAGATAACAGGAATAATGAAAATTTTTCTATAGCACCTAATGTTACAACCAAGTGTAGGAACGCTATGTAACCGAGTTAAATCATCAAGAAGCAATAAGAGAGCAAAGTTCATGTTATCATAGCCATATTTATTCTTCTAATGTACATTCTTAGGCTTGTCAGTTTTTCATTCAATTGATTAGTTTCCTTTATTTTCACTTTAATAAGTCATTCCCTTTAATTTGTCTAAAATAAATTATTTCACTTTACTTTTTCTAAGATGTATATTGTCCTCGGATAAGCACTCTCTCGGAATTATATAAACTGAATAAATGAAATTGTAACCTTGGTAGTTAGAGATTGACCCCTCAAAGTGAAAAAAAAAAAGAAGATGAAATTAAAGGAGAATGATCTTCAATTGACTAAATATATTATTGGTCAATGAGAGATCCATATAGAGAAAATTCCATCTAGATGAGAAACCCGCAAAATATGACAATTTGTTGCTTCCATTTCGAGACAAAAAAAAAAAAAATGGAACCGAACCTGGAATTTGTCAATTGGAAAGTCATATATCCCAGCGAGCTCCTCGTAATCAATGATCTCCTGGCCAAACTCTCTCACTTCAGCAAGAAGCCTGGCCACTTTCTCTGACTTCTGCTCCTCCGATTCATTATACTGCCCGGACTCCGACTCCAGCAAAGTCGCCTCCGGTTCCCCATCCTCATCCTCCTGGTCACTCTCGGTCGAAATCCCGTCTTCGTACTCTGGGGCGGATATTTCTTCGTCCTCCTCGTACTCCTCGTCCTCGTCCGCATCCGAAAGCGGCTCCTTTATCGGGGAAGTGGATCCGAGAGGGTTCACGCGGAGAAGGAAGAGGGAAGTCAACCTCGTCGGAGCGTCGACCGTGGACCGGCGAAGCGGGAAGGCACGGCGTGAGGTGGGAGGAGGGAGGAGGTGAAGCGGAGAGGCAGAGCAGAGAGCCGGTGGTGCGAGAGAGCGCATAGCGGATGGAGCTAGCGGAGTGCGACGGCACGGAGCGGTTTTATCGTCATTGCCGGATTTTTTTTATTGTTTTTTACAAATTAATTATTAAAAAATAGAGCAAATTGCTCAAAATATTACTGAATCTATAAAATCTAATAAATATATTATGAGTTAAATCCATTTTAAATTTTTTTAATTATAATAAACTTTCACAGTGTAAATTTCTTATCGTATTCGAAAATAAAATTTTCATCATGAAAATAATATAGAGAAAAAATTAAATTCTTTAATTAAATATTTTATTTTCCCACTTTAGCCAAATAAAGTAAGTTTAGAAAATTTTAGGAGAATTTATGATATTTTAAATGAATACTGTGCCTTTTTGAAAATTACCAGTAATTTGACTGGTCACCTGCGACTCTGCGAGGTCGATAATAAGTAAATGGACGAGTCGATGTGTAGATTTGTAGTAAAAACCCAGACTCATTTCTTGCCACCTCTCGCTGTCGCCGGAACCAACCAAAGGCGCATCTCTGCGCGCACTCTCCCTCTCCCTAGGGTTTCGATCCGCCCTGTGCTCCGTCTCTCCTCGTCGTCCTCTTCGATCTACGCTCTCACTGCCATCGCCACTGCCACCGCTGGTGACCATCTCCATAACCCGAGTGCAGAGTCGATCGCTCACTGATATCCCTGTTCGTATCTGCCTCTATTTCAGCTGATGGCCAAGACCAAGCCCGGCAAGAAGGACCTCGATTCCTACACTATCAAGGGCACCAACAAGGTCGTCAAAGGTATCTCCGCGATCCCTGCCCAGATGGCTTGCTCCGTTTTGGTCTATTATTCTCGACATGGTTTAATTGGTTGTGGGGGTGCCGTCGTGTCGAAGTCGGTGACTGCGTGCTGATGCGGCCGTCGGAGTCGGAGAAGCCGCCGTACGTGGCCAAGGTGGAGAAGATCGAGGTGGACCACCGTAACAACGTGCGGGTGAAGGTTCGGTGGTACTACCGCCCTGAGGAGTCCATTGGCGGCCGACGGCTGTTCCACGGCGCCAAGGAGTTGTTCCTTTCGGATCACTACGACGTGCAGAGCGCGCACACCATCGAGGGAAAGTGTATTGTGCACTCGTTTAAGAACTACACCAAGCTTGAGAATGTCGGGGCTGAGGACTACTTCTGCCGCTTTGAGTACAAGGCGGCCACTGGGGCTTTCACACCTGATCGTGTTGCCGTGTAGGTTTTGCCTGCTTTTCATCTGTTTTCTCAATGATCCGTGATCCTAGATTTCTTGTAATTGCATCTTTATATGTCAAGTTTGTGTTTTTCCTTCTTTTCGTTTCAGGTACTGCAAGTGTGAGATGCCTTACAACCCTGATGATTTGATGGTACAATGTGATGGATGCAAGGATTGGTAAGTGAGTTCGACTCCTCATTCAAGCTGTCTGACTTGTCATTTACATAATTGCTTCAAACTAGGTTTTGGAGGACACGCGGAAAAAAATTCTATTATTTTTTTTAAGTTAAAAATTGTTATTGTCTGCATGCACTCATGATTCGGAATGCTAAAGTTGGGAAATTTCTCCAATATGGGCTTGTCCATCCATCTTGCAAAATTCCTAAACAAAATCCCTCTTTTAGAAAGGCATCAACAAGATCTCTAGTTGATAGAAAAGTTGAAATGTAAATTAGTAAAACTTATAAAGAACTAAAAATGCAAAAAAAAAAAAAAAAAACAGAAAGGAATGAATTAGATAAAAAGAAAACAATTCAAGTATGATCATTGGCTGTCGATGTTTACACTCTTTTTGGTTTGGCACGCTGCTTTTAGCTTCCTTGACATCTATATAATCTTAACCCTATTTTCCATTTTTAAACTTATTGAGAGGATATAAGGACGGAGGACTTAAGTTTACGTTGATGAAACAATATGAAACAGAAAGAATTTCCTTAAGTGGCATCTACATTGAAGGATTTGGAAGAAAGGAAAGGGAGAAACTTTTAAATATCTCGTCAACTATACCGTTGACTGAACAGTAAATGTCAATCAATTAACAAGCTAACAATTTTATTCCTTATATTTTCATTCACTTTTGACTTGATCAAAACAAACAAAGCACAAATCCTCAATATTTCTTTTATCTTTGTTTATTTCTGAGTAAACAAAGACTCTTGTGTTCATCGTTGCCAAAATCAATATCAAGATAAGAACTAGATGGTCAAAACACCTAAGTATTGCCCTTATTGGATTAGTATAGTTGATGAAATTGAAAGACAAAATCATTAAGCAAAATAAAAAAAAAAGGAGAATAATTAAAATAGTGTCAGAGATAAATATATATAAGAAAACAATATGGTGCTCAATCATAACCTACTTGAAGAAAGGGAAATGTTGAAGTCACAAAAGTGTGTGTGATCGGAAGCCTCCTTTCAAGGAAAGGGAAAGGCTGAAGTCCTCCACATACACATACACGCACATGAATGTGCGCACGTCAAAGCATTCACCCTTTTGATGAAAGGGAAAGGTTGAAGTCTCATAATTAAGATGTATATTATGTTTTATTAAATATTTGATTATCAATAACACATATAATATATAAATAGTAAATAGTATTAATAGAATTATGTTAGCAACACAATACATTATCAAATTTTCAATGATATTGTAATAATTATATTGTTATGATTAGTAGGTTAATAATGGTATCAAATTAATACAATATTATTTGATAATATCATATATTAAATTATCAGCAAACGTTAGGTTATATATATATAAGATTATTAATGTGAATTTATTTATTAATTTCTTGATAATTCTTCGAATCTATGTTTTTTTTAAAAAAAAAAAACCTCATACGTCTTTGTAAGATGATCCATTTCTTAGGAAAGATTGGATTAGCCTTTCTTCCAACTTGAGCGATTCATATCAATTTTGGCAACTTGTAACCTTTCTATTCCTTCCTTTTGGTTCTAATTGATCTTCATTTCCAAATAGTAAAGTGGGCATCGTTCACTTTATCAATTTATCAGACATTTCTGACATAGCAAATCAAAATGCTAAAAGTTTTCAAAATGAAATCAAATCGGAACTGATATGCTTCAGTCCATTTAGAATTGATATTAAAAAGGTCCATCAGTGTTATCATCTTTCAAGTATTGTATACGTACATGCTTATCTATTAAGTTCAAATTTATCAATTTGACATTGTTCGAAACCATAATCCAATCGGAACTAAAATCTTATTATTTTCAAAACCAAGCCTTAAATTGATATATCAAATTTTTTTTATTTGGTTTGATTTGTCCAGTTTGTTTGTTCACTTTTCTGTTTTGATGCCCACAGTACCAATGACACAATATAAAGTAGGGAAATTCTTTAAAATAAAGTGGACTAGGGATCTTTCTAGGTCACTTAAAAATTATGGTTGAGTTATTGCTATATAGGACTTTTTTTCATTTCTTTTTGAAGCATTGTTCGAAAGCTTTTCCTTCATATCCATTTGTTTCACCACCCAAGTACTATTTGTTGTATGTCCTTTATGTTGGGAATACAATCAAGTCCCACGTTGAAAATGCATGGAAAAGATCATCGGTTTAAAAATGAAAGATATCTCCATTGATACGAGACCTTTTGGGTAGAGCCTAAAAACAAATCCATGAGGGCATAGGTCTAAAGTGGACAAATATCATATCATTGTGGAAATATGTGAATTCTTTTGGATATAACAAGTGGTATCAGAGCGAGGTTGCTCTTCACCAGACTAACCGGCGAAAGAAGCACGAGTCAGAGTCATGGTCCAGACCAAATGCCACGTGTGGTGACCTTAAACGAAGTTGACGGGAGGCTCGAAGTAGATCAAGAGTAATTGGATACTTGCAAGGAGGCTCGAAGCAGGTCAAGAGTACGGGGAGGCCTGGAGCAGGTCAAGAGTGATCGGATGCTTGAGGGGAGGTCACACCATGAGAGTGATGATGGTTTTTTGTTTGAGGGGAGGATTGTTGGGAATACAATCAAAGTTTCACATTGAAAATATATAGAAAAGATCATGGGTTTAAAAGATGAAAGATATCTCTATTGGTATGAGATCTTTTGGATAGAGTCCAAAAACAAATTTACAAGGGATTAGGTCCAAAGTGGACAATATCATACCATTGTAGAGATATATGAATTCTTTTGAACATAACACTTTATTCTGCATGAATGAATCTTACAATACTATCAATTCTAATGATATTTTCATGTAATTGTTCTATATAAAAAAATGCTCAACAAGATGCGTACATCTTGTGATTTTTCAAACCTCTAAATCTAGTAACCTTTTTCCTGTGATATTAATAATTGTTTGTCCAAAGATAGTGTGTGTTGGCGATCAGTGATAGATGTGCCAATTTATACAATTTTCTAGTAAGATTGCAAAATTATAGGAAACCTGCCTGTTAACAAAAGTAACGGTTGGAGATTAATTTAGAATCTAGTCAACCCTGTCTGCGCTAGATTTTTTTTTTTTGCTAGCCTTGATTGTTTGTATTTATCATCTTCAGTTTCCATATAATTCTGTTTGTCTCAAGTGTTTGTACACAGTCAATTTGGCATGTTTCTTGAGCTTTTTTACCTTTGCTTTCATTTTAAAGCTATTTATGTTCTTTCTTTTGTTTTATGCAAAATGTTTTATTATCATCATTTAGTTGCACCTTTCATGAACTGTCCATGTTTGAAGCATGTTGATTCTTTCACGCTGAGGCAATTCGACAATAAAATACTTATAATTTTAAATAGTCTCTTCTCTGCTTGTGGTAACCATGATTGAAGTTAGTAAGGAAGACTGACAACTAATGACTAATATAAATATATTTGTTTGTTTATTAATACAAATGTCTCTGAGAGGATTATTGACATGCTTATCTGAGCAACAATGTGAACTGATTTGATCATGGAGGTCACTATCTGAATGCATTTTGTTATACCTACAGGAAATTTTTTTGCACACTTTATCTTGTTTCAGTTTGTGGTTTCACACACGACTTTTGGAGTCCTCTTGTCCATTCATAGGATTAAGTTTCTACATAACACTGTGCCAGTGTGCAAGGTTTTGCATGAAATTATTAACCATTTAAGGTTTCTTCTCATGCACTTTTATCCATGCGTGTTATAACTCCTTTCTTGAATTGACAGAATCCCTACAAGTAATAAGTAATGCTTCTTGCCAGTGCAATAGTTTTATTCCAAAATTATGGCATGCAAGTATTTGGTATATATGGTACTTTAGTAGCTTGATTGAAAGATAAGCATATTTATTACTTTTCCAATGATGATTTGATATAATGCATAGATAACTAAAGATTTCATCTTATGCTTTCTTGTTCCATGGATGAGATCCTATTAGTTACTGTATCTATTGAGGATCAATTCTTAGGATTTAAGTTCTTGTAATCAAGGTTGTTTCTCTTTTTTCAAAAGTCTGCTTAGCTACAATTTATGCTGAGTTAAATAAATGATTATTTAAATAGGTTCCATCCATCTTGCATGGGCATGAGTACTGAACAAGCAAAAATGTTGGAACATTTTCTGTGTTTAGACTGTGACTCGGAAGATGATGCAAAAAGATCATCGAATGGATATCCAGATTCGACAATTTCTGAATCCAAGGTAATAGTACTAGTATTTATTTGTGCAATTCTTTAGGCACTCAAGTTATACTTGTTTAGAAAAAATAACTAACCGCTCTTAATTGACCAAATTCATGTGATAATTGTCATTGGAAACACCTGCTATTTCTTAGGTAGTATGACATCATTGATAATTTTGCTACGGTTGTGTAAGTGTAAACAAACCGTTCTTAGAGCTCCGTCTTCTTGGTTTTATTTTTAGGAGCATTGATTTAGTGTAGTTTTCAGTTCTCATTCTGTAGTCAGGGCAGTTTCCAACTTGCTCTAAAGATTTTTAGATTGCCCTATCAAGTCTCATAGCCTGTTGATTTAATGGTTCTCTATCAATAGTCAATATTCATTTGTGTACTTTTTCACGGATTTTACATTTTTTTTTTCGTGTTTCTTTTAAAATGCTGCAGGTTGAACCTAAGAGAAGAAAAAGGTAACTGCTAATTGCTTTAGATGGATGTGCATTTTGTAAAACCCCATCATAATGCTGGTACTATGAATGAGATTGTACAGTGCAGAGAACAAAGAGTTTGACCATAACCATTGCACTGTTATGAACTTTGTGATTGTTTAAGGTGGCAATATTTGCACTGGAGGAATCAAACGCTGGTGTTTCTCAAATCTCAAATATTCACCCCTCTTGATTACACTTCAGCCATATGAATATGCTTTAGTTTCAGTTCATGTCGTGTGTTATCTTCCAACCCCTGTCTAAACCACATCCGACCTGACCGTTCGACCTTGGACTACTAAGGAGGTGTGGTCAGGTTTCAAAATATCTCTTGTTTGAGTAAGATGTGTGGAAGTTGAAAGTTTCTGTAGGTTTTTCCTTGAATTGCTCTTTTCTTTCAGGTGAAAAATGGCATGAAATTTCTGCATCACGCGCAGAGACGGAATGAATACTAGACGGTCCGGTCCGTCTTCTTCCTTAGATTCTCCGAAACCCATAGAATCCGGTAATTTGAACATAACTTGAGTTTGGATTTGCATTTGTAATAATATTTAATTTAATTACTAATTATCAACCAATTTATTGATTAATCGGATCGTAGCTAAGAGTTGATCGCTTTTTCTTCGTGGATTTTTCATCACGTACATTCATGAACAATATTTAATATTAATTTATAAATAATTTTTTTTATTAACTAAATCTATAAGCAAAAATCGGCGATTTATCAAGCGATGCAGTTGGTTTTGCATATTATCTAAAAGCGTAGTACATTTTTAAATTGTTCAAATCACACAGCTCTTTTCATTGCCTTTTCCATAATACTTCTCTTCTTTTTTTTTATTATAATTTTTTTAAAAAAAAAACTTATTTACTTCTCTTCCTTTTTTTATTTTATTTTTTTTAAAAAAAAATTTAATTTCTCAACCTTCCTCTTTTATCTTTGCTTCCTCCATCGTTAGAGCATTGGCTATGGCTATCGTTGTCCCTTCGTCTTCGTCTTCGTCTAGCAGTATAAAGAGACATGGTAAGTCGGTGACCGTTTGAGATAAGGTTGAGTTTTGGACCGATTCATCTATCTCTTTGTCACTCCTCTCTAGCTCTTCAAGCAGGACGATGACGCGGCCTTCGTCAGTAGCTTTGCCCTTTACATGATCCCCTAGATGTTTGCTTACGCACTCAATTTCCCCCTCTCCAAATTCCTATGGGTGTAAAGTAAGGTCTTGGTCTTGGCCAGCGTCGCTGTCATCACCCTAGTCTTCCACGTTGCCCTCACTTGACTAATCGTCGGTCACTTCCGCCTCGGCCTCTCAAATGTGGTAGCATCGCTCAACTAAGCTTGGTGGATTGCATCGCCAAGGCGAACTGTTTCGGCGCATGGAACGCTTCAGCTGGGCAGCCTTTTTTGTTTGCGTACATCACTTGGTTCCCTTTGAAGGATGCTTAAATTGTAATCATTGCCGTATCGTGATCCTCACGCCGTTGCATTTCATTTACGACAATTTATCATCAGACGTATATGGTATATTGTATTTATCAAAAGATGTATCATCGTTTGGTATTTATCAAAAGACATATGTAAATGATGTGTAATACCGAATATAATCCTTCCACCAATCTCCTCTGATCAGTCATCATTTCCCAGGCATCCGAACCACATTTTTGAATAACTTTGATTTTAAAAAAATAAATTTGATCATTAGTGTACCTTCCTCCTTCGTGACATGCGAGTGCAGCTTCCTCTTGTGAAACCCTAGTTTAGTGACCTCGAGTGTTTCTCAAGCGGCATCAAGTATTTCAGTTCAATTAAAACCCAGGACTGTTCGCGAGCCAACAGTGAAGGATTCTAGGGTTTGCATCAATCAGCTAGTATCATAATGGCGCAAAAATATCGGTCGAGTGTATCATCATTCTCTCCACATCAATTAGCTGTAAAGGTTGTCATTTTACAAACTCTGTGATCTTGAGAAGCTGAACTAGTATGATTAAATTTTTTTATTTTTATAAAGTATAGGGTTCAGTTGATGTTGGACAGAAACTGCATTGGAACAGTGTTCTCGGTCACTTTAAAAGTTTTTTTCAAGCATCCACGAAGAAAGGAACGCATGAAGGGTCTGTTATTTTACATTACCGACACATAATGCTGATCAAACAGTCATCCTTTCGTATTTTTTTGGACATAGAAGATATGCAGCACATCCGTGGGATTTTGGTAAATATATTTCAAAATTGGGATTCAAGTAGTCAAACCTTTAGATTCTCAGGTACAATTTATAATTTCATATTTTAATCACAAAGTAGTTGTATGGTAAAATTTAATCTTTTGCTAAACTTGGGCCTGATACGATGCTGTATCAGGCCTAACGTGAGTCTGATACAATGTCGTATCAGGCCCAACGTGGGCCTGATACGATGCCGTATCAGGCCTAACGTGTGCTTGATATGACATCGTATCATGTCCATGGTGTTCCTAATACTTTTGTATGTGTTGGTAGAAGTCTAATAATAAGTTAACTTGGTCAGGTGTTCCGGTTGGCTTCACAAGAGGAGACGTTTCATTACTGCTTGGTATTGCAGACCGAGGAGCTTCAATTCCGATGAATTCAGCTAAAGCATCCAGTGACATCTTTCTAACTTACTTCTCAAACAAAAAAGAAGCTACTAGATCAAGAATTGAGGAGTTGCTTAAATTTTATGGCAATCGCGTTGAAGGCGAAGATGATGTTTTATTATTTTGCAAATTCTATATTTTGTATATATTTGTTTGTGTATTATTTTCTTCTAGTACATATAAGGTCACATTAAGTCTTATAGATATAGTAGATGATTTTGAGAATCTTGATAGATTTAACTGGGTTGAAGCAATCCATGAATTTATGACTCCACAATTACCTAAGATTGGGGACATATTTTCATCAACTCAGACAAAAAAGTCTAACACCAACCTCCCTTACCTAAAGGGATTTGCTGGTCTTTTGGTAGTAAGTGTATAATTTATGTGAAATTTTTTAATATTTTGTGGACATTTTTAAAATAGTTAACCCTTGTGATGGTGAATCAGGCATGGTTTTTGGAGCATGTTCCAATCCAAAAACCATACAACATAAAAGGAGCAAGAATAAATAAGTGGAGGAATATTCCTTCACATATTAGTAAGGTGAGGGAATTGATTGACCAAGTCTCATCTGAAGAGGTAAATTTTGAATACTTTGACTATAGTTTGGTTAAAAATTCTTGTTTTAACATGTGGTTTAATATTCTTACAGGTTGTGATTGACTTAATTCCTAACCAAGATGAAAGATCATTGGTTGAGAACCTTGCTGGTGTTGATGACAGTCCACATGCAATGGAGGCATCACAAATTGAAGTCACTGTAAGAGGAAGGCAGATTAATAAGGAGTGTTGTAATTGCATTATTCAAGCAAACAGAATTAAAGAGCTAACAATGGAGAACATGCAATTGAAGGAGAGGGTGAAAGAATTACTTAAAATAGTTGAAAATAAAGACATGGAATCTCAATATAGTGAGCCTGTAGACGATCCTCAAATTGAACCGGTAGGTGTTACAACAAGAAGTAGGAGAGGACGTGACAGAAGTTGCTATGATTACAGGGATACTCCAATTGATAGTTCATTGTGGCTCAAAATTTTACCTAAGAGGCAGCATAGAAATATACAAATAAGTGAGCCTGCGGAGAAAGTTACAAGTCTAGGAGAAGGAAAAAAAAGTTGTCAAAGAATATGTTGTTGTGGGCAAGTGGAAAGGAAAAATTGATTTGGATGAAATGGAAGAAGAAATTAATATTGTACAATTGATGGAAGACAAATCTGATGAAGAGGCAGAGAAGGATGTAGATATGTTTGCCAAATATGACAAAATGAGGAAACAAGCAATTGCTGTAAGACGATATCTGTAAATTTCATTGTAATTCACTACAAGAAAAAAGCTAATAGACAATGCTTTTAAAGAGTTGTCTTTGTGCCTGAAAAAACGTTGTTAAAGGCACTGTTGTTAAAAGTCTGCTCAACGACAACGCTTTTAAAGCGTTGTCATTTGTAGCAAAGACAACGCTTTTGCAACGCTTTAAAAGCGTTGTCGGTTTATGCAAAGGCAACGTTTTGCAACGCTTTTAAAGCGTTGTTGTTGGTAGAAAAGACAACGATTTTGCAACGCTTTAAAAGAGTAGTCATATTTTGCAAAGACAACGCTTTAAAAGCGTTGTTGTTTTTTTTACAAAGACAACACTTTTTGCAATGCCTTAAAAGCGTTGTCGTTTTAAAGAAAAAAAATTTTAAAAAATATTTAAAAATCATTATTTTTATATTTACGAAACTATTATTTTTCTTTTACCATGTCTAGATTCAAATTTGACATATAATCAACTCAGCTAATGATTTCAAACTCATACCAAAATAATAGAAATCTGACGTTGAAGTAATATTAGTATTTAATTACATGAGAAGCTAGTAAATATCAAAATTAACACTAATTCTGTTTCAAAGTAGATAGTGATATTCACATATAAAACAAAAGAGCACAAAAAAATTGTTTTGAATAGCTACAATCTGTTTAGCCAACAATCTGTTTACTTCTAAGAAGTAGCTACTAAATACTGAATACTGAAGAAGTAGCCAACAAGTTGTTTACTCAAACAGTATAGTAGTTACTGAATCTAGACGCTTAGTGTACTGATCAATTACTGAATCCAGACGCTCCTTAATGAACTGATCTCGACTGTCCTGTATCCACCTACAAAAGTAGCAATAACATGTTTCAAGTCTATACATGAGCATTACTGATGGCTCTCAAAAGAAACAAAACAATCATTGGAGACGAATGAATGAATACTCACAACCAATATTAGATGAACAATCATTGGAGAACTAGTATTAGATGCTAAAATTGCATAAACTTTTGAAATCCTATCAAGTTCTGAAAATAACTACTTTTTTTTTACTTCAAATTCCACAATGGCTTCAATTATGACATCTGCACTTTTAAGATCTTCTAAACTTGATGTGTATCTCGAGTGGTTCAACAAATCAGTACCTACAAGCCATAACACAGATGCAACAAGTGTTGGAAAATGAAACCCTATAAGCTCTCATTTGCAACAGCAGAGTATCAAGCCATTAATGGCTGGGCAGCATGAAGGAGAGGGACTATCTAATGCATACGTGTTTAATAAGGCTGAGAAAACAGGGACAATGACGGAGTCATTACAGATTAGTATGGAGAATAGTAGGTTTCTCAATTTTTGCACTGCAGTTCAGATGTGCAGTTTCGGAAATCAGATTACTGTCCTGGCAAATTCTGAAGCAACAGATGTTTTCAACAACCAGTGAAATAGGGACTGATGAGACCATTTATAGCAGCAAATTGGAGGAAAGACCTTCAATGGTACATACAAATTCTCGAACACCATTCCAAGGAGTATGAAAGAACCTTTTTTTTTTTAATTCTGATTTCTACATCTGATACTCTACAATATCTAATAACTGAAGCTGTCTTGAGTTTTCATAATCAGCAACCATCAACTGACTTGACTTGCCTTGCTGTTTTTTTGGGAAAACCAAGAGAGGATTAAAAAAGACTAGCAACCATCGTTCATGAAATTTTCTTCAGTTATGTTCAAAGGGAAACGAGTGATTTTCCTACACAAGGCTAAATGGAGGTACCAAAAAGGTGAACAACCCATATAAGAAACTTCCGAACATAAATGGAGGTACTCAGAGAATACCCACTGGTATTGATCAACATTAGAGTTGTGAAGGTTACAACATTGCTATGGCGACTTCATAGCAAACAATAAAAAGTTGCATAAAGAACCAAACACCAAATTTTACCATCAAACATTAGTAAAAGTTGTAGACATTTCAAATCAAAATAAACGAGTTCAAAATGTGAAACTTTGCTAGAGAATCAACTATAATATGATAAAATATGGTTTGTAGTACTCAGTATAACATCCATTTCTCAATTTTTGTCTTATGTCGCATCGGTGTTTTTTATTTCATATTTACATGAAGTATATATCTTGTAATACAAGCAAATATCCTGAAGTTCAATAATACAGATCTATAGTAAGCTTCTACGCCTACAACTAATGAAGTTCTATAAGAACTTCTTATGAGACATCAGTTGAGGTTTGTGCTGTTTACATTCCTTTCTAATTTATTTGTATGGAGTCATTAGAAAAGCCAAAATGAAGGGTAGAAACTCAATATAGCCCGAAATTCATATTTCTTCTAAAGAAGCAAAAAGTTGCTTCTTGCTAAAGATAATGAACTTAGTTACATAAATCTTAGCTAAAACAAGGTAATGAACTTACATAAACTTGAACGCACCTACTCATAAATATGATCTTGTATACATTCTGTCAACTCCGATCGCACCTCATCAATTTCTTCTCGAGAATACTCTGCTTAGCTTGTGTGAACTGTGAACATTAATGAGGAAAAAAAATCAACATTGACTTTGCATATTTTAAATAGTTTATTTCAAATAATTTGAGACATAAGCAAGTAAACATTACTATAAATTGAATCTCTTTCGATAATTTTGACTTCTTCAACAATTTGTCTCATAAATCACATCACATAGTAACCATATTATTTGACATCTTGTAATAAGCTTTATGAAGCATAAGCTTTACGAAGCAATCAAAATGTAGTCTAGATTACTATGTAAGATTTGAAAAAAAACACAATCAAATCCTTAACACACCTCCACCGCCGGGCCTTGAGGATGAAGAAGGCTGCAATTTAAGCATTTTTTAATCAAACAAGAAAAAAAAATTGAATTGTGCACGACAAAACTAGTTTAAATTTGCCATGAATTGTATTGGGACTTTTCGTTACTTGTAGACTCCATTTAAAACAAAGCAACGCCCAAAATATTGAAGAATTCATAACCTTTGCATGGAGTCAAAAACTACTCTATCACTCCGATCCCCAAAAAGTCTATAAAGGGAACGCTTTTTCTTAGATGATTTTCCTCATTTTGCTCAAATCTTCGACCAGCCGACCCATCGCCTGCATCCATTCCGCACCCATTTAGCAGTTTACCATCGAACTCGGAGTCGAATCCGTGTGAATCAAAACGATCAGTTCCCTTGATGTCGTGGAGCTGAGCGTTTCCATATGCATTTGGTTGTAGAAAATGAATTCTGGGACCGGGAAGAGTTCTCGAAAGTCCCGTAAAACAAGAATTCAACAACGACGAAGTTGTGCAAATTGGCACCACAAAACTTAAAAATTTATCTTATTAAACATATCAAAAGAATAGGAAAAAAATCTATGTCAATAAGTCATTTGACACCGCCTGCTCAACCAATACGACACCATATAAACAATAATATAGAGTAAATATTGATAAGTTTCAAAGATGCAAACGAATAAATGACACAATTCAAAGTTATTTGCAATATACATATTTAATTTTAATAGCTAGTTAATTTGGCATTCAAATTTGTTTTACTTTAGTGATTATTTTGTAGTTAAGTTTTTGTTTATGTAAAAAAAATATTATACTATGATATATTAGTCGCAAATTTGATGAGGATAATTCGAAATAAATTATATTAAAGAAATAAACTGAGACTCAACCTATCCTGATGATTTATTGATTTGACTAAACAAGTTGAATTAGACCAGATGTTTTTAGCCCGATTGATTATATCAAATTGTTACAAATCCTATACAATCATAAACAAAAAATATTTTAATCATACAGAAATTTCAGTAATTTCTTTCCTTCTAAGTTAGTATCTCTGTTGGGTTCTCTCTTCACTTGGAAGACAAACTTTACCTTCAAGATGAGGGAAAAAAATATTGCACCCAAAAAAAAAGGGAAAGAGGAAATACCAAAAATTGATAAGTTGGGCGACCAGATCGAATGAGAAGAAGAAAAAAAAAATCCAGAAAATGTAACAGTATAAGCTAGTAACTGATTCCAATGACAACCATTTCAGATTTAGGGCTGGATTTAAAGATTAGGGAAACAATCGAAAGAGAGGGGCTGCCGAGGACAAGGAATCATTGGGGTTACAGTAGCATACCAGAAGACAACAGGATCTGCTGCGGGGGCGAAGGAGGCGAAGAGATGGGTCGATCTGTCGTGGTCGATCGCCTCAGCACCGGGATTTGCCGCTTGACGAAGGTGTGGTCTTGACGGAGAGGAGTTCGGAGGAGTGGTTCGCGGAGAGGGGTTCGACAGAGAGGGGTTTGCCGGAGAGGAGTTGGATGGAGAAGGTCGCGTGAGATGAGGAGTTGGGAGAAGGGTTCGGGATCAAAAACGATCGGAAGATAGAAGTTGGGAGAAGGGTTCGGGTTTTCTACTCCTTACCTAGATCCAACGGTTTGTATTAATCAAGATTTAGATGAGAATTTAAACATAGACAACACCTTTTATAAAACGTTGTCGTAGACACTAAAAAAAAGTCTAATAGACAACGCTTTTTACGAAGCGTTGTCTTTGACCCGTAAAAATCACTACTAGACAACGGTTTTTAGAAAAACGATGTCTATTAATAAGAAAATAATGAAATAGACAACGCTTTTCACTAAAAGCGTTGTTAAAAAAAAATAGACAACGCTTTTTATAAAAAGCGTTGTCGTTTAAGTGTTGTAGAATCCCAATTTTCTTGTAGTGATTTGTTAGATTTAATGGATTATCTAATTGCCTTTTTTGTTTATGTGCATAGTATGTGAAGAAGCAATTTAAGTCTTCGAAGAAAAAACAACAAGACCAAGAGGTGGCGTACTTGTTAAAAGCCTTGGAGGAAATAAAGTATGTAAATTACATAGTTGATTAGTCAAGACTATTATATACTTCTCTAATTACATAGTTGAGCTAAGGTTATCAAAATTAAATTTGTAAAAATAATCTCTGATTTGTTTACTTTGTAGGTTTACAAATGATATAGTTTGGGAGGAACCACCCTTTTGTTTAAATTTGTATTCCCTTTTATTTGGTGTGAATGAAGAGATATTGACAAGAGGGGATGTAATTGACATGTATTGTAAAATTCTATTTAAGGGGGCATTCCCGTCTAGAAGCACATACAACAAGTCAATATATTGTTCAACATTCTTCACAGTAAGGAATTGATTTGAGTATAGTAAAAATTAGAATTCTTTTTATTATTTGGTTATGTATGTATGACTTTGCATATTTGTAGTCATTAATGAAATCGTCAAGTAAGTTTGCCTTCCAACACCTGATAAAGACGGATATAGGAGATGAAGAGGTAAGGTATATATTTATACCTTTGTGCAGTGATAATGCACACTTCCACTTACTGCTGGTGGACACCAAATCAATGACGTTCAATCAGTACAATTCTCTAGCAAGTGGAAGTAAATACAAATATGAATTTGAAGCAGCGGTGAGCATCTAATAATAATGTGTATGGTTGTATTTTAATATAAATGCTAGTTGATGGAAAATGAAAATTTCCTCTTCAATCTTCAAGTATCAGATTTTAAATTATATAGTCGTGAGCACGTTGCTGCTATTCATCCAAACTTGGAAAGGCATTATCCGTTTGATAAATGGGTCTCTCGCACAATAGAATGTCCACAACAACAAGCAAGGTAAATCGAGCACAGAGTGTGAATATAAATTATTGATAAAAAAATATTGACCATAAAAATGTTGTTGTTATTTACAGCGTTGACTGTGGCTTCTTTGAGATGCAATACATTCGATGTCTCCTATATGATATGAAGATGAACTTCAAACAAGGAGACATGAAAAAGATTAGAATTGATGTAATGGTATCAATTTTGAGGGATAAATATTTTAAAACATTGGATTAAATATCCAGTCTTGTAAGGCAAAAACTTGTATAGAATGTAAATGAACTTATTACGTAGTGTAGGTAGTTTAATATCTTTGTATGTAGTATTTGTTATATAATACAGTGGTATGTAGTATATGAGAAGCTTATAAACTGTCACTGGAATATTAATAATATTGCATAGTGATTAGTCAAATATAAGTCACAATATACAAAATGCGATGCTGGTGCTTATCAGTGGAAAGAGACATAATGTATATAAGTTATACTGCACACCATTTCTATCTTCTCAAAACTAAAAACATGGTAACGGTTGGGATTGTTTAAAATATCAAATAGGCTCGGACCAATAGTCGGTTTCAAGAGAACAAGGTCACTAGGTTCCGTGTCAACTGGCATGGAGCAATACCTTCTTAGACAGGGGGTATAAATACTTTTTGACACCAGATATGCCTAGGGCTGGAATTTTTTACATAATTCCCGACCCTTCCCGACTCCCAACCCGTTCCCGTCCCGAATTTTTCCTAACCCGAATCTTTCCCGACCCAAGTGGTCGGGATTTTTCCCGACCTGACTAAAATCGGGAACAGGATCGGGTACAAAAGTTCTACCCGACTGGCTTCCCGACCCGACCCGAATATATTAATAATAATTTTTAATTCAACTTTTTTAAAAATATATATATATATATAATAGGTTTAAAAATTAAAATATCAAACTTTAACTGAAGTATGATTTTAAAAAACACAAAAATAAAAAAATAAAAAAATAAAAATAACTAAACAGTAATTCAGTAAAGTAGCAAACTAGGGTTCCGTTGTTACGCATCTCAATTCTCAAATTCTCATTCACTCCTCGTTCACTTCTCGATTCGTCCTTGTGCGAACCCTAGAATCGCTGCTCAGGAAGGTGGCTGCTTGAGGATCGAGGCGCAACGACAAACAATTGGCTTGCTGGTGAGCGTCACGTGATCCCTTCTGGAGAAAATCCCATCTTTGGAGGATTGGATCGCAAATATTTGGTAGACGATTTCGTAGGGTTTCTCGATCCCTCGCCGTCTCATTAGATAGTTTTCCTGGGAGGATTTAGGGTTTGAGTCGGGAGATTCGGTGGATTGTTCTATTTAGTGTGAAATTCAGCCTATTGTTCGAGCATCTTCCTTTGATCGGAAAAGGGTGATTAGCTAGAGCAGAAAAGATGAAGCCGAGGAGCAAACCAGATGAAGATGAGGCTGACTTCTTCCCTTGCCCTCCGAGGAAAAACTGGTCTATTGGGTTGATCAAATTCATCTCTTTTCTGGTCATATTCATGGTCGGGGTCGTCATAGGCTTGTCAGCGAGTGGTCGCTTCACCCGTTCCTTCAATTCACAGACCGAAATCTTTTTCTCGAGTACAATGTACATGGCCAACTGTGATAAGGAGTTTTTGAGCTTCAAGAGTTTTGTGACTCCTGAGCATTTGATGCATAGTATGACAGACGAAGAGCTATTCTGGAGAGCTTCTATGGTGCCGAAGATGGAAGAGTATCCATTTCAAAGGATGCCAAAGGTGGCCTTCATGTTCATGACAAGAGGGCCTCTGCCCTTAGTGCAACTGTGGGACAGATTCTTCAAAGGCCATGAGGGGCTGTATTCAGTATATGTCAACACACTTCCTGATTACAAACTTAATGTCTCCGAAAGTTCCACGTTCTACGGTCGGCAGATCCCTAGCGAGGTGAGATTCATCTTTTGTTTTTGAAATGATGTCTCCTGTGTATACTTAGTATCAAAGGTTAAAATCATAATTGAAGTGCTACCCACTGCCGTGTCAAGCTTTGTAGATGCATGAGACTTTCACTGGTTTTATTATTCCTAGCAATCTACTCTTCTTATTCCAAGCAATCTACTCTTATTATTCGATCGAACTGATATTTAACTCAAAATGCTACTGTATAATGAAAATATTTGAACATTCGGGATATCATCTCCCTACCTGAAGGGATCCCAAACATTCGGGATCCCAAACATTCGGGTCCCGACACTTGTCGGGTACGGGATCGGGAGAAAAATTGATTCCCAATTTTTATCGGGATCGGAATTGGGTAAGATGGTTACGGGACAGGTCCCTACCCGATTCCACCCTTAGATATGCCTTATCCCCAGTCAGACCTTCACAGGGAACGTGATTTCAGGTAAATCCAAGTAGGGGAGGGCCATCAGTGGGTTTTGGTCAAAACCCACTGATGGACCTAGACACCTCTGATTGGACCCAATTAAGTTCGAGTGGTAATCTGGAGTTGCAAGGACTCCAAATCTGCTGGAAATTCCTTATTTAAAGCTCTTTAGGTGTTGGGAAAAAAATAAAATATAATCAGTCTCCGTTGGGCCTGATATGCTTGAATATCAAGCCTAACATGGGCCTGATATGAGTGCATATCAGACCCAACGTGGGCCTGATATGAGTGCATATCAGGCCCAACGTGGGCCTGGTATCGTTTCATTTCATAAAGCTTGATTCTATCTCCCCCTAATATAAACTCCAAACATTCTAACAGTGGCCTGATCAAAAAAATAAAATAAGATCAATTTTAAAAGTCCCCTTCCATAGGGTTGAAAAAAAAGCTGTGCACTATTCCGTGCCAACTGGCACGGAGCAATACCTTCTTAGAAATGGGGTATAAATACGTTTTGACACCAGATATATCTTCTCCCCAGGAAGAACTTCACAGGAAACGTGATTTCAGGTAAATCCAAGTAGGGGAGGGCCATCAGTGGGTTTTGGTCAAAACCCACTAATGGACCTAGACACCTCTGATTCGACCCATTTCAGTTCGAGAGGTATTCTGGAGTTGCAAGGACTCCAAATCTACTGGAAAATCCTTATTTAAAGCTCTATAGGTGCTGGAAAAAAATAAAATATAATCAGCCTCCGTTGGGCCTGATATGCTTTCATATAAGGCCCAACGTGGGCCTGATATGAGTGCATATCAAGCCCAACGTAGGCCTGATATGAGAGAATATCAGGCCCAAAGTGGGCCTGGTATGATATCCTTTCTTATAAATTTATATGATCTCTCCCTTTCTATAAACTCAAAATGTGCTACCATGCTCCTTATGAAAAAATTAAAAAAAAATAATTAGAAGGTGCTACCATAGGGTTTAAGTCTATAGCATGGCCATAAGTGGAATATGTGGCAACTGGCACGGGGTCATACCTTCTAATCCATGGTGTATAAATTCTGTTTGACACCATATATACCATCTCCCCACCAAGACCTTCACAGGGGACTTGATTTCATGTAAATCGAAGTAGGGGAGGGCCATCAGTGGGTTTTGGTCAAAACCCACTAATGGACCTAGACACCTCTGATTCGACCCATTTCAGTTCGAGTGGTATTCTGGAGTTGCAAGGACTCCAAATCTGCTGGAAAATCCTTATTTAAAGCTCTATAGGTGCTGGGGAAAAAATAAAATATAATCATCCTCCGTTGGGCCTGATATAAATGCATATCAAGCCCAACGTGGGCCTGATATGAGAGAATATCAGGCCCAAAGTGGGCCTGGTATGGTATCCTTTCTTATAAATTTATATTATCTCTCCCTTTCTATAAACTCAAAATGTGCTACCATGCTCCTTATGAAAAAATTTAAAAAAAAATTAATTAGAAGGTGCTACCATAAGGTTTAAGTCTATAGCATGGCCATAAGTGGAATATGTGGCAACTGGCACGGAGCCATACCTTCTAATCCATGGTGTATAAATTCTGTTTGACATCATATATACCATCTCCCCACCAAGACCTTCATAGGGGACTTGATTTCATGTACATCGAAGTAGGGGAGGGTCATCAGTGGGTTTTGGTCAAAACCCACTAATGGACCTAGACACCTCTGATTCGACCCATTTCAGTTCGAGTGGTATTCTGGAGTTGCAAGGACTCCAAATCTACTGAAAAATCTTTATTTAAAGCTCTATAGGTGCTGGGAAAAAAATAAAATATAATCAGCCTCCGTTGGGCCTTATATGCTTTCATATCAGGCCCAACGTGGGCCTGATATGAGAGAATATCAGGCCCAAAGTGGGCCTGGTATGATATCCTTTCTTATAAATTTATACTATCTCTCCCTTTCTATAAACCCAAAATGTGCTACCATGCTCCTTATGAAAAAAAATAAATAAATAATTAGAATGCGCTACCATAGGGTTTAAGTCTATAGCATGTCCATAAGTGGAATATGTGGCAACTGGCACGGGGTCATACCTTCTAATCCATAGTGTATAAATTCTGTTTGACACCATATATACCATCTCCCCACCAAGACTTTCACAGGGGACTTGATTTCATGTAAATCGAAGTAGGGGAGGGTCATAAGTGGGTTTTGGTCAAAACCCACTGATGGACCTAGACACCTCTGATTCGACCCATTTCAGTTTGAGTGGGATTCTGGAATTTTAAGGACTCTATCGGTGCTAGCAAATCATGGTTTAAAGCCCCATAGCTATAGTGACACGTGATGAAAAAAAATCAGGCACCGTTGAGCCTGATATGCTTAAATATCAGGCCCAACGTGGGCCTGATATTCTACCATATCAAGCCCAACGTGGGGCCTGATATTAAAAAGTATTATTTCAAAATAATAATAATTAATCTTACACATAAATCAAGTCGATTAAATTTAAAATAAAATAATGGGATATCAGGCCCAAGTTTCAATCTGCAAAAGTGCACACTCTCCTGCTTCGGTCGTCATCTTCTTCTCGAATCCATTCTACGCAGCTCCGTTTGAGGCGTGACTCTACCTTCATCGGCGTTCGAGAATCAGTTTCATACGTAGATCGGTTGCTCATTTAGTTATGCTTTCTATAACCGTTTAACCTAGGGTTTGTGTGGGCGTGTTAGAATAAGAGCGTAGTCGTTTTTACGGGATCTAAGAGTTGTTTTTCTGGGTGTGGTTATACAGTAGCTAGGTTCGCAATGGCAACAAAAGAAGCGTTGACAAGTGTGAGTGATGATCGACCAAATTATCCAAGTTATGTCAACAGAGGAAGAACTAAAAGAATGAACTAGAAAAGTACTATTTGCCACTTCAGAAAGTTTATCTCTTCTGTTAACCCGACTGCAGAACAAGAACAGAAGATTCGAGACACACCTTTTTCGTGGATCCTCGACCTCCCTGATAGTTCTTTTGTAAGAGCTCAGGTACAAAATATGTTTGATAATTGGGATCATGAGGAAAAAAACTTTATCTTCCATGGGAAGAAGCTCAAATTTACAAAGGTAGATGTGGGACTGATTCTTGGCCTACCCGACAATGGAGAGATAGTTCGTCTCGATTTAAATGAGGCTTCAAGCGCACTGTACATGGAGTTTTTCCGAGATTCGGATTGTTCTGCCAGACATTTGGAGAAACTGATTAGGAAGTCGAGATCAAATGACAAGTTGTATTGTCAGCTATATATCTTGTATCTTTTTTACAACTGTTCTATTTTATGGGAGTAGCAGTGTTCTCAGAATACCTGTGCTCTCCTTAATTGACTGTGTAGATGATTTTGACAACTTAGCTAGGTTTAATTGGTGCAATGCAGTATACAGTTTCATGGCTCAACAATTAGACTCCATTGGATTGGAGCTTACATTAAGACCAAAATCACAGGTTGCTGATGCAACGCCCAAGGCCCCCTTGCTCAAGGGATTTCCAAATATTTTGGCTGTAAGTCCGATTACATATATATCACTATATTTGTAAAGATTATGAATTATTTTTATAATCATATTGTAGGTATGGGTGTGTGAGCACATCAGCATTATTGATCTAGACCATCCAGAAAAATTGCCAAGAATACTACGGTGGAGATGGCCTAACTATCATGTTGATACAGTCAAAAAAATGATAAACCGTGTAACTGCAGATAAAATTTTAGTAGATTTAATTCTGGCAGAATCAAAGTTGGATTTACTACCAAACCGGCCTCAGCCAACTGAGTCTCTTGAGTTGGTTGGCCAAGGATCTTTACAGCAAGCCGAAGAAGGTCTACTGCAGTGTGACGATACGGTAGATTGTATTTTGTGCAAGGAAAAGGATAACAAAATTGATAGTTTAAAGCAAGAATTACATAAAGCTACTCAAAGTTTGGAGGAAGCTAATAAAAATCTGTCAACGGTGATAGAAGAAAAGGATAGTCTAGTAGCAACAAAGGATATTGTGATTGCTAATATGGAATCTATGCTTAAAGAAAAGGATCAACAAATAAGTGAACTGCGTAAGGAACGGGATATGAGTGACACCAAGCCTGACACTATAAATTCTGACGTGGATAACAGAATTTTAAATGTTAAAGACAAAATCATCGTCGATGCCGAAAATAAGATTAAAGAGCTCCAACAAGTCATACAAAGCATATCAGGGGAGCCAAGAGCATCAGAAGGCATAGACCCTAATCTGACTATAATTCCAACTAATTTTCGGGTAGGCCCCAAAAGAAAGAGAACTCAGAGAAATTTGATATCCGAATGCACCAAAAAAAAAGGCAAACAGCTTGTTCTTTCTGTCGAACCAGATGCTCCTGCACCATCAAAGACCGAAGATACAAGTTCATCACAGCTAGAAACAAAATGTCATGAACTTAACAAGGTCAAAACTAAAATATTGAAGGTACGATCGAGAGTAGGTAAGTTGTTATTTTATAATCCTTAATGACATAGTATAATTTTAATTATCTCAGCAAGCGAAGACATTTTTTAAAAAGAGTCAAGAAGGTGTGATAGCCGATGCATTATTGAAGCTCAGTCAGTTAAGGTAACGTAGTTGCCAGCCTAAATACTTAAACCACATGTCAACGAAGGATTATTATTGGAGTTTAATGATATTTTTTATACTTTTAATTTATTAAATACCATTGACTGTATCCTTGTGTGTAGGGTGACGGTGCAACCAATATGGACAAATGATAATTTCTCTTTAGATATGCAATCTTTTATGACAATATTTGATTGGACTCAATACACCAATGGGGATTGCATAAATGTTTATTGGAATATTCTTGCTAATGAAGTCAAAAACTCTAACTCACCGTACCACCCATCCATATTTTGTGGGGTTGGATTCCGAGTATGTCCCTTATCTCATTGTAAATTATTTATAATATATATTGGATGCAGTCACCTAAATAGCTCTATTATTTGCATAGGACTTGTTCGGAATGATGCACGTGGATGCATTGAAACAAACTGCAAAAACTGATGACGACAAGGACATTAGATATATTTTCTGTCCTCTAAATAACCAAGATGATCAATGGCATCTAATGGTCATGGACCTGGAGGAAGGTCAAATAATTCATTATAACTCTATTGGCACCACAAAAAATTATACTTCTATTTTTAATCAAACTGTAAGTAACAAATTTCTTATATCCAATAATCATTGGTTATGTATTAATTACTATGGTTTGATATTTGTAGGTGTTATTTTTTAAGGAGCTAAACTGGTTATACTATCACAGATGGCATAAAGGTTTAGCACCTTTCTCCGGGAGAGAGTATAAAATGAATCAAGTTATTGGCCCCACACAAAGCAAATCGTAAGTATTTGTGTATGTTCCATAATAATTGGATTTGGCTTTTTAATGATGGATTGTCCTTTTGTTTTATAGGTTGGATTGTGCTTTTTTTATAATACGCTATGCAGAGAGTTTGATGTTCCAGAGATCTATAGACTTTGTACAAGCTGATATGAGAGCTTATAGATTTAGACTTGGACATAAAATCACGTCTTACAAAAACTTTAAACTATAGATACTGAACAATTGTAATATACTATTCTTGTAATGATTTACTGTTTGTGTAAATTAAATTTATGGTGAATCAATTTATTTTATTTTAATTTCTTTTTTGATAAGGAGCATGGTAGCACATTTTGAGTTTATAGAACGGGGGAGATAGTATCAATTTTTAAGAAAGGATATCATACCAGGCTCACGTTGGGCTTGATATTCAAGCATATCAGGCCCAACGGTGCCTGAATTTGTTTTTTTTTCCATCACTTGCCAGCAGACCTATGGAGCTTTAAACCATGATTGGCTAGCACCGATGGATTCCTTCAAACTCCATAATACCACTCGAACTGAAATGGGTTGAATCAGAGGTGCTAAGTCCATCAGTGGGTTTTGACCAAAACCCACTGGCCAAAACCCACTGATGGCCCTCCCCTACTTGGATTTACCTGAAATCACGTTCCCTGTGAAGTTCTGACTGGGGATAAGGTTTATCTGGTGTCAAAATGTATTTATACCCCATGTCTAAGAAGGTATTGCTCCGTGCCAGTTGGCACGGAACAGTGCACAGCTTTTCTTTTCAACGCTTTTCTGAAGGGAACTTTTAAAATTGATCTTATTTTATTTTTTTGATCAAGCCCCTGTTAGAATGTTTGGAGTTTATATTAGGGGGAGATAGAATCAAGCTTTATGAAATAATACGATACCAGGCTCACATTGGGCCTGATATGCACTCATATCAGGCCCACGTTAGGCCTGATATTCAAGCATATCAGGCCCAACGAAGGCTTATTATATTTTATTTTTTCTCCATCACCTATAGAGCTTTAAATAAGGATTTGTCAGTAGATTTGGAGTCCTTGCAACTCCAGAATACCACTCGAACTAAAATGGGTCCAATCAGAGTTGTCTAGGTCCATCAGTGGGTTTTGACCAAAACTCACTGATGGTCCTCCCCTACTTGGATTTACCTGAAATCACGTTCTCTATGAAGATTTGATTGGGAAAAAGATATATCTGGTGTTAAAACGTATTTATACCCCATTTCTAAGAAGGTATTGCTCCGTGCCAGTTGGCATGGAACAGTGCACAGCTTTTTTGAAGGGGACTTTTAAAATTGATCTTATTTTATTTTTTTGATCAGGTCCCTGTTAGAATGTTTGGAGTTTATATTAGGGAGAGATAGAATCAAGCTTGATGAAACGATACAATACCAGGCCCACGTTGGGCCTGATATACACTCATATCAGGCCCACGTTGGGCCTGATATTCAAGCATATCAGGCCCAACAGAGGCTGATTATATTTATTTTTTTTCAACACCTATAGAGCTTTAAATAAGGATTTGCCAGCAGATTTGGAGTCCTTGCAACTCCAGATTACCACTCGAACTGAAATGGGTCGAATCAGAGGTGTCTAGGTCCATCAGTGGGTTTTGACAAAAACCCACTGATGGCCCTCCCCTACTTGGATTTACCTGAAATCACGTTCCATGTGAAGTTCTGACTGGGGATAAGGTATATCTGGTGTCAAAACGTATTTATATCCCATGTCTAAGAAGGTATTGCTCCGTGCCAGTTGGCACGGAACAGTGCACAACTTTTCTTTTCAACCCTATGGAAGGGGACTTTTAAAATTGATCTTATTTTATTTTTCTGATCAGGCCCCTGTTAAAATGTTTGAAGTTTATATTAGGGGGAGATGGAATCAAGCTTTATGAAATGATACGATACCAGACCCACGTTGGTCCTGATATTCACTCATATCAGGTCCACGTTGGGCCTGATATGCAAGCATATCAAGCCCAACGGAGGTTGATTATATTTTATTTTTTTCCCAGTACATATAGATCTTTAAATAAGGATTTGTCAGCAGATTTGGAGTCCTTGCAATTCCAGATTACCACTCGAACTGAAATGGGTCGAATCAGAGGTGTCTAGGTCCATCAGTGGGTTTTGACCAAAACCCACTGATGACCCTCCCCTACTTGGATTTACCTGAAATCACATTCCCTGTGAAGTTTTAACTGGAGATAAGGTATATATTGTGTCAAAACGTATTTATACCCCATTTCTAAGAAGGTATTGCTCCGTGCCAGTTGGCACGGAACAATGCACAGCTTTTCTTTTCAACCCTATGGAAGGGGACTTTTAAAATTGATCTTATTTTATTTTTTTTATCAGGCCCCTGTTAGAATGTTTGGAGTTTATATTAGGGGGAGATGAAATCAAGCTTGATGAAATGATACGATACCAAGCCCACGTTGGGCCTGATATGCACTCATATCAGGCCCACGTTGGGCCTGATATTCAAGCATGTCTGGCCCAACGGAAGCTGATTATATTTTATTTTTTTCCCAGCACCTATAGAGCTTTAAATAAGGATTTGCTATCAGATTTGGAGTCCTTGCAACTCCAGATTACCACTCGAACTGAAATGGGTCGAATCAGAGGTGTCTAGGTCCATAAGTGGGTTTTGACCAAAAACCCACTGATGGCCCTCCCCTACTTGGATTTACTTGAAATCACATTCCCTGTGAAGTTCTGACTGGGGATAAAGTATATCTGGTGTCAAAACGTATTTATACCCCATGTCTAAGAAGGTATTGCTCTGTGTCAGTTGGCACGGAATAGTGTACAGCTTTTTTTTTCAACCCTATGGAAGAGGACTTTTAAAATTGATCTTATTTTATTTTTTTGATCAGGCTCCTGTTAGAATATTTGGAGTTTATATTAGGGGGAGATGGAATCAAGCTTTATGAAACGATACGATACCAGGCCCACGTTGGGCCTAATATGCACTCATATCAGGCTCACGTTGGGCCTGATATTCAAGCATATCAGGCTCAACGGAGGCTGATTATATTTTATTTTTTTCCCAACATCTATAGAGCTTTAAATAAGGATTTTCTAGCAGATATGGAGTCCTTGCAACTCCAGATTACCACTCGAACTTAATTGAGTCGAATCATAGGTGTCTAGGTCCATAAGTGAGTTTTAACCAAAACCCACTGATGACCCTCCCCTACTTGGATTTACCTGAAATAATGCTCCCTCTGAAGTTCTTACTGGGGAGATGGTATATATGATGTCAAAATGTATTTATACCCCCTGTCTAAGAAGGTATAGCTCCGTGAAAGTTGCCACGGAACAGTGCACCTATTTTATTTTTCAATGACCGAGAATTGTTGTCCTATCTTATTTTGCAAGGATTACTACAATCCCTTTGTGCGAGTTTTCATTTATATTTCACAACATATTTACGTGACTTTGAAATTATGAACCCCTTCCTGTTGAATTAAAATGTATCGCATTTTTATTTTACACAATGGAGATATGGTGTGAAGTATTATTTCTGCCTTGCAGGTGATGGTTTGCACTTCTCATACCTACAATAACACTGTAACACAAAAAAATACTCCATAAACCTATATAACAGAAACATCACTTTCCACAACTGTTTTTTTACAATCCTATATATGTACTTCATACAAAACATATGGCTAAACTCCTCCATTTTACAATTCAGTCAAGAACCAAGGGCTGGCGACATTCTACAGGTCCTCCGATTATGGCCCATCGTATTGCACCTGCTGCATTTGATTTTTACCTTCCCATTATGTTTTGACTCGATCCTTGCCTTCTTTCGCCTACCAGGCTGCACAAGGCTACGGGGACATAGCACTATAATGTTGCTGACTCCCCTAGGCCAAAATTTCTTGCTTCGACAGGGGTAAATATGATCCATGTATGTCGTTTTCCATTTCTGTGAATGAAAATAATGCTCACAATATGGGAGTGTATCCATGTTCCGGTGAATTATGACGGCAATTGCATGTGAGCAAGGCAATCCTGAAATTTGAAACTCCCCACAGTTACAATATTTTCTCTCCAAATCAACAATGTATGAAGCACCCCATGTCTCTACTTCCATTTCGGATTGTGAGTAGGGGTGGACATTATATCGTCTAGCTTTCTCCCTCCTTGATTCCATTTCTTTGGTAGCATGAGGTGTCAACGCAACATACCATTTCGACGCTTCCTCCTTACGGTTAAAGAACCACTGAGCTACCTTTCTTCTAGTATTATCAATTAACCTGTTTATCGGAAGTTCACGTGTCTCCTTGAACAAAGCATTTAAACTCTCTACACAATTGGTGGTTAGCATTGTGTACCTTCTGCCACTAAAGTGTGCATTAGCCCATCTTTTAGGGTCAATGTTCTAAAGTCACTTATGAGCATCTGAATGTTTTTCAAGCATGGACTGCATTATGAGATCATATTGTAGTGTTGTGTTTGCTCGAGCTGCTGCCCAAAACAACCCTAAACCTGACCTACTGCCAGTATCTGTTACCATATTGCAAGACATGTGGTGGCAACAAAAAGCATGATGGGCAGTAGGGTAGACTTTCCTAACTTCTGCTATAATGCCACGATGTCTATCTGATACTATACTCATTGACTCTGGATTAACATTAAAGAATCTCTTCGTATGATCCAGAAACCACTCTCATGTAGACCCACATTCAACTTCAGTGATTCCAAAGGCTACTGGGAGGACATTGTCATTAGTATCTATTGATGTAGCCATCAACAACACACCTGGATATTTGCCTCTTAGGTGTGTGGCATCAATTCCAATTAATTTACGAAGATAAGACCTGAATACTCTTCTACAAGCTCCAAAATCTCAAAAACAGCGTTGGAACTAATTATCCCCATTCCTGTGTAGTGCCACATAGGTTTCAGGATCCCTGACTCTTAACTCATGCAGATATAGTGAAAGATCTCTATATGCTTCGTCATAATCTCCAACAACTTTCTTCATCACTTTCTCTCGAGCTATGTATACTTTTCTATAGGATATGGTCACTCCGAACCTGGCTTTTATATCTGCTATAATCATACTTGGCTTGTATTGTTCATTAGCAAGAAATTGCTCTTCAACAAAAGAAGCTACAAAGGATGAAGAGCATGCTTGATGATCAGCACTTTTCCTAATGGTGCGACATTGGTGTTCCTTTATATATTTCGTAACAATGAACTCTACATCCCCCCGGGTAACTACTCTCCACTTACACGGTTGATTGAAGCAGATAGCTTTTACTTTATTTTTCTGAGTGTCAACTGGGTTATATCTCATATGTTTAACCATGGCATGCTTCACAAGTTCATTCTTGAACTCTTGTCGAGATGGAAATATCTGTCCTACAAAAAATCCATGCTAATCTGTTGCCTCTTCAATTGACCTTTGGAGCAATCGAGAATTTAGAATATATGGATCATCCGCTATTGGGAACTCCTCCTCTAAGTCACTGTACTGCTCTTGAGATATTTCATATTGTTCAATCTGCATATCATCAGCAAAGAATTCTTGTACATCTGTATTGCATTGCATTTCCTCTCCATTTCGGTTATAATACCCTTCCTCCTCACTCCAAGTAGGCTCATAGTAATCAACAAGTGTTGCACACGGGTTCAGAACCTCATCTTCTTGAATACTAGCTTATTCATTTAGATCAAATGTGAAATTACTACTTGTATTTCTATTTGTGTTAGGCACACAACTATACTGCGAAGATGATGGAATATTTGTTCTGGATACTTCTCCTACATTAGCTGCATGTCCAATGCTAGAATTTGCATTAAGAGTATTCCATATCTCAGAGAGAATTTCTTCAGTTATATGATCATCCCTGATAAATAAATTTCAAACTATTTTAGTAAATTTGTAACTACATAATCTATTGCTGTAGTTAAATTGTAATTTTGCTCAAACTAGGAAGGGTCTGATGTAAAAACAAAGTTTTAACCACATAACACGTTATCGATATCAGGCCCAAGGTGGGCCTGATATCATAGATATCAGACCCCTTTTGAAGCAGATACTTCTTGTAAACTAGGACCACCACTGACTAAATCCTAAACCATAAATAAATAATTTTTAGCCAAACTTAACTATCAACGTCAGAAACTAACATAACTTAAATCAATTAAGTCTTCTATTACATCATAATTCAGGTGTTGTTGAATATTATTCCCCACACAACCAAAATAAACCATAACAACACTTTTTGCCGCCACCCTTCCCACCAATACTGTCATTTTTATTTACCATCAATACCCTAATTTACAGTAAAAAAAATCAATACATACATGTCTAAATCTTTAAATGTGTGCTTCTACTAAGTTCCCTCTTGGAAGAAGTTTGTCATTCTCGGCTGACGTTCTTAACTTAATTTGTCCTTGGTCTCCTCTAGCAACTCTTACGCCATTATGCAATAAACCTAACTGGTCTATTGTAATCCCGCCAACCAGCACGAGCAGTAATGGCAAGCGCAGGGTTCACATTTCTTTCAAGTTTATAACACCACGCAGAGGGATGGAGGGAGAGAGACGGTGAGAAGACGTGCATCCGAACCACAAATTATTTTTCAATTCTAATTTCGGCTTGGATGCTTGGAAAATTGTGTTTGAAAAAGGTGGTTGCCAGTTTAGCCAAAGGGGCAATTTGGGAATTGATTTTGGTAAACTGCGTCTTTTGGTAAATACAAAACCGTGATGCGTCTTTTGGTAAATACATTAAACCTAGTACGTCTTTTGGTAAATTGTCGTTTCATTTATATATATATATATATATTCAACATTTTTTTTTTTTGAGTTTCTTGTTATTGTTAGAGGTAAAGCTCGACGAATCAGAGAAATCAGTCACGAGAGATGGAAAATAAGCGTTTTCGGAGGATGAGACTGACTTCGTTGATTCTTTGTCGGAGGGCGACTCCGATCGCAGAAGTATCGGTGTATCCTTAGTAACAAAGTAAGTTTTTGATTTCGTATTAAAAATGTGAATTTTGTATATTTTAGGATGATTCTATTTTTTTAACCTGCACTACAAGAATTTTTGCATTCAACAACACCCAATAGACAACGCTTTTTAATAAAAACGTTGTCGTTCTTTGTTTTACAACGCTTTTAGTGAAAAGCGTTGTCTATGGTATTTACTTTTTACTAAAGACAACGATTTTTAATGAAGTGTTGTCTTTAGTGTTGTTGTTTATGGTCAAAGACAACATTTTTTTAAAAAACGTTTTTTAAAGTGTTGTGTATGTTTCCCCTAAACTCACTTAAAATAAATTCGCAGCCCTCGCTTTGCTAAACTCTAAACCCTCAACGCGCGCGCGCCTTCTCCTCACCACTCCTCTCCACGAGTTCTCCTCTCCACTCCTCTCCACGAGTGCCTTCTCCTCTCCTTCTCCTCTCCACGAGTGCCTTCTCCTCTCCACTCCTCTCCACGAGCGCCTTCTCCTCTCCACGAGCGCCTTCTCCTCTCCTTGCCGCGTGATCTCCTCTGAACCCTAATCTCGACCCAAACTCCTCACGCAAAACTCCTCACGCCGGCCCAACTCCTCCAAGTCGAGATCCCTAATCTCGCATTTCCCCATCTCCTCAATCAAAGTCAGCTTATCCTTTCTCAAATCTCTCGAGCCCTCGACGCAGATCCAGCGGAGTGTAGACGCCGAGCGGAACAATCGCCAGGATGGTCTGTATTGCGTGCCTGTTGCCTTTGTTCTTGATCCCCGTCGTTAACGCCTTGCCTCTGCTCTTCGATCTCATCGTCGGTAAGATCTACAGGCTTTTCGGCTGGGAATACAGAAAGCCTGCAAGGGTGCCAGCTGCTTGTCCATACAAGCCTGCTTCAAAAAATGTTGATGGTTTAAATGCAGGTACAGAGTCTCTTGTGGAACCTCATAAAAATTCTGCTACACAATCTGATAAAAAAGAAGAATAGAATCAGAGTCAGCAGCTGTTTCCATGCCAAATGAACAGTTTGAAGTTTGTATAAGCATGTTAAAAAATCCTACTTAATGATCTTATGGCAGTGTGTTACATGTGGTCTAATTATATAAACGAGTGCAGTTTCTGGCTTCTTCCTGTGGTGTTATGGCACATGGATGAGATGAAATGTGCATTCGATGCTATTATTATTTCTTGAAATGTCGTCTGCTCAAAAAAAAAAAAAAAAAAAAAATCAAAGTCAGCTTACCCTTCCTAATCTTCTCACGGCTCCTCAACTCCTCTGAACCCTTCGATCTTAGTTCCTTCCTCGCAGAGCAGATTCGAGAGTAGGAGGAACGGAAGAAAGAAAGGTAAAATTTCTTCCATCCCTCTAGAATAAGATTTTGTTTATTTTTGATTATTTTCCGAACTAGCCATTTTGCCGGATTCATACTGCATCAATTTTCCCCCTCCCCTGATTGTATTTTCTCATGATTTAGTCATTCCTCGATGGCACGGATCGATGAGTACATAATCTGATGAAGACTGATTAAAAATATGGTTTGCATAGATGAGTACATAATCTGATGAAGTTTGTGCTAGGCACTATATATTTAGAGTTGTTGAAGTCAAAGTGAGGCTCAATCTGACTAAAATACCAAAACACTTTAATTAGGATTCCTGGTTCTCAATCACGTGGGAATCAAAGAGGAAGTCCTACTCAAAAGAGGATGTCCAACTTAACTAAGGAGACTTCTTATATATCATTACATTATTTTTTTCATTGAAAATGAGGTTTTTTTCCATTTTTTATTATATGTTTAATAAGGAGGTCCTGTTTAGTAAATCTACAGGCATTTTGCATATTATTGGCAACTGATGATCCTATACAGAATTGATAAACCTCTATAGTTCTACTTGTCACTCTACTTTTTATTGCTTTGTACTGCTTTTGATGTTTTGATTTAATTGAAATTTGGAAGCCAATGTTAATTCATATTTTTTTCCAGGTATCTTGTTCAGATAATCACATTCATCTGCTAAAAATGCCTACAATGGATATCTCAAAATCCATATCGGGAATCAAGGTTTGTCATACCATATGGTTTAGACATCAATGCTTTGTTGGCTTAGTTTTACTGAAAACCTTTCCTGGATAAACTTTCGTATGTTGATATATTCTAGTATATCTTCAGCCTCCTTTTTCGTTTCCTCTCAAACATGAAGGATCCTGCACACAAGTTGCATTTGAGCAGACAACTGGATTAGTTGCTGTTTCCACTGAAGATTATTGTGTACAATTCTATAGCTTGTTTGACAACCATGAGGTTTCAGAGGTGATGGCTCTATTTTTGCATTCTGATATTATCATCTAGAGCTTGACATCTCTTTTTTCCTTTTAAGAAAAAGCAAGTTCTCATGATATTTATTTTATTGCTTAGGTCCAAGTGTGCAAAAGAAATTTTCAGCCTGCAGATGACGTTATGGTACGCCATTAACTAATCAAGATATATTTGCGGTGCTGTATCTGTTATGACTATTACCTTAACTTTTGTTCTGTTGTATCCGTAGCTCTTTGAGTCAATCGTCCATGCATTAGTAGGCTGTTAGTTTAGAAGCAATTCTAATTTGTAGTTTGACATTTGGAAAGAATGCATTATTTGTACCAACTGCCAAATTTCTGTAAACAGCTTGATTGGAGTTGCATTTTTATGGATTCTTTGGGTCATTTTTTGCTAAGACATTATTGCTTCCAGGAATTAGCTCTGTAAATATCACTGTTACTGTTGGGTTCCATTAACTAGAAACAAGTATATTTGATACAACTCAGTTATGGGGTACAAAAATATCCATTTTGATTCTGATTAGCCAGCCACATAGAAGGCAGGGATATAAGCTAGAAAGTACCACAATTGGTTCCTATTTGCTGGAAACTGGAAATGCACGTGTCATAACTCCCACAGGCTCTCTTTGTGGCAGTTGTGGGGTATTCAATTACATGTTTCTATTGCTGGAGTAATCAGTCATGGATTGTCTGGGACAAGATAGAGATTTAATTTAGTTTAAAGCTCAATAATTTCTGAGATTCATGCTAAACTACCATGCTAGGATTGGTGTGTAGTTTGTGTTTCAATAGAGCGAGATCACAAATTTGCACCTATTTAAATAATGTCTTGGGGATGCATTTTGAGAGAGTCAATCTTAAAATCTGCTTGGTTGCTGTCATAATTTGTTTTAAGCATGTAATTACTTTTGCATTACAACATAGATAGCTATCATAATTCTTGTAGATGATGAATTAGATCTTTGAATTTTTGGCTAACTCTTCGTGGATGTACTTGTACTTCGATGGTTGCAGCTATATGTGGCTCTTGTAGGCATTTCTCTTGATGGCTCCTTAATGGCTACCATTGATGTGACAATTCCTGAAGAAAAATTCGGGGGTTTGGTTTGTCTAAAATACTGGACTCGTGGTTCCCTAGTGGCAGAGTACTTATTATCCACTGTCATATATGAGCCTCACAGGTAAGAAGACTACAAACAGAGCTTCATCTATTGTTCTTTATTTTTTTGTTTATTTATTCTATAAATCTTTCATAACTTTGCGAATAGGGACCATCAATCTTTTAATTTTCTATGATGTCAATTGGAGAAGTATTTAATTTGGCACACCAATGTGGTCTTTCATATCAGTGAGACAAACATATTTCCTTTTCAATTTTCTAGATACTTTAGTTTTATGTAACAGAAGTTTCATTGGTTTTTAATTTCTATATAGTTTTGGTGCTTATGATTTGGTTATTATATCCGCACATTCACGCATTTCTTTTGCAATATGAAAAGCATCCTTGAATGATCAGATCATATCTTATTCCAGCATATTGAACCTTTTGATTGTTGGAAAAGAGTGATAAGTTTGATTGTTACCATTACTCATTTTAGAGAAATTCTTCAAGTTGACAATCTTGAATTAGTTAAATGTTGATCAATTTTATATTGAAACTTCATTTCTGGTCTATATGGTTATGGGCTGACGTTGCTTATCCTTGAGTGATCCATATGGTTGTGGGCTGGCTTAGCTCTTCTTTGAGTGATTGGTTGCCAAGTTGTTCTCTGCTGCTTAATAATTCTTGGTTCTTTGTTACTGCTGCCGTTATCATTACTACCATCCCATGTTTGTCCCAACTGTTTGGAATCAGTTACATGAATCTTATCCTTCGGAGATCCAGGACAAATTATAAGATTTTCACTACTTGACTAATGTTTTCTTTGCACTTCTTTAACCCTTTACACCTTCCACTCTAACAGATAAAATAAACCACCTTTTTATATTTTCTTTACTTTCTGATGTAGTGATGCTCAAGTTTCATCTCTTGCATTTCGCCCTGGACACAACATGGCTGTCACATCATCTTATGGTGGTGATTTTAAGGTAGTGTCTATTAGGCTCTTTTCTTTCTGTTGCCCCATTGTATATAATGATTAAATGAGTAATCTATTTTTCAGGTTTGGGTTCATGGTTCTCATGCCGACAGAAATAATGAATCAATCCAGAGAACTGGTTGGAGATGCCAATCTGTTGGTTCATACAAGTATTAAATTTTGCTGCCAATGAAATGTTTTTTCCTTTATTATATTAATATCATTGCTCATTTGATGCCTTTTAGTTTTTATGATTTATTTTAACATAAAAAATTATTTGTATCGAATGAAATTGAAATAATTTGTGGAAGCAGACAGCTTTCAAATCAAGCAGAGATATTTAAAGTAATACTTGTATTTGATGCTACTCAGAGCTGAACCAGTTGATTGGGCGTATGGAACTTGCAATTTTGTATATACATTAATTATGAAAAAAAGATACTGTTTCTTAATTTAAAGGATGCCTTGTTTTTTAATTGAATTATTGGTGAAATCTTTAAACTATTTTTTGAAATTATTTGCTTGCATATATTTCTTTTCCCATCATATAGTGTTGTTGCGCAGTGGAACTCCCATGAAATTAATTTCTTTGAATTGATGACAGGGGAAAATCATTAACAGCTGCTGCTTTTTCTGCCGATGGATCAGTCCTTGCTATTGCAGCTGAGACTATAATTACATTATGGGATCCAGATTCCAATATTCTTGTGGCTATGATTGGAGATACACTTTCGGTAATCATCATTTTGCCTATATTGTTATCTGGCAAATCGAAATAGCAGTGAATGTCCTTACATCTGTTTTTTTTTCCTTTTTCTTGTACAGCCAATTACAAAGCCTTCATTTGTTGGGGAATCAGAATATCTGGTGTCCTATACACACGGTTTAAAGCCACAACTTTCAGTTTGGAGTACTTCAAATTTGGCATTGTACTGGTCTCACGGGATTGTTACAGAAGGTGTGCATTTTTTGGCTCTTAAATGATCGTAGTATAAATCCAAGACTAAAAGAACCAGAAAATTAAAATGAAATAAAAAGAACCAGTCCATTTTTGGCACTTTAGATGTTCATGTCAACAGTTCTATACAACAACAATCTTGAGTCCTAAAGCTTCTATTTTGCAAGTGTCTCTAGCATACATGCACTAATATTAATAAATTGCAAATGTCCAAAATAGGCAGCAAGAACCAGTCCATTGTTGGACCAGTATAAACTTACCGTGGCTTTGCGAATGGTGTATGATTACAAACAAAGCTCACATTTTGTGAAATATTTATAGAATTTTTTATATTTCTTTAACTTTATACTATTTTCTCTTTGAGTAGTTAGAAGATTGTAATCTTTTGTCTTGTTGATGGTTCCCATTTTTTTACAGCCGTAAGCTGTTCCCATGATGAATCTCAATTCGCCGTCTTAGCTCTTCTCAGTTCAGCAGGTGATGCTGATGCAAAAGGAAATGGGGTAATATTTTTCTTCGATGTGGAAGATCCTGTTCCTGTGGCAACCTAAGAGGAATAAGTCATTTCCTCGATGGCACGGATGAATACCTAAAATCCATCCTCTACTCCACCATTCTTTGCCACTCCTCAAGCCGAAACAACTGCAAAGGTAGAGTCAACATCAAGTATTACATTGTGCCTGGCTACAAGAAGACCGGGCCGCAAAATCCAATAAAGACAGGTCAAACATCAAGTAGCATTTTGTAACTTATTCCTCTTAGGTTATATGCTTGGTTAATATATATGCTTAGAACTTGTAAAGACAGGTCAAACATTAATATGCTTGGTTAATATATCCATCTACAACACTCCCGCTTTTTCCTTTAAATATGATTTTCATTTAGCACAGAACTAATGCCAATTTTTTTATTTTGATGCAGTGTTTAAAGAGCTTGAGTAGAAGTTGGCCCTAAAGAAAACTTGTCAGTTACGATATAAACACACTTACGGTATGAATTACATGTATATATAACATTGACATATTATTTAGTACGAGATTTACATGTATGAAAGTTTTCATACAAAATTTCTTGATTGCCTACAACCCCAGGTGTGCTGATGACAAGTTGAAGAAGATGGCTCTAAGAGTGATAGCTGAAAGCCTTTCAGAAGAAGAGATTGCTGGACTTAAAGAAGCAATTCCATGCGATGGACACCAACAACAGCGGTTAGTCAATGATGAGGTTTTGTAAAACTTGTGTGTTTGAAAAATTATTGTCATGAAGTTAAGGATAACCTGTATGATACAAATTTAATTTGTGGATCAATATGTATACATTTTGTTTGTATAATATAAAGTTTTATTTATTTGTTAAATAGTCTTATTATAAAAATGATTGTGGTTGTGGATATTCAATTATATGTAAATTTTGAGTATTTTTTATAATTTTTGCTATTTAATTAAGAAAAACACTATTTTTTATAAATTTAAAAAGACAACGTTTTTAAGTAATAAAAGACAACGCTTAAAAAACAATGTCTTTGAGACCAACCACAACGCTTTTAAAGCGTTGTCTTTGATATGTGCATTTTTACAACAGCATCTTTAACAACGCTTTTTAAGAACGAATAGACAACGCTTAAAAAGCGTTGTCTTTGTGACCAACCACAACGCTTTTAAAGTGTTGTCTTTGATATGTGCATTTTTACAACAGCATCTATAACAACGCTTTTTAAGAACGAAAAGACAACGCTTAAAAAGTGTTGTCTTTGTGACCAACCACAACGCTTTTAAAGCGTTGTCTTTGATATGACTTTCTACAACACCATCTACAACATCACTTTTTAAGTACATACGACAACGCCAAAAAAGCGTTGTTGTTTAGCTTTTTTCTTGTAGTGCTGTAGTCGTTTGATGAAATATCAAAACAGACGATGATGGAGAAAACTTGTTAAGACATAAATGAAGGAGGATGGATGGATGGAAGATAAAAAAAATTTAGATTAAAAAATAAGGCTTTGTATACATTTAATCAAATATACTTAACATACTTTCTAAATTTATACTATAGATCTATGTCACTGGTCTTTCATAAATAATAAAGTATCTATAATTTAATGTGTAAATAATAAATCTCACTTGTCTTACTTAAAATTTATATATTTTTAAAAAAGTTTATTTATTATGATTTTCATAACCAGAAAATAATCAATTTTTCATATGCTAATTAACATTCTTTTTTTTTTTTTTTTGAGTTTTCCTTGTATTGATTATGAATTTTTCTAGTAAGTTTGTTCTAGCTTTTTTTTATACTTTCATTTTCTTTCTATATTTTTAGGTTTGATCGTTAACTGCTGAATCTACAAGGGTATACTAAGGAGGAATACTTGAGGTATCTTATTATAAAGAATCATCCATGATACTTGAAAAGGCTTAAGAATTTAATTTTTTATTGGATTACATGGAGAACTTCGCTCTTCCTAACTAATATAACCGCAAGCATGTTGATTTTTTGTGAATCTTAAAAAGGAATATTCATAATATTTTATTATTGTTGTTATCTATATAATTGTTATTTCTATATACTATTAATTATCACTTTGTCTAAATTACTGGGTTCTTCTTGCGTGTTGTTGTTATAAAACTTAATAAAACTTTGTTGCTATTATTGTTGTAATTGTATGATATGATAGTTGTAAATTTAATGCTTTTTATAGTATGATAATTATTTTGTAGTCATTTGGATATCATGATAATTTTTAAATTAGCAACACATTGTTATATTGTTCCATTATTCAATCCAAATCAAAAGTTGTGATCTCTCAAATTTTAAATCAGCAACATATTGTTGTTTGTTTTTTAAGATCAGCAACATGAAGAGTTGTTGGTCTTTTGAAGATCAACAACATATTATTGCTGACTTAAAATTTGAGAAATTGTAACTTTTAATTAATATTGAATCACGGTACGCATAATATATCAAATCAAAGCTTATTTAGAGATCTTCGATTTGATATATTATACGTCCCATTGTTCAATCTGAGTCAAAAGTTATAATCTCTCAAAATTTAAGTTAATACGTTGTTCCTGATTTTCTAAAGATCAACAACACATTGTTGTTGGTTTCTTAAAATCAGCAACATGAATACTAGCAACAATTTATTGCTGACTTAAACTTTGAGAAATCATAACTTTTGACATCGATTGAACCATGGAATACATAATATATCAAATCGAAACTTGTTCAGATATTTGATTTGATTATTATACGTCTATGCTTCAATCCGAAGAAAATGTTATGGTCTCTTAAAATTTAAGTTAATAATACGTTGTTGTTCACTAGAAATGAAGTTGGAAGTTCACTATAAATGGTATGACGATGATCCTCATTATTCGATGCTACAAATAAATATGACTCCCCTATGTTAAGCAAAATTAATTTTTTTTGTTTTAGAATGTTAGATAAAATTAATTTTTTCAAAAATCTCTAAATGAACTTCGATTTGATATATTGTGTCTCTCATGATTGAACCCGAATCAAAAGTTATGATCTCTTAAAGTTGAACTTGTAGTTGTAGCAACTACGGCTTCGTATATGTTACAATGTGTATGTATACTGGGTAAAATTTAAGAGACTATAATTTTTTAATCGGGTTGAACACAGGACGCACAATATATCAAATTGAAGATCTCTAAGCGAGCTTCAATTTGATATATTACATATTTCATGGTTCAACCCAAATCAAAAGTTATGATATCTCAATGTTTATGGTTCAACACATTGATACTAGTCTTTGTTACTGATCTTATAAAGACTAGAAACACGTTGTTGCTGATCTTCTGAAGACCAGCAACATATTGTTGCCAATCCTCTAGAGATTAGTAACACATTGTTGCTGGTTTTCTAAAGATTAGAAATATGTTGTAGCAACTATGAAATCTTAGTTGCTACAACTACAAGTTATAATTTTGAAAGATTATAACTTTTGATTCAGGTTGAATTACAGGATGCATAATATATCAAATAGAAGATCTTTGAATAATTTTTGATTTGATATATTGAGCATCTCATGGTTGAACCTGAATAAAAAAGTATGACCTCTTATAATTGAACTTGTAGTTGTAGCAGTTATGGTTTCGTAGATGCTATAACATGTATTCTGAGAAAATTTTAAGAGACTATAACTTTTAACTCTGGTTTATCCATGGGATACATAATATATCAAATCAAAGATCTCTAAACGAACTTTTATTTGACATATTATATGTCTCATGGTTCAATACGAATCAAAAGATATAACCTCTCAAAATTTATGGTTTAACACGTTGTTGCTGATCTATTGAAGACCAGCAATACGTTGTTGTTGATCTTATGAAGACCAAGAACACGTTGTTGTTGATCCTCTGAAGATTAGCAACACATTGCTACTAGTCTTCTAAAGATCAACAACACATTGTAGCAGCTATGAAATCGTAATTGCTATAACTACAAGTTATAATTTTGAGAGATCGTAACTTTTGATTTAGGTTAAACTATGAGACACACAATATATCAAATTGAAAATTATTCAAAGATCTTTGATTTGATATATTGTGCATCTCATGGTTTAATCTGATTCAAAAGTTATGATTTCTTAAAGTTAAACTCGTAGTTGTAACAGCTACTGTTTCATAGTTGCTATAACGTATATGCTAGGTAAACTTTGAGTGGTCATAACTTTACTTAAATTGAACAATGAGATGCACAATATATTAAATCAAGATCTTTGAACTAGCTTTGATTTAATATATTATATCCCGTAATTCAAGCCAAATCAAAAGTTATGACCTCTCAAAGTTAAAACTTTTAGTTATAGTAGCTACAATTTCGTAGCTGATACAACATGTTGCTAATTTTTTGAAGACCAGAAACACAGTCTTTTGCAAATCAGCAACCATCAACTCATTCTAAAAGTAGTTGATGAACCTAGAGATATTTGATTCACTCCAAACAAAGTCTTATGTGCTTAGCTTGGTCTCCTTATTACACTTATGCCGTCAAACACCATCGTGATACACTATATTGAGAGCAACAATTTTTTTCAACTTAATTCAAGTATGATAAATGATGTCAAAAGCGTACTATAAGGGTCACGACAATCATGCTCACTGACCAACATCACAAATCAGTTTCTTGGATTTCCATTTTTTTTGAAAATGTCAAAATTTTAATTTTTTGAATAGCGAAGGTCCATCAGCTAGTTCTATCCAAAAGTTGTTGATAGACCTAGAGAACTCAAAATAATTTCAAATGAAGACCTATATACTCGTTTAATGTCACTGAATGACATGTGCTCTCAAATAATAATGTGATACACTATATTAAGAACAATAATTTTTTCAACTCGATTTAAGTATGAAAAATAATATCATAAAACTCATTATTAGGGTCACGATTGATTTTCTTAATATATATAAAAACCTCATTAACAATATGTAGATTGTTCAGCTCTAATTTTTTTTATCCTTATATTTTATTGTTGCTATTTAAATGTTCTATCTTTTGAAAATAATATGGAGAATGAAATGGTCCTTAAATAAATTATGTTATGAAATGTCAAAATCTTGTACTAGATTTGAACATTAATACTATGATATTATATTTTCTTATAATTATAATAGCATTAATCTTGCTCTATTCCTTTTTTTCTGAATTAACAAGAACTTCTTTAATTATTTTTTATAGAATATTTATCTCTTCTTGCAAAAGATAATGAAAGGATATAAAGCAAAAGACATACCAAGGAGGACCACTTGAGGTATCTTGCTACAAGAAATCATCTTGAATACTTAAAAGATTGAAGAACTTGATTTTTTATTGGATGATATGGAAAATTTAACTCTTCCTAGCCAATATAATTGCAAGCTTGATTGGTTTTATGTGGATGTTGAAAAGAAACATTCATAATATTTTATTATTATTGTTGTTGTTTATATAATTGTTTTATTGTATACTTCTAATTGTTATTTTTATCTAAATTATTGTGTTCTTCTAGTGTATTATGGTTGTAAAACTCAATAAAACTATTGTTGTTGTTATTGTAATTTTATGGTATGATAGATGTAATTTGATATTTTTTATAGTATGAAAATTATTTTTTTCATTGGATTATTATAGTTGTTGAAATATTATAGTTTGTATGTTATAAATTGATATTTGGTATGTTATAAAATGATCTTGTACCTATATTTGGAAATATTATTATCTTAATATATGTTAGTAATGAATTATTGTTGAGATTTTATCATAGGACTTGTTAATATTATTATCTTAACAAGTGAGTATGATCGTTGTGACCCTAATAATGAGCTTTTGATATCATTCTCATGTTTGAATTGATTTTTAAAAAAAATCACTGTTCTCAATACAGTGTATTATATTGAGGGTATGAATATCTTCAGAAGCATTAGACGAGTACATAAGTCTTTGTTTGAAATCATTCTGAGTTCTTTAGGTCCATCAACCACTTTTAGATGAAACTGGCTGATGGACCTTCGCTATTCAAAAAATTATAAATTTGATATCTTTGAAAGAATAGAAGTTCAAGGAACTCATTTGTGATGTCAGTGAGTGAGATCATCATAACCCTTATAATGCACTTTCGACACCATTTATCATAGTTGAATCAAGTTGAAAAAAATTGTTGCTCTCAATATATTGTATCGTGATGGTGGTTGATGGCATGGGTGTAATAAGGAGACTAAGTCAAGCACATAGCACTTTGTTTGAAGCGAATTAGACATCTTTAGGTCCATCAGACACTTTAGGGATGAAACTAGTTGATGGTTGCCGGTCTGCAAAAGACTGTGTTGTTGGTCTTTAGAAGATTAGCAACATGTTATTGTTGGTCTTTTGAAGATCAACAACACGTTATAACAACTACGAAAACATAGTTGCTACAACTATAAGTTATAACTTTGAGAGAACATAACTTTCATTTATGATGACCTATGGGACGCACAATATATCAAATCAAAACTAATTCAAAGATCTTTGATTTAATATATCACACATCATATGGTTCAATCTAAGTAAAAAGTTATGATTTCTCAAAATTTACCCTGCATGCATGTTGTAGCAGCTACGAGATGGTAGTTGCTACAATTACAAGTTATAAATTTGAGAGGTCATAACTTTTGATTCATATTACACTACGAGATGCATAATATATCAAATCGAAGATCCTTGAATGAGCTTCGATTTGATATATTGTGTGTCTTGTAGTTTAACATGAATCAAAAGCTATGATCTCTCAAAGTTATAACTTATAATTGTAGCAACTACGATTTCATAACTACTACAACGTGTTGCTTATCTTCCGAAGACCAGCAACACAGTTTTATACAGACAAGCAACCATCAGTCGATTTCATCCCAAAAGTGGCTAATGAACCTACAGATGTCTGATTCACTCCAAACAAAGTCCTATGTGCTCAGCTTTGTCTTCTTATTACACTCATGTCGTTAAACACTATCACGATACACTGTTTGAGAGTAGTACTTTTTTTAAAAAAAAAACTTAATTCAAGTATGATAATTTTTTTCAATATAAAGACCAGCAACAACATTATTGTTAACTTAAATTTTGAGAGACTATAATTTTTTACTAAAATTGGACCACAAGACACAATATATTAAATTAAAGCTTATTCAGATATTTTCGATTTGATATATTGTACGCTACATGATTCAAACCGAATCAAAAGTTATACTCTTAAAGTTTAAATCAACAATATGTTGTTGCTGATTTCTAAAAATCAACAACACGTTGCTAGTTTCTCAAGACCAGCAACTCGAAGAATTGCTGGTCTCCTGAAGATCAACAACTTGTTATTGTTGACTTAAACTTTAAGGGACCATAACTTTTGACTAAGATTGAATCAAAAAACACGTAATATATCAAATCGAAAATCTCAAAATGAGCTTCGATTTGATATATCGTGGTTCAATCCAAGTCAAAAGTTATGACCTTTCAAAGTTTAAACCAGTAATACGTTGTTGCTGGTTTTCTGAAGATCAACAATATTTTGTTGTTGGTTTCTTAAGATTAGCACCACATTGTTACTGATTTCTTAAGATCAGCAACACGAAACTAACAATAATGTTATTATTGACTTAAACTTTGAGAGAGTATAACTTTTGACTGGAATTAAATCATGGGACATATAATATATCAACAAAACTCGTTTTAAGATCTTTGATTTGATATATTATACGCCCCGTTATTCGATTTCAGTCAAAAGTTATGACCTCTCAAAATTTAAGTCATCAGTACTTTGTTGATCGCTAGAAATAAAATTGAAAGCTTACTATAAATGGTATATTGATGATACTCGAGGCTGCAAATTGGAAGAAACAACAAGGCAATTAAGGGGCATGTAGCAAGAATTCGCTTGATGCTGAATTGCAGTTTCGAATTGATCGATTAGCCTTTCATTATATGTGCTAATTACCATAGCATTATGGCGGATCCAATGGAGAGCCACACGAAGGAGCCCAGTTCGGCGAAGGCTGCGACCAGCTGAAGTTGTTCCATACTTCCATGGCTGGGGCAGTTCCCATGGTGATGCACGTGAACTGGCCTTCCACCACAATCCACCAGGCTCAAGTTGAGCGGCATCGCCTCACTGAGGAAGCCAAGTTGGAAGTGGCCGATGAGGATCCAAGTGAGGTCGACGACGGCAACGCTAGCTATGACCAATACCTTACTGTGTGCCTGTAAGAACTTAGAGATGGGGAAGTTGAGGGCATAGGCGAACAACTGAGGGATCATGTAGTGGGTGAAGCTGTCGATGAGGATTGTGATGTTATCGTCTTTGCAGCAAAAGGCGAAATCCTCGTCCCCAGGACCCCCATCGACCGGACCCACGGTCATTATGAGGGAGGTAAATCGCAGCATCCGAGCTAATATGGGACGGACCGGGTGAGATACAGGGATAGGAGATTTATTCCCCCGTTGCCACTGAGTTTTGACCCGGCGGCCTCCTTGCAGCAACTTCCGCCCCATGCCATCTCGGATGACCCACGGGGTCTTGCGATGTCATCGTCTTGCTTGAACAGCTGGAGGAGAGAGTGGTGAAAAGGTAGACGAATCAATCCAAAACACGGCCTTATCTTAAATTGTCACTAACTTACCGTATCTTTTTGCGCTACTAGATGGAGGCGAAGGGACGACGACTGATAGCTGCAGCTCTAATAAGAGGAGTATTATGGAACAATAACAATAACAACAACAACAACAACAATAACAATAAAAAAAAATAAAGAATCGAAAAACTAAGAGTACGTTTGATTTGCACGTTTTCCATTTTTAATTTTTGAAAAATGCACATTTTTTAGAAAACAGAAAATGACTTTTTGTCATTTTCTATTTTTCTAGAAAATGTTGGTTATTTTTTTAGAAAACAGACACGGAAAATGTAAACCAAATATCATTTTTCAAAAATATACATTTTTCATAAAATAAAAATGAAAAACACACAAACTAAACACAACTTAAATTATTTGAACAATTTAAAAATGGACTGCACTCCCCCATCAAAGTTCGGTTTCCATCCTTCTAACCCCGGTTCAAATACTTGCCGATTCGGAAGGAAATGCGTTAACTTTCACTCGCGTTAGACTGCTAAGATCTACTCATTATAAGTTACAGGGTCCAAAAAATATAAAATAAAAAATAAAAACCCTAATTATTTAAGATCTGCCGGCCGCCGTCTCGAACGATCCCCCACTCTTTTTTCCGGCGAGCGATTGCAGACGTTCTCAAGCTTACTTGACAGCACCAGAGCACGTCGTCTCCATAATTGGCCGCTGTCTCGCCGTTTGGTCATCCTCGTGTGCACCGCCTCACTGCTTCATGAATTCTAGGTATATCAAAAATGGTCAACAAAACCTTTGCTTTCTCTTTTCCTCTGTTTCAGTAATTATTATCTTTGAGTAAAAATTTTGACTTGCTCGCAGTTTTTTGCCTGTGCAGCAGTTTGGTATTTTTCACGTCGTTGGAAATGGATGGTGCTAGGAAGGATTCGTATGTCAAGTGGGTTAAATGCTGAAAATAGAGATCTGGATGGATGAAGTAAATCAAGGTACGGTTTTGTCAGGTAAGTTACTGCAAAGGCTCTGATCAATTGAACAGAGGGTTCCTAAGTACATGCTTCTCTTGTATCTAGAGCCTAACAGGACAATAGTAGAGTAAATACGTTTCTTTAGTTGGAGAGCAACAAAATGTTCCTAAGTTTTTGGTATTGAAAGTAACTTTAATTTATGTTACTGCTAGAACTTATTTGTGAGAGATTCCAACTTCATGCATTGAATCATTAATATTAGTCATTAGAAGTTATATGCTTATTTCTATTTGCTGCTTTTGGCTTATAGTTTTCAGGACTGAGATTCTACCTATGAACGGTGAAGGGTCCATAGGAGATTTCAATGTCATGCATTGAATCATTAATTTTTATCACTATAAATTATGTGCTTGTTTCAGTATTTTTCTTTGAGTTTATGGTTGTCAGGATTGAGACTCTACCTAGGAATGGTGAATGGTTCGTAGGATCAAATTATAGGATTATAGCTTAACGTGTTGTCCTGCTCTGATTCTAGCCTTGGATGCCTATTTGCCTTTTTATCTTTGTTTTGAAAATTTGATTCATCACTCTCAACAGAAACAGCTGAGTTGACCTTAGATTGTGCCGTTATCTATCTTTTTCTTCAATCTTCTTATTTTTATGATTGAGATTGTCCCACATTTTTCTTTAGAAGGAATAGGTGCTCATGTAATGCAAATAAAGTTGTTGGGTCTAAATTAAGGTTATCTTTGATCATTGTTCTGATTTCTTTCAAAATGTTATTCTTTCTAACTATCCGTCAACTCTTGAAGCAAACTCACTAGAATCTGAGCTGATGATAGTAACTTATTTATATTTCTTTTCTTCTGTTTGGCTTTGTATATCTTTGTATTCATTACCCATTTGAAATTAATAGTAAAATGATGCATTAATTCTTTCTCCTTGTGTTTGCTACATTAACCTTTTCTTCCCCTTGAGTTTAAGTCATTTCTTTCTTCAACTTGTGTACCAGGTCATGGAAAAGTTACAAATTCCTCAAATACGGACATGATGGAACCTCCGTACTGCAGATTATTCTCTGATAAGTGTGATATGAAGTCATCTTTTAGAAAGCCCACCAATAATGCAGATTTTAGGAAGTATCACTGTCATATGCCTATGGTAGATCATCTCTATTTTCATCTTGTGGTTAGTAAATCAAACCCCACGAGTTGTAAAGTTTCCTCCTGCAAATACTATTTAGACTAATAATATTGTGTTTCCTCCACTTTTTAAAAATTATTCTGGGTTGAAGTTCCTATTGCAAAATATTATCAAAATAAATATGGAGATTAAGTATTTTACTTGATTTAACCTATGCTCACAACTATATCAACATCAATAATTCCCTAAGGAGACTCTAGTTTGTGGACTTTGATGGTTTTTCTTTCGTAAACATATTTTAAGTATGCTGATAAGAATCTTTTTCGTGCTATGAAAGGAAAGATAAGCGTCTATTGAAGTTAAGGAGGATAATCTTGAATACTGATGGGAAGGCTCCTTGCAAGAAGCAAAATGCTGGAGAATTGCGCCTTCACCAAGGTCTGTCTAAATTCATTTCAAGTGACTAGAATATTTGGTGATGACTCGTCTGTGATCTTATATTCCTATGTGTATGCTTGTTCATGCCATGTGAAGGGAAGGAAGATGATTTCCTGATGAATGTCCTTCATAGGAAGATAAGTTTATATTTATCTTCTGATAACTTTTCATCAAAGCAGGTTGATGATTCTCATCCATTTTTCTGGAATAGCATCATTAGACGCTACGAGCGAAATCAAGAACCACGGAAAGCTATAATTACATTCTGTCATATGATGCAGAGAAACATATCTCCTGACAAGTTCACCTTTCCTTTCATACTCAAAGCCTGTGCGAGTGCTATGGCCCTGAGAGAAGGTGAGCAAATTCACTGTCATGCCATCAAGAGTCCATATAATTCGGATCTGTTTGTTCAGGGCTCATTGATATTCATGTATGCCAGCTGCCAAGAGATTGATTCTGCTCGTGCTTCATTTGATGCGATGCCCTACAAGAATTTGATCAGTTGGAATATGATTATTGATGCCTATATTAAACATGGAAGACTAAATACTGCTCTTGAGATTTTTGCGCAGATGCCGGAACGTGATTTGTTCTCTTGGAATTTAATGATTGATGGCTTTGCGAAAAATGGACAGATGGAGTTTGCCCAAAGGATGTTTGATGAGATGCCTGGAAGAGATATTGTTTCCTGGAATTCTATCATTAACGGATATGCAAAGTGTCGAGACATGACAACAGCAAGGAAAATGTTTGATCAGAGTCCATTCAAGGATGAAGTCACTTGGGGAATTATGCTCAACGGGTATGCAAAGTGTGGCCGAATCACCACTGCCCATACTTGGTTTGAAAAGCTACCATATAAAAATGCAATCAGTTGGAATTGTTTGATAAACAGGTATCTTAGATGTGATGATGTTAAATCAGCACAAAAGTTGTTCGATTTGATGCCAAACAGAAATGTAACTTCCTTTAACATCATGCTGGATGACTACATGAAGAAAGGTGAGTTACAACTCGCATATCAAATGTTCTACAATATGCCTGTGAAGGATGTTACCTCTTGGAACATTATTATCGATGGGAATGCTAGACTTGGAAGAATGAAGGTAGCAAGAGAGTTGTTTGATGTTATGCCATGTAGGGATGTGGTTTCATGGAATTCATTGATTGCTGGGTACAAGGAGAATGGTGAATCGAAAGAAGCAATTGAGGTATTTATCAAGATGATTATCTCAGGGAAAAAGCCGGACAACTCGACTTTAGCTATGGTTCTCTCAGCAGTTGCTGATTTAGGCCTTATTTTCCAAGGTAGATGGATTCATTTGTACATCGATAAGCATGACATTCCTCTGGATGGCATTGTTGGGGTTGCGCTCATAGACATGTACTCCAAGTGCGGTTATGTCGATATTGCTCTGAGTATCTTCAATAGCATACCTCAAAAGGAAAGAGATCACTGGAATTCTATGATATCAGGGTCTGCAGTGCACGGCCGTGGTAATCTCGCCATCAACTTATTTGAAAAGATGCAAAGATCAATGGTAAAACCAGATGATATAACTTTTATTGGTCTTTTGAGTGCCTGCAGTCATGCTGGCCTAGTCGCCGAGGGTCGTAGGTATTTTAACCTTATGATCTCCAAATACGGAATAACTCCCAAGATTCAGCATTATGGTTGCATGGTAGACCTGTTAAGCCGCGCAGGCCATCTAGAGGAGGCAATCTCCCTGGTCAACGACATGCCGCTGAGAGCTAACGATATCATCTGGAGAGCCCTTCTTGGAGCTTCCAAGAACCAGAGTAATGTCGAAATAGCCGAACGTGCAGTGAGAAACCTGATCGAGTTGGATCCTTGCGATAGTAGTTCGTATGTGCTGTTGTCGAACATATATGCTTGCAGGGATCAGTATGAGAGTGCCGGGGAAGTGTGGAGAACCATGAAGAGCAAAGGGGTTCCTAAGAACACTGGCTGTAGCTGCATAGAGGTCGATGGTGTCATCCATGAGTTCACTGTAGGACACATTGCACACCCGCAGATCGACTTATTGTTGCATAGCATGACACAGGCATTAAGATTGGAAGGCTATTTGCCATGTTCAAAAGGCTCAGTTGGCTTGGTCTTTCACGAGTGATGCTCGACCGATGAACTCAACTCGGGAACTAGAAACTAATTGATCTGGTTCTGGTTAAGAATGTTTTTAGAACTGGACTTGACTGATCGGTTCAACTGGCAACTCAGGAATAATTGGGAGCCAATCAATTCGGTTTGATCATACCTGTTGAGTTCAGTTTGGGCTCGCTTCAACCAGAAACAAATGAAACCAGTAAGTTTGTCGTTCGGTTTGTGCGCAGATCCAGTTATAGAAACAATAGTTTGTGTTGGATTGGCCGGGAGAATTAATGATTTATAACAAACCAAATCTAAATAAATTCGTATTTTTAAATTTATCCTGATGAAAAAATTTTAAATTACGGGATTAGTCACTTTTAGAATTAGTCTGAAATAGATACACGTGTGTACATTTAGATATGCATGAACAAGCTTGTGACTAGTCACAAACAATTTATCAATTCTTATCAGGTAGCAAGCTCATCGAAGTGTAGAGTTTATCATTGCCAGGAGAAAGAAAGTTCATTTCGGTTAATTTGGATGAACGAAGTAACATGTCAATTTCAGGTACATTTTGAATCCATACGTTGAATTGATATACGAGAAACAAAGAATACATTTTATCGTGGAACTAATGAATGGAAATGCATGGGTAGAAATGTATTTTATTATATTTTTTCCTATAAAATTAAATAAGAAATGTCAATTACTATATATTCATAAGAACTAACATTAATATAAAATTTATTATCTAAAATATCATTGACCCAGCCAACCAGCCTTTAAATGATGGTATATTCATATTATAGTCCCTCTATTCTAACAAATTAAGAGATGAGACATAATAATGATAATAATATATTATTTTTATTTTACAGCACTGATTTAACTGACATTAGCTGGCACGCGCCTTAATCACTCGGCCAAAGCGACTTGATGATTCCGATTGGAAGATAAATATATTTATTATAAAATACTACATCAATGATATCTCCATTTTCTTCCATTAGTTGCAAAGGATATAAATCATTTACCCTATAATTATTATTATTATTATTACTTTAATTATCTGAATTATAGTGTCCATTTGTTAACTTTTTAGATTTCTCTGCCATTCAATAAATGAGTTTAGTCTAACTCTACTTGAATACGTAAGAGTTTATATGTTTATTTTATCTCGTCAAATCAATCGTGTGAGGCTGCTGGATGATGAATTTCACCATATGCTATCATTCTTATATGTTTATTTTATCAAGCTTAAAAAATATGCCTATATTTATTTATTAATACATATTAAAAAGATCGGTTATATTAGGAAAACAACATTGTGTCTCTTCAGGTTCAGTAATAAATAATCTTCTCGGATGAATCTAGTGATTAACGCATGAAATATTATCATAATAAAATTTGGGGTTCGAATCTCGATAAAGTCAAGGTAAATACCTCCATTATGTGTTAGTCACTATTTCAAAGGCTAGTAGCCGTCCGTGATTTACTTCCTCCGTGTTGACCTTGGGATGAGTTGGCGGTGGCGCTGGGGGCGAGCATATTCGCCTTTTGCCACAATGTTCAGTAATAAGCTTCTCCGTGTTGGCTTTAAGACGGGTTGGCATGGGCACTGGGGCGAGTGTATTCGCCTTTTGCCACAATGTTCAGTAATAAGTTGTCCCCTCGAGACAATCTAGTGGCTAGCACATGAGGTGTTGTCACAATGAGATCTGGGGTTCGAATCTCGGCAAAGTCGAGATAAATGTCTCCCTTATGTGCTAGTCACTATTCCAAAGGTTAGTAACCGCTCGTGATTTACATCCTCTCCTCTATATTGACCCTGGGTCAGGTTGGTGGGGGCGCTGGGGGTAAGCGTATTCGCCTTTTGCCACCATGTTCAGTAATAAGTTGTTCCCTCGAGACGGTCTAGTGGCTAGCGTATGAAGTGTTGCCACCATGAGATCTGGGGTTCGAATCTTGACAAAGCCGAGGTAAATACCTCCCTTATATGCTAGTTATTATTCCAAAGACTAGTAGTCGCTCGTGATTTACTCGTGATTTACCTCCTCCATGTTGGCCCTAGGACGGGTTGGCAGAAGACGCTGCGGGCGAGCGTATTCGTCTTTTGCCACCATGTTCAGTAATAAGCTAGTCCCCTCGGGACGGTTCAGTGGCTAGCACATAAGATGTTGCTACCATGAGGTTTGAGGTTCGAATCTCGGTAAAGCCTGAGACAAATGTCTCCTTTATGTGATAGACACTATTCGAAAGGCTAATAGTCATCCGTGATTTACCTCATCCGTATTGACCCTGAGACAGATTAGGGGGAAGCTGGAGGTGAGCGTATTCACCTTTTACCACCATATTCAGTAATAAGCTAGGATTTGCCACCATATTCAGTAATAAACTAGGATGGTCTAGTGGCTAGCGGATGTTATCACCATGAGATCTGAAGTTTGAATGTCAATATAACGAGTCGTCCGTGATTTACCTCCTCCGTGTTGATCCTGAAACAGATTGACAGAGACACTAAAGCGAGCGCATTCACCTTTTTTGCCATCACGTTCAGTAATAAGCTCAAGAGATCAAAAACTGAAAGAACAATTATCATTTAAACAATATCCGAAGCCAAAGAATTCTCTTCATGGTAAAAACCATCACAACCTTGAGTCTCGAAGTCGAACATACTTCCTATACAAGGAATGTCTTAATTTTATCAAAAAATTGGAAGAAAAAACTACAATATGCATTTCTTTCAACGAATGACATTTAGAAGCCCTTACATCCAAACAGCAAATATATCGAACAAAAACAAAGAAATTTGAGAACATCTGCCGTCACCTACAGCTGAAATTGTCAACATTTTGCAGAGACCGTCATACTCCTTTGTACAATGTATCCTTTCTGAGGTTGTTCTACCATTATTGACACTGACATCCATCTGGTTGCATCCACAACCTCTGCGCTAGAGATCTTTTAGTAGAAAAAATACTTGTCATGAGTCCGACTTAGATTTTGATACCAAGAACTTAGCAACTGCCTGATAAAGTTGTTCTTCTTCAAAGGGCTTAGAGACATATCCATCCATTCCAGATTGCATGCACTTCTCATATGTGGCTTGGATCACATCAGCAGTCATGGCGAGAATCGGCAGGTACCACTTAGCAATCGTAGATTCCTCCCCATATATAGAGTCTCCTTCATTCTTGATGCATTCATTTGCCATGCTCTCCATCGACCGTATAAGTTTAGTTGCTTCAAACCTGAAAAATAAACCTCTATGTGAGTTCATTAGCTGATTATCTAGCTTTGTTCTGTAGGTGTGAGATTCAAATAATAATGCAATTTACAGAATTTTCAATATTATCAAGCATTACATGACATGATTTTTCCCCCTTTTTGGTGATTGTTATCTAGCTTTGATCTGTAGATACATGTAACAGTTTCCTATTTTCTAATCACCTGCTCACCTCAGGCCTATCAGATATATAGTGATGCACGCCTTAGCTAGGAGACGTCTAGCATACAAACTCATTATGCAAGTAATCAAAAACACAAATTTTAACAGATTCTAGAAAGTTCCAATATTTAGTTTCGAGAAATAAAAACCGCTAATTGTGTGAAAAATAAAATTTTGATCCATACCCATCCATTTCAGGCATCTGAACATCCATGAAACAGGCATCAAACTTATGAGGCAGTTGGAGGAGTGAAACAGCATCTTTCCCACTTTCAGCACATTCCACCCTCGCTCCATATTTCTTAAGGATGCCTGCAGCAACTCTAAGATTTACTTTGTTGTCATCGACCACCAATATATTCTTACCTGCTAATAGAGTGTGCAGATTAGCTGGACCATTCAACATGTCTTTCCTTTGTGTCTTTTCTATACCAAGCACATGATGAAGGCATGCTGCTACGGTGCTTGCTCTGAGAGGTTTCATGATCACAGTATCGATAATAGAACCAGCTTTTGTTTTCTCAGATTCATGGGTCACCAAGAGTATGACCTTTGGCAATTCTAGGATGCAACCATTTTGCTTAAGTGACATCAGTTGATCATGCAAGTCAACATCCATACCAGTGTACCATGAGTCTTTTTCAACAAATATGATGTACGGTTGTCTCCTGGATAGAAATTACAGGAAAAGAAAGAAATAATCAAAATAACAACTGAGGAATATGAAAAGGACAAACATAGTAGCAAAATCCTGAATATTATAGTAATCAAAAGTGTTCATGCAAATAAATCAGAAAAGATTTTCAGTTAGTGATTGGGCATAACATGTCATTGAGCTAATTCTCTAATCTGAGCAGAGTGTGACAAATGGTACCAAAGCAAACCCAATTCTAAGTATGATGAAGTGTTAGGAAAAGGCTACTTGTATGATGGTGGAGTTACCACCAAAGTTGTCGATTAGGGATTATTCTACGCAGTAAGTTGGATTTTGAATCTTGAGGGAAATGTCAAGCCTAAAGTATGGAAGATGTTAACACCTTGGAGCAGTGCCCGCATGGTGAGTGTGGATTAGTGTTGATTTATATAAATTTTGATGATGGTGTGAAAATGTACCATATAATAAGCAAGGCATGGTACAATTCCACATAATCTGGTTCAGGCCAAAGTTAATAAAGAGAGCTAGTTCATATTGTTCATGTGGTAGTGGCTAGATCAGCAGCATGTCTTTCCATGATATTGATCAAGAAACCAAGGCAGTAATAGTATGCACTGAAAAATATACATCCTTCAATAGTGAGCAGAAAAAACATACACTGTGAGACGTACCCAGTTTTTAGACTACCATTCCGTCCAACCAAGGAAATTAATGCCGTCTTGACTGTTTCTGAAATGTCAACAGCTATGCCCAGCCTATTTAAATGGTACTGTGTTACAGCACTTCTAACTGGTTTGCCATCAATTAGGAACGCTTTCATTCCAGTAAACCCAGAAGGTAGAATCTCAAAAGGAGATCTCTTTGTCTCTGTAATTGTATCTTTATTGCAGCTCTTGACAACAGCACTAAATGTAAACGTACTTCCAACATTTGGTTGGCTGACGAAGCTAATTTGCCCGCCCATCAATTCAACCAGACATTTAGTAATGCTCAAGCCAATCCCAGTACCTCCATAGTTTCTGGAAGTTGAGCTGTCAGCTTGCATGAAAGGTGTGAAGACACGATCCTGGGCTCGTAAGGGGATCCCAATCCCTGTATCTTCAACGCTGACAATCAGAGTGACATTTTCCTCAGCTTTCTTGGATGTCACTTCACTTCCTGAGACCTCAGGTGCTAACTTTTCATCTGAAAGTAGAAGCTTGAAATTCTCCCAACTATTTCTAACATCTGGAGCTTGAAATCCACTCAAAGTATTAAAATTATGAACTTTATCTGCTCTTGTTTGCCCATTTAAGCCAGCATAAACTTCTTCTATCCCTGGATTTGAGTTCCCAACCAAATGGACTTGAACAAATATATGGCCCCTCTCAGTAAACTGTGAAAGTATGAATGAGTTATGAACAGGATATAAGCAAAACGACAGATCAATTGCTCCCTCAAAGTTTCAAGTTAGTCTACCTAAAGATAATAGGAAAAAATATTCCAGGACTTACTTTAACTGAATTCCCCACTAGATTTGTTACTATCTGCCGAAATCTCCCAGGGTCGCCAGTGACGACTTCTGGAACTTTATCAGATACAAATACAGCGAGCTGTAATCAGCCAACACATAAGAAACATACCAGAAATTGCATGCAGTAAATTCATTGATAAAACCATTTAGTCATGGAAAAGGAGAGAATAGAATAACTCAAAGAACTTCATCCTAAGGGACATAGGCTTACTTCAATGCCCTTCTCTCTTGATTTTGAAGAAAACAAGGAGATCACATCATCAAGGTTTGACCTCAAATCAAATGGAACTGCCTCAATCTCCAACTTGCCAGCTTCAATTTTTGCCCGGTCAAGAACTTCATTGATTAGTGAAATTAATGCCTTGCCACAAACTTGAGCAGTTTGAGCATAATCCTTCTGGGTTAAATTAAGGTCAGTATCCAAAAGCATGTCTAACATTCCTGCCATAAAAATTGACAATGGACAGTTTACACACTAGCAAATCATATAAATCCAAAAACTGACAGCAGAAAGAGGATCGATACCTAGTACACCATTCATAGGTGTTCTTATCTCATGCGATACAGTTGCAAGAAACTGTCATATTAGCAAAAGGAAAGAAATTAGAAATATGAAGAAAAGAGGAATTTCATGATCCAAAGGAAATGCCATACCTGAGATTTTGCAACATCTGCAGCCTCTGCTTGAACTTTTAGTTCTTCCATCTTCCGACAATCTTCTTTAACATTGTCATAACGATTCTTTGCAGTAAATACTATGTAACCACCAAGCATGATGATTACAAAGATACCAAATGGAGTTGTAATAGCAGACAGTGGAAGGGGAGGTTTTTCCCTGTACCTGATCAATACAGCCAATTATTTTAGCAAGCATGAAACGCCTGGGAAAAAAAAATTGCATGTGTAAACTAATTTGTAATACCTAACCTGCAATGCATTTGGTGCTTTCTGAATGGATCTCCAAAATCAAGCATGCTGACATGTGAAAGAGGCATATAACCCTCTGGATCTTGAGGCCCATACATGATCAGGGATTCAGTAGTATTGGTTATATCATAAACATTTACCTCAATATCTTGACTACCAGCAAGCTGCCTCAATAAATTTTCCACAAGTGACTCTACATCAAACGCACCCCCAAGATATCTGTGAGGAAGCAAGTATTTCAAGGTGGAAGATGGTAAAAGACTATTGGCTGAAGATAAACTTATAAAATAAAATGCTTGTATCTAGCAATACATAATAAAGGAATATAGCTAATATTAGGACTAACAGATTGCAGTTTAGACATATACAATACAACATTTAGATGTAATTCTCAACTTTTTAGAATCATCTACATGAATCTCCTGTCGATCAGATATATTGGGCTATATTGCTAGTAAAATCCATTTTATCAAGAAATAAGATATATTTTTAGTTTTTCATTTGAGTGATATGGCAAAATTCTAAACCCGTTCATGAAAAATGAATGCATTATTGCTAAGGCCTAGATTTGGCAACTTCTTCTTTGTTATTAGGCAGGTTTTCTCACAAGGCAAATTAAAATATACTTTTAAGCCATTAAATACTTGAAGGTATTAACCATAAATCAGATAGCATGTAGTGAAGATGTTAGTAGAAATTGAAGGCCGATAGAATTGGAATAAAGTAAGTACATGTATAAGACAATATCTCACCCTGCAGTTGTTTGCACACGTTGTTCTACTGTTGCATCCTCAGGAAGGCCGGCATAATATACTGGAAATGTCAAAACTACACCAAGATGATTCGACTTAAGAAGCCTAAAAGGTTTTGTGAGAACAGCTTTCCCAGTAGCCCTAGCCCGTAAAATATTCTCTCTATCCTCCTGTGTAAGAAGCAGGAATCAACAAAAGCTAAAGGAACAAAACCATTGCCAGAATTAATAAGTTGCCAAGTGCTAAACCTCGCTGGACATCATATCAAGTGCCCCGATATGAGATACAGTCTCCTGGGAATAAATTACGGGAGCATACTCATCCTGTATGGGTGATGGCTCTCTTTTAATGGTCATGATTGTCCACCCCTGTTGACTCTCAAATGTTTCCCTTTGGGAATGAACAACTCGCTCGGCATATGCTACCCCATTCAACAGAGGTCGTTCGAAGGCTGTTTTTGCAGTATAGTATGCAAACGTCTCCTGCATTTGAACTCAAATTAACTCAAGCACAATGTTCAAATAGGTAAAATAGAAGAGCGATTTAAACAATGTAGATTAGTAAACTATGTATCCTAAAAAAGAACTAGTGATATGTGACTTATCAAGAATCACAAAGGAATGTTTTTGCAGTGTAGTATGTGAGTGTCTTCTGCAATCAAACTAAAATTGACTCACACACAATGCTTGAGAAGGTAAGAACATATAACAGATTTAACCATTACAGACAACTAAAATATGCTTCCTATAAAATGCATAACTGATACCAGAATCTTGCATATGTTTATCCAATGGGTAGTAACAGAAGATACATTGTTTTTCAATATAAAGGGAGGACAAGATGGAAAAAAAAATAATGTCTAAATACATTTAACCCCCCCCCCCCCTATAATTTAAAAAATAAAACTCCGCCCGTGACGACCTAGTCATGGCCGGTCCCAAGCTCGGATAAAAGAGGAGGGTTGCGTTAGATTGTCAACCAGCATTAAAACTATGACAAATATTAAATGAATGGATCCATTATATTTAAAAAATAACATTTAACCCCAATTGACCAAAAGTCAGATGCGAGAAAACTTATAAAAGACAATTGTGTCCTTGTCCTTTTTTTTTTATCATTTTTTGATAATAACCTCAAGAGGAGAAAAAACACATTGAATTGACCATTATATCCTTTGGTAAAAACTCTCAAAAATTCATACATGCACCAGTATAAACAACAGAAAAAACAGCATAACTGAAAGGGATAACCAGCCAAAAACTCATTCCACCACCCTCTCACCAAACCAAAAAAGAGTTAGAATTATAAATTGATGAACCAAATCAAATGAAGATGGAACAAAGTTCATCATTAAAAATCTCCTCCGCATCATCAAATGTGGCATACAGTTAAGTAGTAGTGAAGTGGTGGTGTGGCAAAATTGCACCAATACGCACATCAAAGACATTACTGAAGGATTGTTGATGGTGAGAGAGGGGGTGAATCTCGTCCTTTTTAAACTTTCTTTTCTTTTGTTAAAATACGAATTCGCAGCGGAAATAAAATAAAGATAAAAAAAACAAGAGACAAATCTTTTTTACTTGGTTTGGAGCCTTGACGACTCCTACTTCAAGGTCCACAATCCTTACCGCTTTCATTGGACAATTCACTATATGAATGATAATACAAGTACAGGTATAATGGAATTTAAATACAGTTATACCGACAACGAATGAAATAACAAGAGGCGTAGGTTGTCAGTGAGCTTTCCGACGTCATAGGAACAGAGCTTGCACATGTAGCACAATAACAAATGACTTGATCAGAGATGTGATAATTAGCTCGGATCCTAAGTCCTTTCATAACCCTCGTTCAGTCGACAGATAAATTGTTCTGTCAACTGATCCTTTCCGTCGACTGAATGATCTATCAGTCGACGGATCTCTGATATTTCCTTGTGTGTTGTGATCCGATCTGTGTAATCCCGTAAATCAAGTTGTTCTGTCGACTGATCCGCCTGATTCGTCGACGAGACCTCTGGCCTTCCCTGTTTGCTTCGATCCAGTCCATCAGATCCCGTAAATCAAGCTGTTCTGTCGACTGAACCACCTGACTCGTCGACTGAACCTTGCTTTCCTTGTATGCTTTGATATGATCTGTTGGATGAGTTTTATCCATCAACTGAACACTCCGTCGACAGAACAATCTATGGATCCGTCGACCAAACCTTACTTTCCGTCAATGGAACATCAATTTATGCAAAACAGTGTTAGTACAATAGCACAATATTTTTCAAGCAAAAACAGAGTTTAGAACAGATATAATATGCAATATGAAGACAGTAAGAACTGTCTTGATCTCAACTTAGAAACCTCCGTCGATTTCTTTAGTTAGATCAGTACCTAAGGTTTATCTCTAATGGGACACGACCTCACTTCATTATCTCCATAGTTTACCTTAACTCACCTGCCAAACATCGGATCCTCCAGACTTGTTTGGACTTTCTCTGCTCAATGTATGATCGTCTGATCCACTAAGACTTTTCATGCAATACTAAATTAGCACAATAGCAATAATAGTAATGCAAAATAGTGTTGGTAAAACTATACTTAGGTTTATTAAAATCCACTGATCCGATTGACCGTGCATGGTCGACCGGAAACCATTCGATCACACATGCTTGAAGTTCACTCCTTCAAGACTTCTCACTACCTAGGGTTACCTCCCCTAGGGTTCCATTTTCTGACTTCACTCACCAAGGCTTTCACCACCTACCTTCACTCATTAGGTCTTTTACCACCTAGTTTCACTCACTAGGGCATTTACTTGGAGTTCACTCCTCCAAGACCTAGAGTTACCTCCCCTAGGGTGTGTTTGGTTGAGAGTTATCCTAGATAATCTTGGTTATCCATCTAAGGTTATCAACGAAAACCTGTTTGGTTTAGGCAATCGGTGATTCCTGAGTAATGAGTAATGATCAATGCCCGACACGTCCGCAAAAGGAGGGCATGCAACCCGGAATTGGAAAACCTCAGTTGTTTTTCTTGATTCTGGGGTTAACAAAAAAATTTTGCCAAAAATATCCTCTGATACTTATACTTGGGGGCAAAAATACCTCTAAAATTTTTATAACAAAAATTCCATTTTAAATTATAAAAACTAAATAAAAAATAAAAATATGTGTTATTTTATTGAAAAAATAAATTTTAATTTTTTAAAATATAGTAAAGTTAAAATAATGTAATTTTTTTTTAAAAAAAAGTAAAGTTAAAAAATCGTAAAGAACGTAAACTTAAAAAAAAATGTAAACTTCAAAAAGAAAATAATAATAATAATATACATTATTGATTCTGTAACTGAGGTAATACAGTAAAATATTAAATTAGGTTATACATTAAAATCTTTAAGCAAACAAGTTTTTGTTACATTACCTAGGTTGGACCAAACAATATTAGATTATGTTTTATTCTCCATAACCTTGGTTATGTGATTACCTGGTAATCACATAAGCAAGATTATACTTGATAGCTTGAACCAAACGTACCCCTAGGGTTTTCCTCTTTACCTAGGGTTACTTCCCCCTAGAGTTTTTCTTCTTGCCAAGCATCAGGTCACCTTGACCTGCTTGGACTTAACCAAGCTCCATTAAACATATTGTCAACCTTGTCAGTCATCTAGTCAACCACTTCTTGTTAGTCATCTAGTCAACCTTGACCTTACTAGACTTCTCACTTAACTAGGTCAACCTTCACCAAGCTCCATTAAACATATTGTCAAACATCAAAACCTTGGAGGTTGATTGCACCAACAATTACAAAATCTAGGAAGGAAGTTCATAAGTCACAAGGTTAGTGCTCAAACATCTTAATATACCACATAAACTCAAAACTACTAACATATAATGGATGTCAACTATTATTTGCATGCAGAAAAATGGTGAATGTGGGTTCTTCCGGTGGATGGATGAAATAGAAGAAGCACAAGAAATGGGTTCTTTCAGTAGTCTTTATAGAAAGAGTTGATCTTGATTATATGTGTGTTAGAGTTACAAGATGTGTTAAAGCAGATGATCCTAATTATAATTAGCACATAACTCTAACACTTAATTTCATGTGTTTCTTCTTCTATTTCATCCATCCACCGGAAGAACTCACATCTACCATTTTTTTTGCATGCAAATAGTAGTTGACATCCATTAGATGTTAGTGGTTTTGGATTTATGCGGTATATTAAACCTTATAGTCACAATAGACCATAAACTTCCTTCCTAGATTTTGTAATATTTTTGATGTGCGTATTGGTGGTATTTTCCCAAACCAACACTTCACTTCTACTTCATTGTATGCCACATTTTATGATGAGGAGATTTTTAATGATGAACTTTATTCTATCTTTATTTGATTTTGATTCATCAATTTAGAATTTGAGCTCTTTTTGGTTTGGTGAGGGTAGTGGAATGAGATTTTGGCTGGTTATCTCTTTCAGAATTGCTACTTTTATATTGTTTATGCTGATGTAGGCATGAATTTTGTAAAGATTTTTACCAAAGGATATAATGATCAATTCAATATGTTTTTTCCCTCTTGAGGTTATTATCGAAAAATGATAAAAAAAAAACAAGGACACAATTGTCTTTTATATGTCTTCTCATATCTTACTTTTGTTAAATGTTATTTTTAAAATACAGAGGGGCAAAATACTACTTAGATAGAAAACACAAGGGGTTAGTATTTAGCCTAAGTAAAAAGAGTATTAATGCAGGTAGCTATCAAACATGTCTGGAAAAAAATGAACAAGAGAAAATTAGGAGAAACGCATCTTTATCCTCACATTTCCAAGAGAGGTAAAAGGAAAGAACTAGAGGATCAACCAAACAGGAGAAACACAGCATAAATACCCAATCAATTAAGAGAAGAAGAAGAAGGAACAAAAGTGGAAATGAATAATGACCAAGACCTCTACTTGTCCCACCTGATCAAGGGCTGGTGGCTGCTTCTGGTAGTAGAAAGTGGAGATGAGGATGCCGAGAGCGTGCACATGGTTGACGCTTACAGCAAACTGGTCCTGAATCATCCTCGCACGCTCCTCGCACATGCTCACCAGCGCTTCCTCCGCCTTAACCATGTTCTCCCTCCGGAAGTAGCAGTGCGACGCCAAGAACACGCCCACCGCAATCGCCACTCCGCCAACCACCGCTGCCCTCCGCCTCCACCACCACATCATCTTCCTTCTGTCCTCCATGAATGCCCTCTTCTTTTTCCGACTCAAAGTCGCACCACCAACCTTTTGCAAAATTCCCACCTTTGGATCTGCTTTCTCGCTCTGCGGCGGGGGAACGTCCAAATTGCAGTTTAGCTTGGTTTGGCTCCAAGCAAACAGCATCAATTCTTGTGTTGATTTGCGGGAAAGAGGATGAAGGCGTGGTTAAGACCTTCTTAAAAGGGGGAAACCCCGCTTATCCCAATGGCAATGAGCGAGACAGCCAGCTCGCCTCTCTCTCTTCTCTGGTTTTCTTCTCTGCTATCTCTCTCTCTCCTCCATTAAAAAAATACAAAGCGAAGGCGAGTCAAGTTGTGGTTTGGTACTGGCGACAACAACTGAGCACGTTCGTCTCTCTCCCGACTCCCGTTCCACTCTGTATTAAAAAGCTCGAAGGGGAAGAAACACAACCTTCAAGCTCAGAATTGAGATTTAAGGGTAGAAGCGTAATTAGCATAAAAAATGGAAATAAAAAAAAAATCTGGTCTTCCTCCGCAACCGGAGCACAATTACGCGAGAAGCTTACAATACTTTGGAGAAAAATCGCTTTCCCAGAGCGGTAGCGTCGAGGATTTAGCTCAATATAAAATCCCGCTTCTTCCGCTTCCACCGACCTCCCACTTCCCAATCCTAACCTACGGTTCCAAAAAAAAAAAAATCTTGTTCTTCCCTCGCTCTCAGCGATTTGTTTTTAGTTGCAATCTACCTGTTCTTCAAAGGAATCCCTAATGCGATTGGCTTCCACCTCCAAGACCAGATTTTGCAAGACAGTCTCAAGTATGCTAGCGAGCGGCGACCAAGAAGCCCCCCTCTCGGATATTTACCTTCACCCGAAGCAACTTCGGGTTCCAGGTCAGCTCCCGCTCCAAATGCGGTGATCGTGAAGACCTTTTCGTTGTCGAAAGAGATATCCAGAGCTCGAAAGATTAGGGTTTTAGTAGTTTCCCACCACCGCGCAGGGCCACATGGAAGCGAGGGGGAAAGAACACGTTGACCTCCGATCGCAGCCGTCAGCGACGGGCTTTGAGCCCGTCTCCAGGTTATAGACGAATAGTCCTTTATTAAAATTAATATCGTAATTTTTTTCATTTAACTAATTTAATTATTATACTTTTATTATTCACTATCGTTTTTATGTGTCTATTTAGTTTCGGCAATTTATTAATGATGCATCAAAAATTTTAAATTCACCATATGCACATATTATTTTGGTATTTATTAAAAAAGCGTACACATTTAAGTTTACTTTCCATTCTAACCAATCTATTTTTTTTATCCATTTTTTGCTCTATTATTTTTTTCTATTTCCTCTCTCGCCCTCTTCAAACTTAAGAATTTAGGTAAAATCATTAAAATAGTCATAAAATTGATAAGATTTTATATCATACTTTAAATCAATTTTAAAAAAACATGATATATTCTTTTTAATTGATCATTAAATATTTTAATCTAAATTATAATATAAATCTATATATATAACACTTTAATTCATACAATCATAAACTACTCATAATTTTAAATTTTTAAACGACCAAATATTTACCATGAAAAAATAACATAAACATAAATTTAAGTCTAAAGCTTAAGTAAAATTTAAGTCTAAAGCTTAAGTAAAGATAAATAAAACACAAGATAACAAATTAATATAAATCATTCATAGGCAAATACAAATTTAAAATTATCCCAAAACGATATCATTTTGTCCAAAATAGTTCCCTTTTATTAATGACACAAAATCGGTAAAATTATTTCAAAAATCATGTTTTTACAAGTTTAAATGTAATTTTATGATTTTGATCTGATTTTACGATTTTGTTCCGATTTTACTTTAATACACGATTTTATTACGATTTCACTCGATTTTCATAAGTAAACTCACGATTTTGTATGAGTTTACGAGTTCACTCGCGATTTTGATAACATTGGATTGACCTTTTATAATATTTTAATATATTTGAAGAAATCGAAATAAATAATAGATAGTATATTTGAATTTCTTGTAACTCCAGAAATTTACAGGAACTGAAATAGATGAAATTTGATATCTCTAAATCAGTGTATTTTGACCGAAACCCTCTAATTAACCTAGAGAGCTCTGATTGTACTTATTTCAGTTCATGTGGATTTCTGAGGTTATAAGGAGTTCAAATATACTATCTATTATTTATTTTAACTTCTTGGAAGTGTTAAAATATAATAAGAAAGAATCGTCAAAATTCTTCATATTAGACCTGATATGTATCATATCAAGCCCAGCGTGGGTCTGATATGGAATCATATCAAGCTCAATATGAGTCCGATAAGGAATGATATCAGGCCTGCGTTGATCCTGATATGATTCCATATGAGACTCAATATTAAAAATTTTTGATGATTCTTTTTTATTACATTTTAACAGAAGCTGAAATAAATAATAGATAACATATTTGAACTCCTTGCAACTCCAGAAATCCATAGGAATGAAATGAATACAATCGGAACTCTCTAGATCTATCAATGGATTTCAATCAAAATCAACTGATGGACCTAGAGATCTCAAATTATATCTATTTCAGTTTGTATCGATTTATGAAATTATAAGGAGTTGAAATAATATTTCAAGTTAATTAATATTCTTGAATATACGAGGATATTTAAGTCATTTTTTGCTTTATGATGGTAAATTAAAGCTCATTATATTACATGTTGGGATAGTTTTGGTAAACTACAACTGGAAAATTCAGATAATGATAGAAGGAATAAATGCGATGGCAGAAAAAGAACTATACGCATGAATTTTGATTGCAGAAAATAGCAGGTGAAAAAAAGGCAACCTGTAAAACCTATTGTCAAAACCTCACACGATGCATGGAGTACATGAGCACAATACTCCATTTTGCTTCAACATTTTCCGAAGATATGGCAACGCTAACCAAGGTTGGGGAAGATTTAGAAATACTAAATCTGCAGCTCCACAGAATTCCTCAGGAAATCTTTGTTTGAACAATTTAGGTGTGTTAGATTTTAATATTTAGGTAAAGATTTAAATTAGATTATTATTATATTTGATATGTATTATGAGTCTACAGGATATCGATATAATAAGAAAAGTCTAAGTGTGATATTAACAAAGAAGAAAAGTCTAAGAGTAGTCTTGACAGTTTAAGTTCAAATATGTAGTCTTGGCAACATAAGTCTAAGTATGACTTGGTAATGGTTGAAGTCCCGGACGTGAGGAGCCTCTTGGTAAAGAAAAATCCGACAACTAGGACAAGCTCAAAGGAAGTTCCAGAAGACAAGCTAAGGCGCGAAGGATGGGAAGAGATTCGAGGGACGCGAGGCTGATGGAGGAGATTAGAAGGCTAGATCTAGGTTGGTCGGACAAGGACAGAGTGTTGAGTGAATGTCAAAATCCTAGGGTTAGGGTTTTACCAGTCGACTAGTAACTAGACCAATCGATTGGCAACTGGACCAGTCGACTAGGCTAGGACACAAAATATTTCTGTATCCGACGGTTGTGAAAATAGTAAACTGGTACAGTAGAAGTTATTGTAGCGATTACTGTAGCAGTTACTGTAACAATTACTATAACAATCGACTAATACTTCCATCAGTCGACTGGGATCGAGCCGTTAGTATGTAACGATCGAATTCCACAGAGAACCAGTTGACTAGTGATTTTACCACTCGATTGGTGGCGGAAAACACAGCTAGGTGTTTCTTCCCGAGCTCTATTTTAGAGAGCTCAGGGTACTTGGCTAAGGTTAACGAAAATAGAAGTAGTTAACCCTTATTAGAATCTACCAAGCTCTTATGTGATCAAGTGTGCTTGTGCGAGGTTGTGACAAGATTTCTCCACCCACAAGGAGTTATTTGAGCTCGCCATAGTTTTCTAAGGAGTCATCCACCGACGAATCGAGATTATCCATCTTTCAAGCAGTCGTGGAGTAGGAGCCTTAATCTCCGAACTACGTTACATAAACATGTCATTGGGTTTGTGTTTCTTATCTTGTATTGCTTAGGATTTAGCTTCCTTATTAGTATTTTATTTTGTATTTCCCCTGCGTACTAACGAATGTAGGAAGCGACGATTTGGGTGATAGACTATTCACCCCCCTCTAGTCAGGCATCAAGGTCCCAACAATTGGTATCAGAGCGGGTCATTCTTCTATGGACTAATCACCAAGGGAGCAAAGCGCTAGAGGAAGATGGAATGTGAAGGTCCGCTAGGATGGGATATTCAAATCTCACCTCTATATGATCGAGAAGACTTCGAGTATTGGAGGAAGCGGTCGGAGACTTGGTTCTAAATGGATTGGGACCATTGGACCACATTATAAGATCCTTTCGAGGCTCCAATGGACAAGAAAGGAAAACGCCTCCAACCTCAATATTGAACCAAGGAGAAAAGGAAGCAATCGAAGGCGGATAAAGAGGTAACGAAAATTCTATTAAATTTATTACCTCCTAACATTTTGTTGAGTGTAGGTAATTACGAGAACACAAGTGATCTTTGGAAAAACATCATTGTATTCCATGAAGATCCTACAAAACTCCAAGGAGTGGAGGAGCCCAAGAAAAAGGGCTCATTGGTTCAAGAGGAGAAGGACCAATCGGATGTTGACATATGTTCAACATCCGAGGAGGAGAAGGAAGATGAGGAAGTGTCATCCATATCTTCAAGGGAGAAGGATGTCAAATCGTCCACATCTTCGAAGGAAAAAGAAGAAGAGCAATCCAAGGAAGAGGATGTCTTAGAAGCTCAACCTTCAACCGTGCCCACCGAGAAGAGCACTAAAGCCCACATCAAATGCTCTGAGTGCCGAGAGATGGGACACCACAAGAGTAGGTGTCTTTCACTCAAGAAGATAAATGAGATAAACTCTAAATCCAGTAAAGTTCTTTTGAAGACTAACATAGGTTGTAGGGATGGTGCTAAGGAGAAGAGGCACATTCAATGCTTTACATGTGGTGAGCTAGGCCACTATCACACGAAGTGGCCAAGGAGAGGAGAGCTCAAGAAATTGGCACACTTGAAGAAATGGGAGAAGAAGGGGAGCTCAAGTCAAAGGAGAGCTCCAAAGGTAAAAGGGAAGGTAATCCCTAATTTGAAGTTTAATCTAATTTCAAATTTCTTCGTGCTTATTAGGAATAATAAAAATTATGTATCCATGCATAATTATGGATTTAGGTATAATGATATGAATAAATTTAACACGATAGATAACCCTAGGAAATCAAACACTAAGGTTCGACCTAAAAAGAAACAACCTACCTTGCCTAAGAAGAGGAAGGTGGTTGAAAACCCAGACATTAATCCCAAGAAGGGGAGACATATGCCTAGGAATGGTAGGTCTAGGAATGCAAAGGTGGGCATGTTGATTCTAGGGTTAGAACCCTAGAATTGGAAAATCAAACCTTGAAAGCAAGACTTAAGGAAATAGAGAAAGTCCTAGATAGGTCCATTATTGGATTAGAGAACTTGATATGTGTTTGGGTGGTCAAAGACCCAAAAATATCAAATTGGGTCCCTCCAAGACCAAAAGGAGATCAAGTGCTAGAGTAGCGCATAACATTAATAAGAGAGGAGTGACCAAGGACAAGAGAGTGTCATCCAAAACCAATGAGAAGAAATATGTTAGGGTTGCATATAATTATGACAAGGATGAGGTGTCCAAAGTTAAGGACAAGAATAGATTAACCAAAGACAAAGTGTCTAAGGTTAAGAAAGTCAAGTTTGTAGGGCAAGTGTCACCCGAGGTGCATGAAGTAGCCTAACCATAGTGAATGAGTCACCTAGGGAGATGGCTAAGGATAAAATATCTAGGGGGAGCTCGAAGAGTCTTTAGGACATATGATAAATGGATCTCAAGCGGACCATGCTTGGGACTCAAGATGGGTCATTAAATGCGCCAAAGTGATATGGAAACGGATTTGAGTCTCAAATCTAAGAAATTGGCACAATTGAGTTGTGATTCATGCATGAAATCTAAAATGGTATTCATATTTCATGAAAATTGATTTTAGATGTATAGATGTCATATAAACTAATGCAAGGGATGCATTGTGGTTTAGTGTGGCAGATACATTAAGAGGAAGTCAAAACTAGGACTTAAAGTTAAGGTTCAATTGAACAATTTAGATAGTTTTGAATTTGGTGTCAATCTTAGGATCCGTAATCAATATATTTTTTCAAGTAGATATTGGTAAAATAGACCTCTTCATAAAATTTAGAATTTTTTAGAGGTCTGTGGAATTTCTGGTGCATTTCTGAAGTTGAGTCAAAAATATTATTTTTGGCTGAAATAGTGTACCAGTCGACTGATACAATTACCAATCGACTGGTAATACTGTTCACGAGCACAGAATATCTCTGTGAGCTCGTTTTGAAGTGAGCAGTCAACTGGGGTTAATAGCAGTCGACTGATACAGTCTGAAAATATGTTTTAGCAATAAGAAATGATCAAAAGGATGATGAATATGTATATAATCTTATGGGAGATTAATACATGATGTTTATGATCATTAGAGGTTAAAGAGTCCAATAATTGGGATATTATTGGAGCTCTTTTTGATATATGGTAAAGGGAGAGAAGTGTTGGGTTTAAGTGAGAAACTTACACGCCCTAGTAAGAAACCTAGCTCAAGGGGGAGCTTAGGTGAAGGGAGAGCAATTGCTCACTTGTTGGCAAAGCGAGAGAAGTTTAACTTTACGAGAAATCCTAACTCAAGGGGTAGCTTAGGTGAAGGGGAAGCCTGGGGTTAGGTTTCATAACTTATGCATGAGTAGATATGCATGTTTATTTACATTGTTATTATATTTATGTTTCCCTAAGTTAAACGGGTTGCCAAATATCAAAAAGGGGAAGATTGTTGGAGCAATCTAGGTGCCCTAGGTTTTGATATTTTGGCAAAGGTTTAAGTTAAATTTATTATTATATTTGACATGTGATCCTGTCTGAAAATCGTGGAGACGGAAAGCTTGGGATGTGGCTGCTGCGTTGACTGGATGTAGACCATGCTCTGATTTACAAACACAAGAAACGTTAGTGCTGAGCCAGGGAAGGGGTCCCTGGCGTTAGCCCTCCGACGCTCAAGTCAGTCACCGACACGAAGAAGAAGACAGAACAACAGTGACGCAAGCGTAAAATAGTAAATAATGCGTACCTCCGTCAGTGTATGGATCCCCTTTTATAAAATGCCCTGGTGGGTGACGCAAATACTTTTCGAGGCATGGACACGTTCTCCCATTGGTCACAGACATGTTCTCCAATTAGTCTTGGGCACGTTCACCAATTGGTCGTGGGCACGTCTGTTAGAGCAATCTAGGTGTCCTAGGTTTTGATATTTGGACAAAGGTTTAAGTTAGATTTATTGTTATATTTGATATGCATTGTGAGTGTGCAGGATATAGGTACAACGAGGAAAATCTAAGTGTGATCTTGGCAAAGGAGAAAAGTCCAAGGATGAGTCTTGGCGGTGTAAGTCCAAGTATGTAGTCTTGGCAACGTAAGTCCAAGTGTGACTTGGCAATGGATGAAGTCCCGGAGGTAAGAAGCCTCTTGGCATAGGAAGACTCGACAACAAGGACAAGGCCGATGGAAGCTCTAGAAGGCAAGATGTGAAGGATGGGAAGACATCCAAGGGACGCGAGGCTGATGGAGGAGGCTAGAAGGCTAGGTCTAGGTTGGTCGGGCGAGGACGAGTGTTGAGTGATTGTACTCATGGCAAAATCGTATGTTTTTTAGGATTTACTGTAGCAGCACTGAAGCGACACTGTAACAGTATTGTAGCGATACTGCTACGATACTGTAGCAGTACTGTAGCAGTTGACTGGTATACTGTATCAGTCAACTGGTAGCCGACCGTTGGGTAACGGTCGGCTTCACTTGAAGGACCAGTTGACTTATGCATACACCAGTTGACTGGTAGCGGAAAAATAGCGGAAAAACCATGCTTGGGCATGGTTAACGAAATAGATGTGGTTAACCCCTATTAGTAGTCTTCCAAAGCCTCCAAGCTCTTCTTGTGATCTAAGAGTATTTGGATCAAGGTTGTGGTGAGGTTTCTCCACCAAGAAGGAGGTTTGAGCTAGCCGGAGGTTTCCGAGGAGTCATCCACCTACGGATCGGGATAGTCCACCTTACGGGCAGCCGTGAAGTAGGAGCCCTAATCTCCGAACCACGTAAACGCCTTGTGTTACGGTTTGTTTTGTATTTTCTTATTATCTATAGGGTTTAGCTTTCTTCTTGTTAGTTTGTATTTTGTTTTCCGATGCGTACTAACAAGTATAGGAAGTGACAATTTGGGTGAGACGCTATTCACGTGTGGTGAGTGGGGACACTACCAAACAAAGTGTCCAAGGAGAGGAGACCTCAAGAAATTGACGCACTTGAAGAAGTGGGAGAAGAAGAGAGTTTCAAGGGTAAGGGAGGTAAACCCTAATTTGAATTCAAGTTCAAATTTAAATTCTTTCATGCATGCTAGAAATCATTTTCATTATTTACCCAAGCATAATCATGGATTTAAATATAATGATAGGAATATGGTTAATATAGGAGATAACCCTAGGAGACCTATTCATGCTAAATCTAGTAAGAGTAGACCTAATAAGACCCAAACCACTTTGCCAAAGGGAAAGAAAGTAGGTGAAAACCTAAGCATTAATCCCAAGAAAGAGAAACATATGTCTAGGAAGGTGGGTAGGTCTAGGGATGTCCAAGGTGGACATGTTGACTCTAGGGTTAGAACCCTAGAGTTGAAAAATCAAGCCTTGAAGGCAAAGCTTGAGGAAATGGAAAAAGTTCTAGAGAGGTTCATTATTGGATCTAAAGGACTTGACATGTATTTGGGGTGGTCAAAGACCCAAAAATATCAAATTAGGTCCCTCCAAGACCAAAAGGAGGTCAAGTGCTAAGGTAGCACATGACATTAGTAAGGGATGTGTGACCAAGGACAAGGGAGAGTCATCCAAAGTCAATAATAAGGAATATGTTAGGATGACATACAATTATGGAAATGATGAGATGTCCAAGGTGAAGGACAAGAAGAAACTAACCAAAGATAAGGTGTCTAAAGTTAAGAAGGTGAGTTTTGTAGTCCAAGTATCACCCGAGGTGCACCGAAGTGGCCTAACCATAGTGGATGAGTCACCTAGGGAGGTGGATAAGATTAAGAGCTCAAGGGGGAGCTCAAAGAGTATTTGGGGCATATGATAAATGATCTCAAGTGAACCAATATGTGTCAAAGGGATTAGAGATGGATTTGAGTCTCTACTGTAGTTGGTTGGCACAATTGGATTAAGTTTCATGCATGAAAATATGACATTGGGGTCATATTGCATGAAAATTAGTTTTTGATGTATAAATATCATATAACCCCATGCTAGGGAAGTATTGTGGTTTAGTATGGGCAGATACATAAAGAGGAAGTCAAAACTAGGAATTTAGGTCAAGGGTTCAATTAAACCATTTAGATAGTTTTGAATTTTATGTCATTCTTGAGATATGTGATAAATATATTTTTGTATATATTTTTCCCAAGTATACAAGGTTAAAATAGACTTCTCCACAAAATTTGAGAATTTTTGGAGGTTTGTAGAATTTCTTGTGCATTTCTGAAGTTGGTTGGAAAAGGCTGATTTTGTAGAAATATGGTACCAGTCGACTGGCGCAGATACCAGTCGACTGGTAACAGTATTTTTGAGCACAAAATGTCTTTGTAAGCTCATTTTAATGAGGGCATTCAACTACACAGAGGGCTCTGTGAGTTGAAATTGAAGGGGGCAGTCGACTGAAACCAGGCTGGAAGTATTTTTTAGCATTAGAAAGTGATTAAAAGGATGATTAACATGTATGTAATCTTATGAGGGATTAATACATGATGCTTATAGTCATTAGAGATCAAAGAGTCCAATAATTAGGAGATTGTTGGAGCTCTTTTTGATGTATGACAAAGGGGGAGAAGTTTAGATTTAAGTGGGAAACCTACACACCTTTGCAAGAAATCCTAGCTCAAGGGGGAGCTAAGGTGAAGGGAGAGTGATTGCTCATTTATTAGCAAAGGAGGAGAAGTTTATCTTTGCAAGAAATCCTAGCTCAAGGGGAAGCTTAGGTCAAGGGGGAGCCTAGAGATTTAGGTTCTATTATTTATGCATAAACTGATTTACATATTTATTTGCATTGCTATTACATTTATGTTTCCCTAACTTAAATGGGTTGCTAAACATCTAAAAGGGGGAGATTCTTAGAGTAATCTAGGTGTCCTAGGTTTTGATATTTGGACAAAGGTTTAAGTTAGATTTATTGTTGTATTTGATATGCATTGTGAGTGTGCAAGATACAGGTATAACAAGGAAAATCTAAGTGTGATCTTGGCAAAGGAGAAAAGTCCAAGGATGAGTCTCGACGGTGTAAGTCCAAGTATGTAGTCTTGGCAACGTAAGTCCAAGAGTGACTTATCAATGGATGAAGTCCTGGAGGTGAGGAGCCTCTTGGCAAAGGAAGACCCGACAACAAGGACAAAGCCGAAGGAAGCTCCAAAAGGTAAGACGTGAAGGATGGGAAACATCCGAGGGATGCGAGACTGATGGAGGAGGCTAGAAGGCTAGAAGGCTAGGTCTCGGTTGGTCGGATGAAAGCGAGTGCTGAGTGATTGTACTCAGGGCAAAATCCTATGTTTTTTAGGATTTACTGTAGCAGTACTGAAGCGAAACTATAGCAGTATTGTAGCGATACTGTTACGACACTGTAGTAGTCGACTGGTACACTGTAGCAGTGGATTGATATATAGTATCAATCGACTGGTAGCCGACCGTTGGGTAACAATCGGCTTCACTTGAAGGACCAGTCGACTGGTACATACACCAGTCGGTTGGTAGTAGGAAAACAGCTTAGTGTTTTCCTCTCGAGCTCTATTTAATAGAGTTTGGAGTGCTTGGACATGGTTGATGAAATAGAGGTGGTTAACCCCTATTAGTAGTCTTCTAAATCCTCCAAGCTCTTCTTGTGATCTAAGAGTATTGGATCAAGGTTGTGGTGAGGTTTCTTCACCGAGAAGGAGGTTTGAGCTCGCCAGAGGTTTTCGGGGAGTAATCCACCGACGAATTGGAATAGTCCACCTTACGGACATCCATGGAGTAGGAGCCCTAATCTCCGAACCACGTAAACGCCTTGTGTTACGGTTTATTTTGTATTTTCTTATTGTCTATAGGGTTTAGCTTTCTTCTTTTTAGTTTGTATTTTGTTTTCCGCTGCGTACTAACAAGTGTAAGAAGTGACAATTTGGGTGAGACGCTATTCACCCCCTCTAGCGGCATCAAGGTCCCAACAACGACCTCCTATTTGTCGTCGTACAATCCGCTTGTTGACCAGGCCCCATGGCGGCGACACTATCTCCCAAAAGGATATCCCAAGATAGGTCAGCGATCCCGCTGATCGGCCGAGCGAGATAGCCGCTCAGCCCAGTGCTCCTTTGCTTAGCCAAGTATTTCTCTGCTCAGTCGGACTCAACTACTCTTCCGTACGGCAACGAGTCTTGATAATATGTTCTCACCCGATCGGAATAACGCTCCGGTCATCTCAACGCTCCTCTGCTCTGTAACGAACTTCTGATGGTCTTGACCCACGGGCTCTTCGCTTGGCCTATCCCTTTGTCGATCGGGCAAAACATGCCTGATCGGCCCATAATGTAGAGCTCTGCTTGGATACCTTTTAATGGGCCCGTTGGCCCTCTGGCATTGACCTCCTTAACTTTGACCTTCACGTCCTCCTTTAACCCACACTTAATGGGCCCCTTTTATCACAGCATCACAAGTCTTTCCCTCAAGTCTAGTCGAAGAAGGCTACAATTCTAACTGACTAGACAAGTAGTGCCTTGGGTAACCTCCGCGATCGGACACTCTCTGTGCTCTAGAAGATGGTCAGTTAATATCTACTAATTGCCATTCAGAGGTAATGAGCGGCGAAGTTTGGTCGCTAATTCGGCGATTTAACTCGCCGATCGACCATTCCTTTTTTGGCCCGAACTTCTGATCGGATCACATTATTTCGTCGTATTGCTTTATATGTTGGCTTGGGCGTGTAGATGCCGCTCGGATCATACCTCATAAGCTTAGTGTTGGATCGACTGCTCGGCTGTATCATAGTCAGATATCTGTGCCAATCAGGATGGTTGATGCCAACACTTAGCGAATTTTTCCATTTCTCTAGACTTTCTTGTTTGGGCGCCCAACGATAAGAGCTAATGTCCTCTCAATTTCTAGAAGACCGTGCAAATCTCTGCTCATTATGGCCTAGCACGCCGCCCATGCCTTTTGATTAAACCTCATTAATGCTCTGCTATAACTTGCTGCCACGTGTCCCACCTTCTGTTGCCGCATGCTTGACGTGATAGGTGGATATCCGCTGGTGATGTGACGTCGCCTTTTCAAATTCTACGGCCAGATCTTCTCCTGGTTTTTCACAACCCTTGATCGGACGGCTCAGGGCAATCTACCACGATGTTTATAAACATTACTTCGCGTCACTGTCGTCTTTGTTCCTTGTGTTTTCATCTTCGAGCAGTCTCTGTGACGTTTCTTCTCCTCTTCTTCTCTGGCGACCATCTTCAGTAAGCTTCTTCTTATTTTCCTTCATTGAATCCCTTCGTTGCTTCTTCTTGAATTCTTTATTTTCGATGGCCGACTTCGCGCAACCTCATGTGCCCATCCCCGAGCTTTGGTACATTTCCACCGAATTTAGGTTTAACGGGGAGGAGATAGACCAGCTTAAATCCATATACCATTTTTCATCTAATTACTAGATTGTCATTCCCTGTACCTATGACCGGTCGCACGAACTGCCAGTCGACTTTTTGACCTTCTTTAAGGACTAGTTTTGTGCGGGCCTTCATTTTCCCATTCATCCCTTCTTTTCTACGGTCTGTAAATATTTTCGTATCTCCCTACATCAATTAATGTCAAACTCTTTTAGGTTGTTGTGCGGTGTAGTAGTTTTCTTCCGCTTGCACGATATCCCTTTGACGCCTCGGGTTTTCCATTACTTCTATTATCCTAAGTTATCTGAGCCCGACACCTTTTTATTCCGAGCTCGTGTGGGCTCAGTCTTCTTTGACAAAATGTCGACCTCCAAGAAACATTGGAGGAAATACTATTTCTTTGTTCATTTTCCCGAGCGGCTCGACTTCCCGACCGGCTGACAGATGGAAGTGATGTAGCTTCCGTCACTCAAGACGTACCGAAGCCGATCAAACTATCTCTAAGAGGCGTCCAATTTAGTCGGTCAGAAGTATCACATCCACTGACTGCTGTTAGAGGACGTCCTGTATATGTTCAGCCTAAGCCCGATCGAAACACGGCTGTCGTCCAGCTTAGGTATGCTCTTTCTTCTCCTCATCTTTGAATATAACTGATGTTCTTCCTTTTTGTAGCCCACATCATGCTGAGGGCACGTTTGGCTAGCAAAAGCAGACTTGCGGATGCAGACATCAACGTCGCGAGAATGACCGAGTTGGAGAGTCGCGACTTACAGTCGGTCATTCACTCTAATGACCCGCTCGGCGGGGCGGAAGAGACACACTCGCCGCCCAGCAAGGGTGGACGGAGTCAGGCAACGACTAGTGGATCCGCGGCTGCTACAGGTGACCTTCCTCCCGAACAGCCTTCAATGTTGCTGATCATAGTGGCTTCAGAGTCGGCCACCTCCAGCGAGCCTCTGACATGACGCAAGAGGCGCCGCAGGGAAGCTTCCTACTGCTCCGCCACTTCTACCCTACAAACCCCCGCTAGTACCGCTTCTCTCCCATCATCTGAACAGGATGAGACATCGACGCCCATTCTTCCTGAGCAGGGAGCCGCAGCGCTCCATACTCCTCTATCCTCCGATCGGATGTCTTCGCTATCCGGGCTGTCATCGGGGACTATCTATGCACCTCAAATCACCTTCATGCTACCACAATCCTCACCGGCTACACAAGTATCCATCATCTGGCCGCCCCCGATGTCCAAGTCTACTAGGAGAGCGACTTCTGAGCCTTCCAATCCGAGCGGCCAGAGGCAAGTAACGGTCATCATCCATTTTCCCACTGATGAATGGCGTAACCCGGACGACGTTGAGTCCCGTACCCCCGAGCACCATATTCGGATTCAAGGGCCGCTAGCACAAGTATGGGTCGATGCCCGAGCTAGCATGACGGTCATCTCACTGGGGAAGCTTGCGAATAGCCAAACCCAGACGACTACTGGGGTACGTATGTTGCCTTTATACTTACTTTCTTTCATCCGTTCGACACTTACAATCTGATTGTTATTGTAGTATTGGGTAAAGAGTCTAGCCATGTGCCAAAGGCTGACCTTTCTGGAGCATGAAGTCCAATAGCTGCACGCTCTGAGCGACCAATTAGAGGTCGCTCAGGCACACACGGAGCAGCTGGCTACTAAGGCAGCCTAATTGAAAGCTGATCTGAATAAGAGCTCTAAGCTGCTGCAAATGGAGAAGGCCAAGAGTGCTGAGCAGGCTTCGCAACTGGCGAAGCTCAATAAGCAAGCTAGCTCCTTTGAAACGAAGATCAATTCAACCAACGTCCAGAAGCTCCGAGCCATCGAGGACCTGGATATCAAGAATAAGGAGGCTCGGGTTTTGGCTCAGAATCTTAAGGAGGCTGAGGCCGTATTGAGCGTCGAGCGGGAGAATCGATCGACAAAGCAAGCTACGACGAAGGTTCAGCTCGCTGCTAAGGATGCTGAATTGGAATCGTTGAAAGCCGAGTTGGAGGCACCCCAATCAGCTCTCCAAATTTATCAAGATGAAAAGCCTAGTCGGTTCAGGGTTTTGAGGCGAGATTACCTCCGCTTGGACCCATTCAATGACCGACTCACCGGCAGGGCGCTCCGCCTCTTCAACCTCGCCATTGATGGGACGCTCAACTAGCTGAAGGATGGTGGCTATCTTCCATCCGCATTGACCAACAAGGTGATTAACTGGGAGAAGCTGATCGAGTCACTGCCGGATGATGTGCTGGATTACCTAGAGTGGCCCCCATCTCTGCTCCGCCTGCCTCCTTTTGCAATGTCTCCTGATGTTTTGTAAAAATCTTCTAAATGTCTTTGCATGATCAGTCGTTCGATGCATCTTTCTTCTATTAATTTTTACTAACATTCCTTCATGCCTCGTTGTTCGATTATGATGAGGCTTTGTACTACTTAGCGTTTCTTGAAAACTTTCTATGTATAACTTACTACTTTCCCGATCATCAGTGTAACTAGTCTTAGAGACGTCCGAATGCTCATTCCAGCATAAGCCGAACGACTATATCATAGCGATGTGTCTCTGCTTTGGCCACTATTCGACCTTTTAACTTAGCCTTTATGTAAGCCACTCAGCCTCATTCATCGCCAACTCAACTTTAAAGTCGTCGCTCGGCTATATTCGTCGTAAACTCGAGTTTATAGTTGATGCTCGATTATTAAAGGTGTAGACGAGGGTTTATAGTCATCATTCAACTATCGAAGGCATAGACAAGGGTTTATAGTTGTCGTTCGATTGTTGACGTAGATTAGGGTTTATAGTTGTCGCTCGACTGTTGACGTGGACTAGGGTTTATAGTCACCGCTCGACTGTTGACGTAGACTAGAATTTATAGTCGCCACTCGACTGTTGGCGTAAACTAGGGTTTAAAGTCACCGCTCAACTGTTGATGTAGACTAGGATTTATAGTCACCGCTCGACTGTTAACGCAAACTAGGATTTATAGTTGCCGCTCGACTATTGACGTAGACTAGAGTTTAAAGTTGTTGCTCGACTGTTGAGGAAGACAGGGGCTTAAAATCATCGCTCGACTTTTAACTTGGACGAACAACACAAGAGTCTAGAACACTTAGGATTTTTATGCATTGTCTTCCTGCATCCACAAGACATACACTTACATAAGTACATTCAGATTTAACCACGCACCTCTCACCCGACCCTATATGGATGGAGATGGTTCGCGCTATAAGGCCGCTTAAGCTTTCTCCCATCCTCGTTCTGTAGGTAATAGGCTCCCGAGCGGAGCTTCCGAATGACTTTAAAAGGTCCTCCCCATGAAGCCTCCAATTTGGTAACGTTGTCGACCGACTTCACTCTTTTCCAAACTAGGTCACCAACCTAAAATGACCTTGGTGTCACCCTCCGATTATAGTTCTGCTTCATGCGTTGTCTATACGCCATCAGTCGGATGGTGACCTTATCCCGCGCTTCGTCCACCAGGTAGAGCTCCATGAGCCTCCACTCAACGTTTCCATCATCGTAGAGCTGCACCTGATCGGTCTCTATTTCGACTTCCACTGGAACCACTGCCTCACCGCCATACACAAAGTGGAATGGTGTGATGCCGGTTGCCTCTCTTGGTGTGGTACGATGAGCCCAAAAGACGCTTGGGAGCTCATCGACCCAGCTACCTCTAGCATGGTCGAGCCGAGCTCGTAAACCCCTAAGGATTTCCTGATTGGTGACTTTTGCCTAGTCGTTGCTCTAAGGATAGGCCACTGAGGTGAAAGCTTGCGCAATGTCATAGCCCTCACACCACTCCTTGAGTCTTCGTCCGACGAACTGCCTCCCTATATCCGAGACAAGCCTACGAGGGATGCCAAACCGACATAGGATATTCTGTAATATGAACTTGATGACCATGTGTTCGGTTATCTTGACTAGCAGCTCGACTTTCACCTACTTTGAGAAATAATCTATTGCAATAAGTAGAAATATGTGTTGACCGATTGCCATTGAAAATTGTCCAACGATATCCATGCCCCATTGGTCGAACAGACAAGACACCTTGGATGCCTTCATCTCCTCGGTCAGTCGGTGTTGGATGTTGTGATATTTTTGACACAATAAGCAGGTGACCACTGTTTGTTGCTACTCGGAATATCGTACTGGTTCCCTTGTACAAAAATTTTGTACAAGTCCTGAAACATTCCTAACAACCTATTATGTTCTTTAGAAATTAAATTTGGAATCACAAACAGAACTTAACATTAATGATTCCAAATTCAATTTATCTGTTCTTAGAAGTTTAGACTTGGATCGCAAACGATGCTTAACATTATTAATCCAAATCCACTTATGTTACAAATTTGATTAAATATTTATTTCAGAGATCGACTTCCAGGTTAAACATGGTGAGGCACTAGGCCTTCTTGGTTATGGGAGCATCCACCACTTCCTAGACAAAGTCTTTCAACGAAATTCAATATTTAATCTCCTTATAGTAACCCTAGGTTTAACCAATAAGAACAATCAAATCACAAGATCGAAAAAACAAAAGAAACATAAATTCGAATCATAAATCCGAAACCTAGAAACGTTAGCCTCTTGTGTTTGTTATTTCAAGATCTAAACAAAAAGATGAACTAGTTATGATGCGGAAACTAATAACTAGTTATACCTTTTGTAGCTTATAGACCTCACGATCTTCTATCGTATTCCTTTTCTTATCTCGGACGTCGTGTGAGCGACGATCTACCGAGACAAGAATCCACCCAAGTTTCCTTCTTCTCCAAGCAAGTTTCGGCCACCACCAATCTTCAAGAGATGAAGAACTTTCGGCCACCAACCAAGTTCCAAGGGATGCTAAGAAACAAAGTCTCCTATCTCTCCTTCTTCCTCTAACAAGATCCGGCCACCACCAAGCTCCTTGAGATGAAGATGTCGTCGACCACACAAGGAAGAAGAATAGGAGAGGAAGAGGAAGAGAGGGCCGACCACCACCAAGGAAGAGAGGAATACTAGAGGATATATTGTTGTGAGGTGAGACACCTCTACCCTCTCTTTTATATTCCTTGGTCTTGGTAAATAAGGAAAGTTTTAATTAAAACTTCCTTAATTTCGTTGCCATTGAAAGGAAAATTTAATTAAAAATTCCTTTTCTTGTTTCTATTGGCCGACCACCTTCAATCCTCCAAACAAGGAAAGTTTTAAACTTCCTAATTTGTTTCCGAAAATTTTTAAAATAAAAAATTCTCTTTAAAAATTACCTTCATGGTTGGTTATAAAAGGAAATTTTTATAAATTAAAATATCTCTATTAAAACATGTGGATGATTTCAAAAAGAAAAGTTTTCTCCAAAATTAAAATCTTCTTTTTAACTACAAATAAGGAAAGATATCAAACCTTTCTCTTAATCCTTTGTAGAAACTATAAAAGGAAAATTTTAATTTTAAAACTCTCTTTTAAATCATGGCTTCCACATAAAGAAAGATTTTAAAAATTAAAATCCCTTTTATTTTATTGTGGCCGGCCACCCTTGCTTGGGCTCCAAGCTAGGGCCGGCCACAACTTAATCCATTCAAGGCTTGATTTGGCCGGCCCTTGCTTAAGCTCCAAGCTAGGATTGGTCGGCCACCTAAGGATGGGTAAGAAGGTAGGTTTAAATGGTATAAGACTTTATAAATAAGAGGCTATGACAGGGACCGAGAGGAGGAATTGGTTTTGGTCTCCCGATGAACTTGAGCTTCCCGTGTTCGCCCCGAATACCCAACTCGAGTTCATCAATAATAACTCATACCACTAAAGAGTTATTATTGAACTACCGCACCAATCCTATATTACTATATAGACTCTTTTGTATCATGAGTGTGTTAGTCTCCCTGCGTTTAAGATATAGAATGTCCACTAATTAAATGAGTTACTGACAACTCACTTAATTAATATCTAGATCCAAGAGTAGTACCACTCAACTTCATTGTCATGTCAGGCTAAGTCCACCTGTAGGGTTTACATGACAATCCTTATGAGCTCCTTTTGGGGACATCATCAACCTAAATTGTAGGACACAGTTTCCTTCTATAATCAACAACACACACTATAAATAATATTATTTTCCAACTTATCGGACCTATTGATTTATCGAACTAAATCTCACTCACTGATAAATTAAAGAAATAAATACTAAATATATGCGCTTGTTATTATATCAGGATTAAGAGCACACACTTCTATAATAACAAAGGTCTTATTCTTTTATACAGTCAGTATAAAAAGAAACTACCTTAAATGGTCCTGCTCAATACACTCAGAGTGTACTAGTGTAATTTTATAGTCAAGATAAACTAATACCAAATTACACTACGACTATTCCAATGGTTTGTTCCTATCCATCTTAGTAGTGAGCTATTATTTATAATTTATATGAAACTGATAACATGATCTTCTGTATGTGACACCACACACCATGTTATCTACAATATAAATTAATTGAACAACTACACTTATCATATAAATATAGACATTTGACCAATGTGATTCTTTATTTTAAAAATAAATGTTTACAAAAAATTAGGCTTTTAGTATACACTCTAACAACCACCGTCCGAGCGGCATCATCTTACAGTGTGGGCCAAAAATATCCCAACAACAAGATCTTTTGGGTCATCGATCTGCCGCCCGAATAACTTCCGCAGGAGCCCTGATGCACTTCTTGAAGGATGTACTCAAGGTCCTCCGATCCGACACACTTGAGCAACGATCTTGAGAAAGTTCTTTTATACAGCTGGTCTCCGATCAGAGTGAACCGTCCTACCCTCTTTTTCAACAGGTGAGCTTCTTCCTGATCAGTTGGAGTGCTACCCGATCGGAGGAACTCTATCTATGGGCTCCTCCAGTTGCTCGAGAAGTTTATTCCATCCATCCTGTCGATGTGTGCCACTAGTGAGACTTGCTTGATCGACTGCTCTATCGCGATCGGTGATAATGAACTGGCTAACTTAGCCAACTCATCCGCGATCTGGTTGTCCGATCGAGCGATCTTATATATAACAACTTCTTGGAAGTTTGCCTTCAACTTCTCGAAAGCTTTTGCATATAGCCTGAGTCGAGAGATACTTATTTCGAATGCCCCCAATAGCTGCTGAGAATCCGAGTGGATGATGACTTTTGCAGCTCTGATATGCCGAGTCGCCTGAAGTTGGCTATTAAGGTCTCATGCTCGGCTTCATTGTTTGTAACCCGATAGTCTAGCCACACGGATAGCTGCATCCTGTCCTCCCGAGGTAAAATCAAGAGAATGTCAACCCCACTACCTTGCTGAGTAGATGATCCGTCTATGTATATTTTCCAAGTCACGTCTGGCTCGGCATTTTGGACCTTAGTGACAAAATCTACTAAGGGATGGGCCTTGATCGTCGTCCTAGGCTGATATTGTATGTCGAACTCACTCAGCTCGGTTGTTCATTTGATCAGCCGTCTAGATGCCTCTGGGTTAAGAAGGACTTTTCCCAAGGTACTGTTGGTTATCACGACGATCAGATGTGATAGGAAGTACGGACGGAGTTTCCAAGCGGCGAGTACTAGTGCGTAAGCCAATTTTTTTAGGACAAGTGTAGCGGGACTCTGCATCTTTTAATATATGACTCAGAAAATATACAGGTTGTTGCTTAGAGTCATTCTGGCGCACCAACACCGAGCCAACCGCATACTCGATGGATGACAAGTAAATCATTAGCGGCTCGCCAGTGATGGGCTTAGCCAATATAGGCAAGAAGGTAAGGTACTCCTTGAGCTCTTCTAGCGCCTTGTCGCATTCCGCATTCCATTGGAACTTAGTCGCTCGACATAGTATCTTGAAGAACGAGTGACTCCGGTCGGATGACTTGGAGATGAACCTTAATAGCGTTGTGATCCGTCCGGTTAGCCGTTGGGCCTCCTTCAAGTTACTGGGTGAGGGCATGTTCTGTAGCGTATTCACCTTGCTCGGATTCGCCTCTATCCCCCCATTCGATGACAATGTATCCGAGGAAGTGACCGCTTTTCGCTCTGAACATACACTTATTTGGGTTTAGCTTTATTCCATACGCTCTCAGGGTTCGGCAAGTTTCTTCAATGTCTGCACAAAGGTCAGCAACTCGGAGGGATTTTATTAATATGTCATCGACATATACCTCCATGTTGCGGTCGATCTACCGCCGGAACACCTTGTTCATCAGCCTTTGGTAGGTGGTGCAGACATTCTTCAATCCGAAAGGCATGACATTATAACAATAAGTTTCGTCGACAGTGATGAAGTTGACATTTTCTTGATCCTCCCAGGCGAGCGACACTTTGTGGTAATCTTAATATGCGTCGAGCATGTAGATCAGCTTGCAGCTCACCGTGGAGTCCACCATCTAGTCTATCCTAAGTAGGGGATAGAAGTCCTTCGGGCAAACCTTGTTCAGATCGTGAAAGTCGATGCAGACTCGTCATTTGTTGCCCGGCTTGGAGACCAACACGACGTTTACGAGCCAGCTCGAAAACTGAACCTCGCGAATGTGGCCGACCTCCAGCAACTTCTCTATTTCTGCTCTGATGATCTAGTTATGCTCTATGCTGAAGTCTCTTTTTCGCTGCTTCACAGGCCTGGTATCCTATTGGACGTGAACCTCGTGGGTCGATCAGGCGAACACGTCGTGATTTCGCCTAAGGCAGTTGACCAGCTCTACCTTCTTCTCCTCTGTCAGGCCAGTAGCGATTAAAGTTGTGGCTTCTGATCGGCTAGGATGAATCTGGACTTCCTCCTTTTCCTCGTAGATCAGCGTGGGAGGTTCCTCCCTGATGGCGTTCACTTCCAGGCGTGGGGTCTTCCGCGACTCTTGCTTCTGACTTCACCATCTCAACGTAGCATCGCCGAGCGACCAACTGGTTGCCTTTAACTTCGCCCAGCTCGTTGTCCATCAGAAACTTGATTTTCTAGCAGAAAGTAAACATCACCGCTCGAAACTCGTTAAGGGGCAGTCGACCCAATATAATACCGTAGGTAGATAGCGTGCCCACCACGATACAGTTTGTGATCCTTGTCCTCTTGAGTGGCTCCTCTCCGAGTGATATGGCCAACCGAGCCTGGCCGATTGGCAATATTTCATTTCCTGTGAACTCGTAGAGAGCGGTCGTCATTGATTGTAACTCACTTTGGTCAATTTACAGCTGATCGAACACCTTCTTGAATATTATATTCACCGAGCTGCCGGTGTCAATAAAAGTTCGGTGAATGATATAGTTAGCAATTATCGCTCGGATTATTAGGGTGTCATCATGAGGGATCTCTACTCCCTCTATGTCTCGGGGGCCGAAGCTGATCTCGGGTCCCTCGGCCTTTTCCTTGCTGCACTCCACAACATGTACTTCTAATCGCCAAGCATCTGACTTCCTCGCTTGATTTGAATCACCGTTGGTTGGTCCACCAATGATCATTCTGATCTCTCCCCAAGCGACGTTCTTTTTGTTCTCTTCTTCTCGAGCTTAGGGTCGACTCCGTTCAGTAGAAGCTCAAGCAGGACTTGTGTTATTTCTTCTTTGAGGATGATGATGATGCCGCACAGACGCCACTCGATCGTCATCTCGCCGCCCTGCTGATTGGCGCCTCTTATGGTAGCGGCGACTGCTGGCAAAATGATGTAAGAAGGTCACTCGGAAGTCTTTAAAGTTATAAATCGACCTGCTCGACAATCTCTTGAACCAGCGTTGCGCTGATCCAGAGAGGGTTGTGAGGAAAACCTGACATTTCACCCCATCGGTATACAGATGAAGTGTGGCTGTGTTATCAAACATGGCCAAATTGTCATCAGGATTGGCCATCCCATTGTACTCCCTGATTGTCAATGGGGTGTAGTGCTTTGGCAAGGGGTCGTCCAAGATCCCTCGAGAGAACTGCTGATTCCTCCGCTCAGGTGAATCATCATTCTTTGGTGCTTTCCCTTTCCGTGCGTCCTGAATGGGCACGTCGTCCGAGGAGGATCCTCGGTCTTTGCCCGCTCGGCACTATTCCTCTGATGGAGTGTAGAATAGCGCTCGATAGAAGGGGATCAGCACATTGGGTGCGTCTCCGTACATGCCGATCGACTTCTTACTCTATCCCTGAACGGGTACATGATCCGCTCGAACTCCATATCCGTCTTGGTGACCCGCCACTGAGGTCGCGGGTTCTTGTATTTGTCGTTCGATCAGCGCCTGTTGCTATTGTTGCTCTAACATTTTTGTCGCTCGAGTTTGTATCAGCATATCTAGCTCCTACTTTGTCAAAGTGACTGTAGTGAGTCATCGCCAACATCCTCCATCTTTGCGTTCCGGATTCAGTCTACGTTTCCACAGATGGCGCCAATATGATCATGTCCGAAAATCATGGAGACGGAAAGATGGGGATGTGGCTGCTGCATTGACTGGATGTAGACCACGCTTTGATTTGCAAACACAAGAAACATTAGTGCAGAGCCAGGCAAGGTGTCTCCGGCGTTGGCCCCCCGATGCTCAAGTCAGTCTTCGACACGAAGAAGAAGACGGAACAACAATGGTGCAAACGTAAACAGTGAATAATGCGTACCTCCGTCGATGTACAGATCCCCCTTTATAAATGCCCTGGTGGGCGATGTGTGCACTTTTCGAGGCATGGGCACATTCTCCCATTGGTCGCGGGCATGTTCTCCAATTGGTCATGGACACGTTCTCCAATTGGTCATGGGCACACCCTCCTATTTGTCGTCGTATAATCCGCCTGTTAACCATGCCCCATATTGGCGGCACTATCTCCCAAAAGGATATTCCGAGATAGGTCAGCGATCCCGCTGATCGGCCAAGCGAGATAGCCCTCGGCCTGTACTCCTTCGCTTGGCCAAGTATTTCTCCGCTCGGTCGAACTCGACTACTCTTTCATGCGGCGACGAGTCTCGATAATATGTTCTCGCCCAACCGGGATAACGCTCCAGTCATCTCAACGCTCCTCTACTCCGTAACGAACTTCTGATGATCTTGGTTGTACGGGCACTTCACTTGGCCCATCCCTTTACCGGTCAGGCAAAACATGCCCGATTGGCCCATGATATAGAGCTCTGCTCGGATACCCTTTGATGGGCCCGTTGGCTCTCTGGCGTTGATCTCCTTGACTTTGACCTTCACGTCCTCCTTTGACCCATACTTAGCGGGCCCCTTTTATCACCGCATCAATATGTATTATGAGTGTGCAGGATACAAGTACAACAAGGAAAGTCCAAGTGTGGTCTTGGCAAAGGAGAAAAGTCCAAGAGGAGTTTTGGCAGTATAAGTCCAACTATGTAATCTTGGCAACGTAAGTTCAAGTGTGATTTGACAATAGTTGAAGTCCCAGAGGTGAGGAGCCTCTTGGCAAAGGAAGATCCAACAACTAGGACAAGGCCAAAGGAAATTCCAGAAGGCAAAGCGTGGAGGATTGAGAGACTTCCGAGAGACACGAGGTTGATGGAGGAGGCTAGAAAGCTAAGTCTAGGTTGGTTGGGCAAGAATGAATGCTGAGTGAATGTACTCGGGAGGTGTGGGGGGGGGGGGGGTCAAAACCCTAGGGTTAAGGTTTTACCAATTGACTGACAACTAAATCAGTCGACTGGGCCAGGGCATAGAATATTTCTGTATCCGCCGACTGTGAAAGCAGTAAACTGGTACAGTAGAAGTTACTGTATCAGTTATTGTAGCGATTACTGTAGCAATTAACTGATACTTCCATCAATTGACTGGTATCGAGCCGTTGGTATGTAATGATCAAATTCCACAGAGGATCAGTCGACTGGTAATTTTACCAATCGATTGGTGGCGAAAAACATAGCTACGTATTTCTTCCTGAGCTCTATTTAAGAGAGCTCGGGGTGCTTGGCTAAGGTTGACGAAATTAGAGGTGGTTAACCCCTATTAGAGTCTTCCAAGCTCTCGTGTGATCAAGTATGTTTGTGCGAGGTTGTGACGAAGTTTCTCCACCCACAAGGAACTACTTGAGCTAGCCGAAGTTTTTCGGGGAGTCATTCATCGACGGATCGAGATCATCGACCTTACGGACAGCCGTGGATAAGGAGCCCTAATCTCTAAACCATATTACATAAATGTGTCATTGTATTTGTGTTTCTTGTCTTTGTATTGCTTAGAGCATATTCTTGTTAGTATTTTGTTTTATATTTTTGTTGTGTACTAACGAGTACAGAAAATGATGATTTAGATGATCAACTATTCACCCGAGATCAAGGTCCGAAGAATCCTTCCCCTTGAATGTCACGAACTGTGACGGTAACCAAGCTGCTCAATCCATTCCTTTCAAAGGCTTCCCCCAGGAAAAAGAGCCCTTTCAAAGGCTTCCCCCAGGAAAAAGAGCAGAATTATTAAGTCATATAGTTCATTGGGATGCTGAGAAAATATATTGCATACATAAGAAGAGTTGGAAAATATTAGCATCATTAAACATGAAAAACCATTTTTGCATAGCAAACAAATCTTCGACAGAATGAAATAAAAGACTATTTTTTATTAAAACACTTTACTTTTTCATCTCTATAAAGCTTCATTCATGTTTTTAGAAAAATAGGGTTTTAAATCTTTGCATATACTTGTAGCTCTTCATAATCATAAGAATGATACATACCTATCAGTTTACTAGGAAAAAAAAGGCAACAGAAAATCTAATGAACTAACGCAAAACACAATGCATATCCAGGTCCATGTTGAGTTTGATATACATCATATCAGATTTAATATAGAAATTTTTATTATTCTTTCTTATTTCATTTTATCATCTTTGAGAAGTTAAAAAAATAATGAATAATATATTTAAACTCCTTATAACCCTAAAAATTCACAAGAACTAAAATGAATACAATTTGAGATATTTAAATTCATCAGTGGATTATGACCGAAACTCACTGATGGACCTAGAGAGCTTTAATTGCACTCATTTTAATTCCTATGGATTTTTAGAGTTACAAGGAGTTCAAATATACTTTCTTATTTCGATTTCTTAAAGGTATTAAAATATAATAAAAGAGAATCGTCAAAATTCTCCGCATTGGGTCTGATATGATACAACTTCAGAAATCCGTGGGAACTAAGATGGGTGCAATCGGAGCTCTCTATGTCAATCAGAGAATTTCGATCAAACTCCATTGATAGACATATAGATCTCAGATTTCATCTATTTCAGTTTTTATGAATTTCTAGGTTGTAAGAAGTTTAAATATGTTATCTACTGTTTATTTCGATTTCTCTAAATGTATTAAAATGTTATAGAAAAATCAATTAAATTTTATAAAATATTATCCATACGTTATTCATGCATGAAAGAAGGTAGAAAGATTTTGTGCTCTCGAGGTTATGGTGCAGTGGCAAGGCATTCAGGTTATCACTCAGGCATCCGCGGGTCAAGCCCCAGCTATAGCGAATTTACAGGAATTTTTTCTCCAAATGGGGCATGCAACTAAAGGATGTTGGGCTCCTGCACTGTCTGCTGCGAGCGCTTCCCAATTTATCCTGGTGGCCGGTGGGAAACTTCCGTGGGGTCGAACCAGTCACCTCAGGCTTGATATTATCCAACTTGATTAATCATTTTTTTTTTTTGGAAAGAAGGTAGGAAGAAAAGAGAGAAGAGGAAATATAAGCGGGAAGTTACATGCATAGGAGAGAGGAAAGAGAGAAAAATGATAAAAAAAAAAAAGAAGTTAAATTTATCAAAAAAAAAAAAAATTTGGAACCACTACATCAACGATCCCCTAGATCTGGACCCATGGATATAAAGGGAGGTAAATACAGATACACAACTGAAAGTGCATAGCTATTTAGTCACATAGAATAAGAAGTGAATTTGAATATGTACATTTTTGATAAATATTAAAGTAGTATGTGTCATTTAGTCACTTCATAAACTTAGTTGTGTTATTTGATAAATTACCAATTTGGGTTTCATCAAAATAATTTTAGAATGATAAAAAATTAAAAACTCGACCTAAATATAATATTTTCTGCGCTAAAATGTAATTCTTATGATTTGTAATGTTATTATAATCTATAATTTCTACTCTAATTTCGAATTCTAACTTTATAAGGACTAAAGTGTAAAAGAGAGCACAGCAACTCATCGAGGACGACGACGAGAGGAAGGGAACACTAAATGGAGAGAGAAGAGAACTTCACCGCCTCGGCCCTTCTCCAGCCGGAGACTCCGCCTCCTCCGCATCCGCAGAGTCCAACTTCCCGGACGAGCAGTCTCCTCTCCATCCTCGGCCGCGCCGCCGGGCGGCGCCGGCCCTCGATGCTCGTCCGCGAGACAGCGGCGCTCCAGCTGGAGGTGCGCCGTGCCAATTGGGCCTACTCCAGGCCAGTGGTGGCGCTCGACATCTCCTGGAACCTGGCCTTCGCCGCCGTATCCGTTGCCGTGCTCGGCGCCACAGCGTGCGAGCGCCCTGGCGCTCCGCTCCGCCTATGGATCGCGGGCTACGCGGTTCAGTGCGTGTTTCATGTGTTTCTGGTATGGTCGGAGTACCGGAGGCGGGTTGGCGGACGGAGGCGAGATGCGGAGCACGATGGGCGGCCGGCGCCGAACTCGGGCGTCGAGGGCAGCGAGGAGGATATAGCCGGGGATGGAGCTAGAAGCAGGCAAAGGAGGTATCGTATAACTATTATACTAGTTAAATTTTTCTCATACTGGTTACTTTCATTAATCTGTGGATTTTTGCTAATTTCATGCATTTGATTCTCTCTGTTGATGTAAAATGATGCAAAGTAGATGATTGGGATCTTTCTTACAAAGGAGAAGGAAAAAAGATAAGATTGATTGATTGCTCAAATGATCATACCATTCCCTTCAAATTCATACATCCAAAGATCTTTTGTAGTTAAACTAACCAAAGATGGCAAATATATCTTAATTGGTAATTCATGATCATGCACAATAAAGGTTTGGTTAAGCTGTTAAATTTGTGATCGTAAGTATAGGGGTATCATAATGAGTGACAAAATGGAAATATAGTAAATAAGTACAGAATAGAAAAGTAAGTCCTTAATCATTTTAATTTTATATGTGAATTAATATATGTTTACTTTGAGGGAAGAGGAAGTTGGATTTGTAGCATGGGGTTTAAGGCACTAAATTGAGGCCTATGCCTTACACACACAGCATGATTTAATGTCCTTGATCCATTACATGTTAAGAATGAAGTGGACACATTCTAGACAGAGTTCAGTTCTTCAATAGATGGGACTGTGAAGTTAAGTTCTTACTTGCCTTTAAGTATCTTGTATATTTTGTGTGGTCCTGAACTGGTTGTTAAACCAAGTAGATAACATAACTAGTATATGCTACATCTGTATCTTGTTGATTAGAATAATTATTTTCACATAACTTATAGCTTGTTACTTTATTAAATGTCAACTATGGATCTCAGTCATTTAACAAACGCTATATTCCTGTTTTATGTGTCTTCTTGACCTAGATGCAATGATGTTCTTGGCAGCATGCTGACTTTTAACATACGATTGTTGACCCAAAAGTATGCTTTTATTTATTTTTCTAACTGTCATGGTGATTGGATGCCAGCTTTGCTAAACGATGTGAATCACTTAATACCATTCTATCATTTCTGTGGTGGATTATTGGCTTTTTCTGGATCGTCTCTAGTGGAAAAGACCTCGTACAAAATGCTCCTAGACTCTACTGGTAATCCCCAAATCATAGTAATTATCTTCAATGATATCAACTTATTAGCAGTTCAGCATGTGCTATTTTATACTTTGTATGCAATCAAACAGGACAATCATAAAAAATGCTTCTAAACTGTGAAAGGTATCTTTTCATTTTTTGAATAATCACCAAGTAGTTATTCTTGCCATTATTGCACTAAGTTGTACCTCTTTGAGGTCATCCTTAGAAATCCCATGAATTCCAAATTATATCTCGGTAATGATAATTTGTTGTTGTAAATACTATCAATTTTATTACTCTAGACTGTGGCATGACTTATTCTGAATGATTGACTATTTTATGTGCACGTAATATTTTGGCTTGTTGATGAACAGGTTAACTGTGGTTTTCCTAGCATTTGATGTGTTCTTCGCTATCTTTTGCGTTGTTTTGGCTTGTGTTATCGGGATTGCACTGTGCTGCTGCTTGCCTTGTATCATTACAATTATATATGCCATAGCAGGCCAGGTAAGCATGTCATACACGTCAAGAATAAGAATTCCTGTGTTATCTAACTCATCATAAAATATCTTGATGTACACAGGAAGGTGCATTGGAAGCAGATATTAGTGTTCTTCCAAAATACCTGTATCATGCTTCTTGTGAAGACCAGGAAAAGACAGCTGAGGAAGGAGTTATGATCCCCTTGAATCCTGGCAGTGGAAATTTATCATGTGCGCGAGTTCTTCCACATGAAGATGCAGTAATAACACTTATTTTCAGTTGCTAATAAAATGTAAAATCTAAGACACTTATCTTTGATTGCAAGAAAAACATAAAGCGCTCAACTAGAAGTAATGCCTTAATTTTCTTGCAGTAATAACTTTTCTATTTAAACATTTTTAACAACTTAAATTTTAAATCACATCAAAAGCGCTCAACTAGAAGTAATGCCTTAATTTTCTTGCTACATCTAAAACTTTGTTGTGATGATACTACTTGTTAATTCCTTTAACTGTTTGGTTAACAGAAATATTTTCTTCCAAGATTTGCATTTTTTTTATTTGATTTGCATAAATATTCTATAAATTCAAGAAATAAAACTGTTACTCTAGTGAACAAATTGAACTAACTGTTGTTTGATCATTGTCAATAAAGCATAGTTTTTAAAGATGTTGCAGCCTAACACAATTATCTGCTGATACTTGAACCATTCAACTAAACGCCTACACTCATGCTGGACATTGAGTCTGATTTTGACACTCAAATTGGACAGAAGCTCTATTGATTATGCTTTCTAGAACGATTAATGATGGAGAGAAGCATAAATATTGTGTCTCTAATACCATGTCGAAGTTAATAGTGTTTGACACTCATGGTCTACCTATATGTTTATGATTGATCAATATAATCATACTTTCATATTTGTGTTATATTGTATTTATAATTATGTCCCTAAGAAAAGAGAACTTGAGAACCATAAATTTGAGTGAATTATTTGTGATAGTTACATGGACCTGTATCAAATTGTAATTAGAGCTCAAAACTTGTGCATATTTGATCACTCACACCCTCCATTACATTTTACTGCTGTGTGATTTGGAAGTTTGTTAGAGATTAAAGCATGTTGGAGCCTACAAAGAAACTGGAAGAGTTGAGCTAAAACTTCTATTTGTGAAAAATGAAAAAACAGCAACAATTTACGATGTTAAACAGTGGATGGAGCCATCATATCACTATGATTGTCTTGTGCCTAAATTATGGTCTCATGTTAGTTGTTCCTCAAATTCATGGTATAAACTCGAGAAGATTGCTTATATTATTTAACTGCAACAATTGAAGGTTATTTACTGCATCTCTTGCTATGTTGTATTGTTTTGTGCACAAGACTCATTTTGATTTATATCGAAACCTCACCGACCTCCATTCCAGGAATGTTGCATTTGTCTCACACCCTACGAAGATGGAGTTGAACTGCTTGCAATGCCATGCAACCATCACTTCCATTCTTCTTGCATCACAAAATGGCTTCGGATCCATGCTACCTGCCCGCTCTGCAAGTACAACATTCTCAAGGGCAGCGACATTGTTTGATCGACAGTGATCATCACGATCATCCGATTGTACATGTTGAAATACAGAAAAGGTTAAAGTTAGTGCAACCCACCATCCCGAAATGCAATAGCTTGGACTAAGTGCTTGGTTTGAGAAAATCTATAGGTTTATACTCTCCAGGTATGTCCTTGTTGTGGGTTCCTTGCTTGATCTAACATTAGAAAAGGGAAAATAAAATTGTGAACTTTGATTCCTTTTAAAATTGGACTTACAAATGGCTCTATCTCATCATTATCGACTGCATATTTTATGGTTTAGGGAATGCAATTATCTTTTGTTTGTTATGGATTGAATCAGTTTTGAAGTATAGATAAAAAAAAATTAAGATGAATGTATGAAGCTAGTAAACAAAAGCATCAAATTAAAAATATACATATATAATAAAATTCATCGTTTACATTCTATATATATATATATATATATAAAAGAAAATTGTGATGTAATAAAAATTTAGAAAAATGAATTGTATTTGTTTTGTATAAATAATTCATCTAACCATATTTGTTGTCACTAATTTTTTTGTGTAGTTTTCTCCCCATTAGTATTGGTTCAAATAAGTCGGCTTTTAAAACTTCTGAAATTTATCAATTGCTGTGTACCTGTATTTACCTCTCTCTATATCCATGGGATCGGCTCTAGGGGGCCGCTGATGTGGCGGTTCCATATTTTTTTTTTTTTTGTATAAATCAATTGCTGCTTCCGAGGTGATGGTACAGTGACAGGACATCTAGGTTGTCATCCAAGTATTCGCGGTTCAAGCCCCAACTATGACGAATTTGTAAAAAAATTTCCTCCAAATGAGGAACACAACTAAAGGATATTGGGTTTTTGGACTGTCCGCTGCAAGCGCTTCCCGATTTACCCTGATGGCCGGTAGAAAACTTCTGTGAGATCAGGCCAATCACCCCAAGCTCGACGTTATCCAGTCTGATTAATCATTTTTACTCCGAGTGTTTCCTGATTTATCCTGATGATCGGTAGAAAACTTCCGTGAGATCAGACCGATCATCCCAGGCTCAACGTTACCCAACCTGATTATTATTATTATTATTATTATTTTTGTATAAATCAATTGCTTTGACAAGTCACTATATTGTAGTCCAGAATTTATTGTGCACAAAAATGCTTAAAATTAATTTTAAGATACTATTTCATAGGAAAACAAAAATTCTCAACTAAACTACCATAACAAAATCTAAACCTGGAGAAAGAACAAAACTGTCATCTAAGTGATTCACAAATTGGATCTCTACGGAATGAACCAAACCCCAACTCTTTGCCTCTTGTGCTTCGTCGTAAAGTAATTGGGTAATATGCTGAAACGTCGAACAAGCAAACAGACTTAGCCTAGAGGTAAGAGAACAGGAATTCAGAGCATGTTCCAAAGTGCTCTCCAGAGTATTTTGAGAATGTGTCATTAGCTTGCTTGGCTCCTCAACTGAAGATCCATTTTTATGTTCATCGCTGTGAATTCTGCTGCCAAATACTTGAACACGTGAGGCATCGCCACAGTTTCCATTCCTTTGCTGGTTTTGCAAGCTTGGCATATATAGCTCTTGGGAGTTCTAGCAGGCGGGAGACCGTGGATTTCACGTGCTGACTTCTTTTGGGGTTGTATAATGGTGGCAGAAAGTACACTGCCACAGTAGGAACATACATCAGCTATGTGGTAGTCGGAGCAGGAATGGAGCCTGTCATGTAAAAGGTAGGCAGCTCCATGAGCAAGAACTGCATCACGTTCCATTTCTCCAAACCGAATACCTCCACCTCGTTTCCTTCCTCCAATGGGTTGCCTGGTGATCTGATCCACAGTTCCAGTGGAGCGCACCTGAGTCATTAATACAAGTTAATCGAGTTCGACAGAAAGATCACAAACTATCACTAGCTACAAGTGATAACTAATACAGTCTCACTGAGAGTTCAAAATTATATGTAAAGGTCCGATTCTAATTTACTGCACTGTTCCACTTAATGGTTTACACGCAGGGATAATTTACACAAGAAATAGAACTTGCCTATAATTTCTTTTTCATACCCAAATTTAGCAAATAAACAGGAAATGGAGAAAGATCACCTGAAATTTGTCAGAAACCATGTGGCGGAGCCGCTGGTAATAAACAGGCCCAATAAAAATCTCACAAGTCAGCTCTGTTCCATAAACTCCACTGTGCATTACCTCTACTCCATGGTAGTTGAAACCGTAAGCAGTCAGCATTGGACCTAGTTCATCAACCACTGAGCTAGATTTGGATATCTTATCTTCATCTTCTTCGTTGCAATTTGATCTAGGGAAAGGAGTTGCATCAACAAATTTTCCATGCAGGCTTCCTCCCTGCGAAGGTTAGCAAAGAAATGTAAAATTCGCTACCACTAAGACTTGCCATAGGATAAAAAAGATACCAAATGTGAGATAGGAAACTGAAATGCTTAGGTGCATTGAAGACCAGTTTTCTAATCAAAACCAGGTTTACTCGGATAAAAGACACTTCTACTGTAATAAGCAAAAGAGTAAAACAAGGAACTAAAGAGTGACCTTAGCTGCAATTGACTCCAAAAGCATTCCAATAGTCATTCGCGAAGGAAATGCATGAGGATTAATTATTAAATCTGGTCGCATCCCTGTAACTGCAGAAAATGGCATGTCAACATCAGGCCATAGCTGAGAGCAAACACCCTTCTGCCCATGCCGGCTGCTAAACTTATCGCCAATAATAGGATATCTGGTGCGTCGAGTACGAATGTTAACCTGGAAAGGTTAATTATTGCATTAAGCATTTTACTCACCATTTGAAGCCTAAGAAAAAATTAACCAGCAGTGCACATAATGAACAATGGAAAAGCTTTTGTTCCAAAAGAATGTTAGTGTTGTTTATTACATGTTTTCCATGTTCACTTGTATATTCATCCAAGAAATGTGGAAGAGATTGATTTCACAACTTGGTTTATGTTTTCTCATAATTTGCCATAAACATTAAGAATGAAATTTAGATGGAATTGATTTACATAAATTAAGGATCTTGCAGGTTGCAATTTAGATGCCTAATTAACTTCCAAAAACATTGAACAATGGAAAAGCTTTTGTTCCAAAAGAATGTTAGTGTTGTTTATTACATGTTTTCCATGTTCACTTGTATATTCATCCAAGAAATGTGGAAGAGATTGATTTCACAACTTGGTTTATGTTTTCTCATAATTTGCCATAAACATTAAGAATGAAATTTAGATGGAATTGATTTACATAAATTAAGGATCTTGCAGGTTGCAATTTAGATGCCTAATTAACTTCCAAAAACATTGACAATCTTATTGATCACCACTGTACATTATTATCCTTTATCAATATCACAGGCACACCAGAAAATTAACAAGACCTAAATCTGTGATTGTGATACAACAAAAAATTTCAATTCCACAAAACAAATCTGAAGATACATATTGTATTAGAAATCGTGAAATAACAAGATGAATCAAACCTTTTGCAGGTAGTTCTTTGAGCCAGTACCATCAACAGAAACATAGTCAATGATGGCATCTTCCGAACCTTTCAAAAAAGTTGGTTTTGTTGTGCTTGTTAAGGTATTGTGTGTGCTATATAATGGCTCACGTGGATGTACCATCTGCAAAAATGTGTTTGATGTTTTACTATTATAGCTAACAAACATAGATGGATTACTTAAGTGAAATAACCTGTCCAACGTATGGTAGGCCATCTGAGTCAATTGAAAACATCATGTTTCTATCAGTGTTACTCCTAGCAAATATTTCTTGGATCCGGTCTGTCTCATGCTTCTTTGCTAAGTCAATTGACTCTGTCTGCATAAAAAAATGGTGGTGAATTATAGATGAAAACATGCAGACAAAAAAGTAACTATTCAAAGTCAAGCACATGATTAATAAAGCAAAAGTCAATGATCATACCATGCATATGCAAGTCCACTCTCAAACACATGCACAAGAAAAAAAATCTCAGGAAGCAAACTATTTTTATTGTAATATGAAACTTCTATAAGGCTTTCAGCATTTCCTCAATAGCAGTTGCAGGGAGCCAAGGCATCGGCTAAGGACAAAATAGATGGCAGAAGCTCTGCCAGACAAGACTAACTATTATACTAACAAAGACAGAAGACTAAATGTTATAGTAAGAATAGAACTGCTTTAAACTATAGCGATTATTTTTTGTGGGTTTTTATCAAGATAAAGGGGTCATAATAGCTTTTTGTGTGTTTCAACCTAGACAATAGTTTCAAGTTTCAACAGAGAATTTTTTTGCTTTCAGTTCTTTGCTTCTATTGCAGTATCATGCTACACTGAGTTCACAACTTCAGATGAATGCCTCTTCCTAGAATGCTTCCCTTTTCTCTAGGTGGAGATTGATAGACTATATTTGCTTGCAAAAATGGAAGGGAAGAAGAAAAATGGTGTTCTTAATTAGAATGATCATTAACAGCTCTCTTTGTCGTGAATTGAGTTTGTTATTGAGAGTCAAGAAAATCTGTAGTTAAGGTATCTGAATGCATGCATAATCATCTCTGATGATACTCAAAGGGAAAGACGTGGAGATGGAATGATGGCATTAATGAGGGAAGGATAAAGAGAGAATAAAAAACAAGGGAAGTTGTGTTGTTGGATGCTCCATATCCCCTATTAGATCAACAATGAGAAAGGAAAAGGGAAGGGACCACATGTGAAGTTTCCCTTGCTTTGAGGGGTGGGAACAACAAGAGGATAAATTTGTAATTAAAGCCTTAGAAGTGATTCCAATCCAATTTGAGAGGATCAATTTTGAGGGAAATAAAGGTAAAATTTCCTCCCACTTTCTTTCCCTACATTTCTTCCAACAAAACCATGATTTATTGCCTTCCTATCCATTCTCCTTTATTTATGCCACTACTTTTTCTCCCAAAGGAAACACAACCTAAGATTTTCCTGATTCACGGGATAGGCATGCACATGTGCTTACATGCTTCGTAGGGGTAGGGAATGGTTCAGACAACGTATTAAAACGATCTCTGAACCCAAACAAGACCCAATTTTAAAAAAAAAAAATGGAACCTGGAACTTTTGGGATAGTTCAGGTCCAATTTGGAGTTTCTAGTTTTTCAGGGTTCTGGTTTCTTGGGCATTTTATAGATTTATTCAGGGGTTTTTATTTTACAATTGCAAACTGTGGGTAAATACAATATGTTTTGAGCTTCTTTATCACTTTATAAGTAACAAATGTAGTATATAATAATATATTTGCATGTATTATGTAATAATAAATACCCAATCTGTTCAAGCGAGTTTTCTTGAGTTTTATATAAGAAAACAACCAGACCCTAAAGCATAAATCTCACATCTGTGAAGCTCCATCCGAAACCTGAAAAAAAAACCTGAATTTCAGGTCAGGTCAGTTCACTTTCCTGGTTCAGACTGATTATTTCAATTTTTTACCTATCACTGCTTCTCAATGGCACAAGGGCATCAAAAACTCATAAAAAACAAAACAAAAAAAAAACAACAGATCAAAATGATATGGAACTTCAGCATATGCACAATCATTGCCAGAAAGAATAGTAGTAATTAGCTTATAAAAAAATACAACCAGCATATCACAATGAGCACAAATAACATTAGCTTCATCTATCTCCATCAAAACTAGAAGGAATTATGTGAACAAAAATATTATTACAAAAGCATGACTAAATTAAACATTGTCCAATGCATTGAAAAATAATTTAATTATTTGAATATTACTAGTAATTCTGTTAGTATAAAGCTCAATAGGTAAGATTCAGGTCGCTAGCCCCAAATAGTAAGGCAAACATAGAGATAACAATGACATTAGTAAAGCAGCATAACATGGTTATATGTGAATCATGAAAATGAAATAACAGGCATGATAAGACAAACCTGGTAAATATGCCCACGACTTAGCCCACGGTCCACAGATGACTTGTTCAAGATCATGGCATCTTCCATGTCATAACTGCAAAAAGGGAGGGAAGGAATAGCTAGAGCATTAGCTTACCAATAGAAAAATTACAACACGTCATAATTAGTTTTATTGTACCCAGTGTAAGCTAAAACTGCAACAATTGCATTTGTGCCTGTTGGGAACTCATCCATGCAGTACTTAGTATATGAAGTAGTCCGGACGATTGGAGATTGAGGAGTCTGTGAAAGATATTTTGGATGTGTAAATATAAATGACAAATTTGAAATAAGTCCATGTGCATATCAACAAATATATAATCTAATGGCTAACAGTTAAGAATAACAACATTGTCTTGATGCCATGGTAGAAAGGGTTGTAGCCTTCTATAGACATGTCAAGATAGTTAGTTAATAAGAAAGGGTTGTAGCCTTCTATAGTTTATGCATCAGAAGACAAAAAGGACACCAATATATATTTTTTCCTTCAGATATTTATTTCGTTGCATGATGCGTCTTATGGACCAAATCCAACCACAATATACCATAAAATGGAAGCTTCAGTGAGAAAAATTACAGAAGAAGAATATAACAAGTAGAACTAAAATATTAGTAATCAACATTAGTTAGGAAAGGTTATATGGACAAACCTGGAGATGATATGTCTTCAAATCTGCACGATATTGCAAAGCTTGGCCAGAAAACCCCATTGTTTGTTTGGCCATCTAATATGCAAAAACATGAAATGAAGGGATAATCCTAGTAGCATATTTATCAACAAACAAATATTTAACATCGCATATAATAAAGCCAACCTGGCACTGGTACATGTTTCGTGGGCTCTGATTGTGATCAGACCAGGGAGTAAGATTGGCAACAACACTAAGTATTCCTGTTGGGTGTATTTCTTCATGTGTCGCAGGAAAGAATTCTCTTCTTCCACCATCTCCACCATCAGAGCATCTTATTTCCATAAAAGCCTATAGACAACATGAACATTTTGTTCAGAAGGCTGACATCTAAACCCAAAGGTCATTCTCAGGAATCTGCATAAGTAAATCATAGATCATATCCTTACCTGCTCAAACGGACCAATAAGTTCAATATCATTGCCATGGGCAAGATTTCTAACCGGTCGAATAAATCTGGAAGTGTTAGTAAATAGGTATAATCCAGGATATGCTCCACCATAACTTAAAGGTACATATCCTACCTCTAAATCTTCAGGAATCTATAGTGATCATGACCCAGGCACAATTGTTAGAAATTGAATGGAGATAAAAGAATGAAATCCAAGAAGAAATACCCCTGATAAGGCAGAAAGTTTCAGGCTCCGGATATGTGCAACTGCTTTCTCAATTTGACAAGAAGTTATGGAACCTACAACACATCCATCCAAAAGAACATGAAGAACCTCAGGTGGGCCAGCACGCTCAAGCTTCGGAAGCAATGGTGTCATTCCAATCGCAACTAAAACAGAGAGTATCGACATTCTTATCTTGAGAGGGTCCTTAATTTTTCCTTCCGAATCATAGGAAGATGAAATGCCTGAAGAGGAAAACAAACATGCTAGATTATATAAAATTTTAAAGAAACCTAATAATCAGGCAACAACTTTGGGTGGATATTTTAACTGTGCAATACTGCAATATAAAAGATATATTAATCATGATTTTCCAATAATTGATTATGTTTAGCATGCAATTATATGAAAACAGATACTGGAATGAACATAAAACAAAAGTAATCACAGTGACATTTGATTGCTACTACTCTAATAAAATCTTTTCTACAGAGAAACAAAGGTAAGAAGAGAAAGCAGTTTGCAAAACCTTGAAATGTAGAAAACATAATTTGCAATTTTAGTTATAGATTGTGAACTTACGGCAGGAACAAGTCATATGGTTCAGCAAGCCACAAGGCTCTCCATCAGGAGTATTGACAGGGCAAAGGAAGCCCCAAGACCTATCACATCAATGAGAAATTAATGAACATATGACCATCTAGCAAATTTGTATGCAATTTAAAAAAGATAAAGTGAGATGACAAACTCTGGCAGCAATTTTCGTACACTTGTCGTACGCATTTTTGTAAAAGCAGCACCTCTATGTACAGAACGAAAATGAGATAGATAACGGAAGAAATTGAGCCTCTCTGCCATAATGGTCATTCCTTCTCTCTATATAACCAAAATAAGTAAAAGATCTATTAGAACTTTGAAGAAATTCAAACAAAACTAGAAAATGATAAGATTAATCAATTGTATGACCTTTAGCAGATATCAGCTTTGCTCAATTGGAAGAGAAACCAGAGTCGCAAAAAAAAACAAATCTAAATATACCACTAATATTGATAATCTCACGCTTTGTTCAAAGATAAACCTAATAAAAGCTCCCCAAAAAGGTCCAGAGAAAAGAAAGGAATACTAGAAATCATTGACATAATACCTTCTGCAGAACATTTAACTATTATTTATATCCAGCTTAGAAGATCAATGGATCCTCAAGACTGTAACTAAATCGTGATACATCTCTTCAACTGAATGTGAATGTCGCTTAAAGGACATCCAATCAAAATGTGAATACTAAAGAATAAGATCACTCCAAGAAGCTATTTTAACAAAGGCATGTTTCCTACCATGGGAAACAGGGAGGAAAGAAACAAGGTGCAGGAAAGCAGTAGTGGGCGTCACTTCCCCTCAATCTCCCATGGAGGCCACAAGGGGAGCAAAAGAAACCACTGTCTTGAGCAGATTATTTCCACCCAAATTGTGCCTTCCCTCCATTTCCTGTGAAGGCTACAAGCGGAGAGAAACAACTGGGGAAAGAATTTCTCTGTTTCGACAACAATTATTTCTGCACAATCTGATGAAAAGCAGTAACTTGGGAATACTTTGATTTTGTGTAAAAAAAATCAAATTATTATTTTGCATGAAGCTGATTCTTTTAGGTTTTTCTTATGTTTATATCAAATCAATATTTAAAAATCTAAACTTCTTCCCTCTCCTTCTTTCCATCCAAAGAAAGGTTTCTCTCCTTGCAGTTACTTTTCTCCATATGAAATACACCCATAGTGTTCAATTGTAGAAACAAATGCACTTAATGGTTCAGAGCTCGAAGAATTGAAATAACACATGCAAAATCATCCTATACAATTATATTTGGAATTGCTTAAGTGACAATCTTACTGTAAAAGATTAATATTAACAAAATACGTTGCATGAGGGAAGTAAAAAAGTAATCACCTGAGGCAAGTCTAGACCTGATTGCGCGTTCAATCTTCCAACTTTTATCATACTCTCAATGGCCCTCCCAATATGTGCAGAATTCTTGGTTAAAATCTTCTTCACCTGTGTTACTGTTTGTAGAATTACTAAAAGTTAGTCATAACCTACCACTATGAAGAACTTAATTAACATCTTCAAGTACAAACATCATGGCGAAATGTTGAGAGTCGATATATTGAAAACAAAGTATGAAGAGAGAGCGCAATGAATCGATAAATGAAAATGAGACATCTGTGCTAAACAAATATAGTTTCAAACCTTATGGGTGAAAATGTCTATCAACAACAGCAACTTCTATGCCGATATAGAGTTCACTTTTATTGTGATATATCATGGAGCAAAACAAAAGGATCTTTGAAAGATAAATTGCTCAAACTAGCCTCAATAATCACTCAAATTAAAACCAAAACTGGCATCTTGATTAGGCAATTTCATTGATTATTATTCTTAGTCAAGCTTGATGAACTATAGCCATGTAAATGGCTGACTAGCCACATAAACAAGAGAGAATTAAATAAGACCTACACAACAAACTGCATTCCTTAACTAGTCATCAAAATTAGACTAGGATCATGATTTTCAAATGTTTAGACTGGCTAACCGTGCAAAAAATTGGGTGAGTTTCAACTACTAACCTTTTAAATAATAAACTATTTCAACAGTTTAAACCAACAACTATATGTTATGGCCTAAGAAATTGAAAGATATCTATAGTCTATACCACTTTTTATATCAAAAGTTCTTTCCTTCTTTGCTAGCTCATCAAGAATCTGTTGTCTTGCCTTCCTCAACCACATTTGAATTTTTTCCTACAAATAATGAATATCAAAGACATAAAGTCATCCACAACATACAAAAATTATGTCTGTTAACTATCTAAGAAAAAAGAGAAGTCCACATTGATCAGTCAAGTGAGTCCATCAAAACATTCAAAGGTACGTAGCATGAGTAAAGGAAATGTTAATCCAAATAGCAATAGAAGAGTTGGATGTTAACATTATTTCCACCAAGCTTTGAGAACAGGAAAATGCATCGTACATGCACAATGTCCATTGGTAGCAAGGCATTGAGGTGGAACAAGATCATTCTCACATAATATTCCCTCCTGCCAATCCTTTCGCATCCACCTTGGGTTTTGTCAATGTCATCAAGTTAACTGGATCAACATCCTCCCCATGGTTTATTCCAAACCCTCCACACCCTACCTCATTCAAAACAAATTGTCATCTCCACATGCTCTCCATAACCTCTTGGTTGGATCCAATCTAGTGTTGCTCTTTTAACATTGTTCCTCATCTCGATTTACACTCCTTGGACATATGGCCGACTTCAAATGTCACATATTAACACTTAAGATATTAGTTCCCAACAAATACTTGACACAAAAAATTCTCAACCAAAGTGATATTTCAAATCCTTTGGTTAACCTAAAACATGATCTTGTTCCAATTACCTGAATTTTCAATCAGAGTCATAAGTGAAAGGGATAGAGGAATACCAAAGACAAATTTAGTTAATATAGATAAACAATGATGCAAATGATTTAACTAAAACTAATAATATACTTTTTTATATGGCTCAATGGAGGGATAAAATCCTTGTATTATTGTAGCGTCTATCGGATGTAGGTTTTCACCATTTCAGCCATTATTGTATAAAAATCTTGTGATTACATCAATGATTTATCTGCTCAACAAAAGGAAAATATCTGAAATTCTGACTTGCCAAAACACTAAGATGGGAACCTAATAAACTAGTAAATTTAAACCCCTCATATGATACACAGCTGAACTATCTCCTATGGCTATTGAGAAAGAAAGCTCAACTTAGGTTCTTTCTCATTTTAAAAGTTTTATATAAGGGTAGAATATATACACATTTAACAAGATAGCTTAAGAAGGTCAGTGGTAGCAGTTGGGTGACAGGCAAGAGTCAATTGATTGGCTAACTCGTGCATACAAGGCAAAAATCATGACAAAAGCAAACCAAATCATGTGTGGTGACCAAAAGGGAATATAACACAGCAACGAAATATTGAAATAATAAAAAAATAGTTACTTTGTTAAATTCCTAATTACTTACTAATCAGGCATAAATCATGAATGCATAAACACAATACCTTAAGACAAATGGCTATCAAGTGTCCAGGCAACAGAACTTCCTGGTTTTGCAGTGTATCAATATTATCAGGGGCAGCAGTTTGATCTACAAGTGCATAAAGTTTCTGCAGCATAAAACTGAAAGAGCCGAGGATTAAGCAGGATATTCAAGATAATCTCATGTACAAAATGACATAGATCAGAAAGACAGAATATATATATATATATATATATATATATATATCAAGAGAGAGAGGGACAAGGAAAGGGAGAGAGACACTAATATGATTATATGAGATAAAAAGAACTAACATTAGCAAATTGAACTTGTCATGATTGCTCCCAAGATTAACAAAAATATATTCTCTAAGAACAGCTTCTGCGACCTACAGGATATAATATTACAGGTGTTGATCAAATTCAGTGTTGGTAAGAAGAATTCTTTTTTCATAAGGAAATGAAGCATATAACTTCACAAATCATGTCTATGGAGTTTGACTTACAGTTATATAATTCTCAGTTTCAAATCCATCCATAACAGATCTGAAGTACTCTCCTATAAATTAAAGATACATATTACTGTAATGCACGATCAACATCAACAAAAGCACCAGATATCAAGGAATACCAATATGCTTCAAGCAGTGGTGGTGAGTAAAAAGCGACAAATCTCTAACTTCATCAAGAATAATTTGAGCCCTTTCACCAATAAGTTGAGTTCCAACAGCACCTTTTTCTCTTTGGTATCTCTCATTATAATAACATGTCAAGCTCACAAAGATTTCGTGATCATTTGTGTCAATAAAAGCCTATAAAGACCATCTTACTATTAACCATGCAAACTAGAAAGCAAGAAAAAGAGAGAAACAGGATGGGTTCACATAACAAAGGCACGCATTAAAAAGTTATTGACTAAACCAAGAGACAACCCACAAACTTAAAATGCATATCTGAGAATATAAATAATACTTTTTATGTAATCCACAAACAAGGTGAGTTCACATCAAACGACTTCACTATTTGCTCATTGAACTGCGAACTAGCAGTCAAACAATTTTTTTGTGGGTAGGAAGAAGATTCTTAAAGAAACCAGGAGGAAAAAAGAGTGCAAGGACATGTGGTATATTAGAAAGTCCTTATATATTTTGGTGGATTTTTGAAATGCATGTTGGTAATGACCTTATCAGAGAAGGTCTTTCTCATTCAACTATGATAAGCATTGACATTATATTCTCATTTACAAATAAGTACAGAACTTGTGATCAAATTTCCATATGGTATGGAATTGGATTAGATAAACAATTATTTTTCTTTGACAAGATGTTCCTTTTAACTTTTTAAATTGCAGAAGAAGTTTCCAATATGTTAATCATGTCCCCGGGAATTGCATTGATACTTTGGTCTATGTTCAACAATCAAAAGAATTAAAATTTACCTTTAGACTTCACTTGATGATGAAATTGTTGATGGACACATTAGGTTATACAGCAACGGAAAGTTTTAAGATGATATTACTAAATGAAATGAATATATGAGTAAGTTTTGATCAATTCTAGATTGCTTTGACTCCAATCATATTTAAACTAAGGATCCAGATGGTAGCTCAATCTGCATATCTATGCTGCATTTGCAATTTAGCAACACACAAGTCATGGCATGGATAACTCAATGCACTTACTCCACACAGATATAGGATCTAAGCATATCCAAACTAGAAACAGTGGCAAACCATTGTCAAACAACCCCACCCAAATGAAACACTGCATGTTCTTCTCTATGATGACAACATTAAACATGAGAATACACATAATTACTACTACAATTGTATGTTAAATTACTAGACTATCAGTAAGGTATATCTAAATGAAGGATAACAGTACTCAGGGTTTCTCAAGATTGATAATAAAAAAAATCCTAGAAAAGAACAACATCCCTTAAATAATTTACAGTGAGTCAGCAAGCAGTCTTCATTTTATACTAAAACTAAGCAATTTAAAGAACCAAAAAATATAATTTCAAGTTTAGGATAAGGCACCTTCAAAATAATACCAACTGGAAGCAAAAACTCTCTTCCTCTTATCCTAGAAGGTTGTATAATACATTACATTTCGAAAATCCAGATGTTGAATGACTTGTGGAGCAAATTAAATATGAAATACTACCAGAATCCAAGTCTTGCACTTCCATTTTCAAGGTAGTATAACTTGAGAGTGACAGAAGATTGGTCTTCTCGAGTACATCTATAGGAAATAAGAGTTCGATAAAATACAGAATTACACCAACAAAATGCTTCAGTGCATTAACAGAGGATAGTGCACGAAAAGCTATAATTTAAGACTAAGCAAATCATTATGATGCAAAAAAAAAATCCTAAATTCAAAAAAAAAAACTAAGAGCTTTACATTCCAAACAGAAATGCCTAACACTCCTATACAGCAAGCAAAGTTCAAAAAGTGTGGGAAAACAGTGATGGTGACTTACACACCACTTTGTGGAGAGCTAGAAAAATCATTTTATGCACTAGAGACCTATCAAGGGCAAATCAATAAACAAAAGTAAATGCACAAAATATTTCATAGTACTTCATCAAGTTCTGGCAAAACCTAAATAGATTCAAATAGTGTAATCAATGCATAGATAATCACCATATGATATTACAAAGATAACTTTGGACAACATATTCAGGTAACACACTTAATCTCTTTATGCTAGATAACAATCATAACATCCTGATTATTAACTAGGGCTTCTTAGTCTAAAAAGATCAATTTAAGAGACATGGAGGGGAAATTTTTAGTCTCCGTTGCATTAAACCCAAGGAATCCAATTATGACCTTCTCTTCTCTCATAATTCCTCCCGGTTATTCATGAGTGTCAAGAGAAGATCATAAGCCTCACAAAATATTATTTCCATTATGAATATTTCGGCCCTTGAGTTGCTTGGTATGCTATCTTCTAGCTTGCAGTAGCATTTCTCAGTTTGCATGATAGCCATAGTGATTCAGAACCAACTATCATAGTTTATATCACCTAAATGCAAGAAAAATGAACATAAAGTTTCTGTCTGAGAGTAGATCAATGATACTTCATAGCACCACAAAAATGAAATTATTTCAAAAAAAATTTAATATGTATACACAAAAGAGTGGAACAAATGGAAGCACCTTATAACCACTGCTTTGTCACTGTAGCCTGGTCCACGGTTATTCAATGATCTGCGCACCATGCTCAACGGCTAAATCACAAGTTACATTTACATCAGCAAGCTAAGTGAAAAGTCAAAAGCAAAGAAATGAGAAAAGGAAAAGTTACAACAAGCATCTCACATAATTACGCTTTTGTATAATTAAAAGTCGTGCAAGTCGCTCCATTCCAGAGCAAATGAAGTACCTAGGAAGGTATAAACAAATGTCAAATCTCTATTTTCTTTTAACATAAGAAACTTAATCATGCTCAAATTTGATTCATCTCAACTCAAGATTGAATTCATGTATCTATTTCATATAGCTGTGTCATGGTATGCGAGCAATATAATGTTCAACATTTCCAGGAAACAAAAAGACTTATTTCTCAACCAAAAAAAAGTGATTATATGGATATCAAATAAGTCTAACGAAATACAAGAAGAGAATGTAGCCAGTGATTGAAAAGGTCACCTACCCACCCATTTCTGTTGCCTCCTCTTTGTGGAAAACAAGCTTTTGAGGGTCAGCACCTCTCAGGTGGCAGAGTTTTGACTGAAAACATTTAACACAATGTTGAATGACAAGAAGAAAAAAAACTAAACAATCATTACACAGAATCAAACAAACACTTAATGGACTGAAAAGACAAAAATGAAATTAGCTAAGATCTTCCTTAATGTAGTAGTCAATTTATACATTATAGCCATGGCCAGGAACATATATACGCAGTAGTTATGTTATTATCTGGAATATATATATATATATATATATATATATGTATTATAGAGATGTTGAAAATTTTCATGAAGCAACTTACCTTCTAACAGCAATATTTCATAAATTATGCACAGAAATGCCTTAAATGGTCTTATGGTGTAATCCATCAATAGCCTATTTCAAAAGAAATATTTTACAACCAAGATTATGATTTCATGAACAATGCAACTGATAAACATCAGAAAGCAGACATAGCAGCTGATTGGAATAATTCAAAACATGGCACCTATGTGTTTCCCTTGAATGACAGACCATTACAACCCACTACACCATCCTTGCATTTTTCCTGTACTTGGAGAATGCAGCTAAAAATCTACCACTTAATAATTTAACTCCATGGAATTTTTCAGTCTGCGTGATTCTAAGGTCTCAAACCAATGTCTTATCAATGCAGTACCTGAATTTCCTTGCATTCTTCTCAAACTAAACTAATAAATAAACTTTAATTGCACAAGCAGAAAATACAAATATGATCCAGAAATAACCATTAGCAAGTACTAGCATGTGTTATGTTACCTTATATACAAGAAGTTGTGTCAACTCTCTTCTATCGACAGTTGAAAACCTCAAAGACTTATTTTCTCAGAGGGGACGTGTTATAATATTATATCTAGTGATATAGAAAATTAACAAGGAAATATATATAAAAAAAAACACAGAACGGTGAATCATCGTACCTTCAGCATTATTGGAAGATATCCAAAGTTGATAGAATCTCTAACAATGACTCCATCATCATACTGACAGCACAATGACGCTTTGAAACATCCTTTATAAGTTGTTCTGGCTTGCCTACACTGTTTTTGGTAAGATATGTCAGAATCACTGGCAAAATAAACCAACATACTAAAAATTCAATTTTTGAAACAGGAACACCAACCTCATGGGGATACAAGGGTTCGTTTAGCCGCCCGTCTTTTGTTGGAGGAAGTAACTGCGGATTCTCTACGGAAAGTATTCAAGTCAGTTAAGAAAAAAAATAGATCATCAAAACGATCGAGGAAGATAGGGAACGACTGTAACGAAACAATATAAACAAATAAAGTAAATAACTAAGAAAAACTGTATAAAAGGATATTTCTGAGCTTGACTCCAGTTATGCGGTCGACGATTTCTTCGGGGCGTATTCCAAAAAATATCTTTTCGAGACCCTCGTCGATAAAGTAATCAAAGGACTCAACGTGCGGACGGAAGAGATCTCGCAACGCCTCGTAGTCGGGCTTCGACTTCGATCCCATTACCGACAGCAGCGTGGCAGGCTCTGCCGCCAAATCAAATCCTTTTGAAGAAGGCGGAAGGGAAGAACGGACTCGGACGGAGGGAGTGGCGAAGTAGATTGAAGGCGTTCGGGGAATCTCTAGGTAAGTGCTAGGGACGATGGAGAGTTTTTATTAGGGTTTAGTCTTCCATCAATTTATACTTAGATTTTGAAAATTTGTAAATAACCCATCATACTTTCCATTTGTATTGAATCGAATAAACAAATAAAAATACTTAATTATTTTATTAAACACTTTTGATGATTTTAAAATTCTTAACGCTCAGACGTACACTTGATCCTTTCAATTTATCTTTAATTTTAAAAATATATATTAATAAATGCGTACCAACACCTAAGTGTATCCATAATAGTTGAAATTCCGTGAGAACTCTTTCGTTGTTATATTCGTACCATGACAAAAGTAAAAAAAAAATTCTATATATTTTATATATTTTTTCATTATAAAAAAATCTCGATCACACACTAATTTTTTTAATATATTATTATTATTTTTTTAAAACAGAAATTCAAAAAAAAATTAATATAAAAAACGAAGGAGCGACTGCGTATTGTGTTAAAACAAAAGAGCTCCCTCTCTTCGTGGCCACGTCATACTGGATGCCCTTTAAATAATTTTCCAATTTTTTTTTAAATCTCATCATACGCGTATGATACTCGAAGAAATTATTCAAAATATTTTATACATCTCTAATATACTTTCGAATAATACTTCCGGCCCGGGACTATAGTGCAGAAAAACATCAAATTATCCCATCAAAAATTAAATTTCTTAGATATTACCTACTTCATCAATTTTTTAAAAATTTTATTTAAATAACACTTCCTTACACTCTCATAATTTTATTCATATTAAAATTTTAAAATTTCATAAGTACGTAATTATTAATCAATTTGGATAAAATTATTAGCTCATTATCCCTCTATGTCTAAAGAAACCAGTCCTACGTGCATAATTGATTAAAGGATTAAAATTTTATTAGGACATTTGCAGTGGGAGATTTATAGCATGTAATTTATACTATAAATCTCTTAATATAAATCCTTCCCTCACTATAAGAGAAGTTTATAGTTTTTTTTATAAACCTGTATCAAAATCTTTGGACCAGGTTTATAAAAAAATTAGTGGAGAAAGGATAGAGAAAGAATTTTAAAAGAAGTGGAGTTTATAAAAGAAAGAGGTTTTATGATAATAAAGAGTGGTTTTTAAATGAAGTAAGGTTTTTAATTTTTTGATGTGACAATGATGTAGCAGAGCATAAACCTCTTTAAGAAATTTATAATTATAGATGCCCTTAGAACGAAAGTAAGAATCAATTCCAGACTTATAATCATTTGACAGTTGGTATTAAGTTGATCTTTTAATTTATTTTCTTTACATATATTAGAACATCCACAACTCCTCCTCATTATAATATTTACCACCTCATCAAAAAAGATATGGTCTCACATACTCATTATAACAACATATCTCTTTCACTCATATTCCCTTTAACATTAACTTTTATTATTTATGAGTTTCACTCAATTATTTTAAAATTATATCAAATTAAATAAATACATTTTAAAATATTTAATTTTTTATTATTATTTTTAATAATAATCTTACTTAAAAATAATTTTACTATTTTTAAAAAATAATAATATTTTTTAAATATATTTATTATGGTTTTAAAAATGACAAAAAATGTTAAATTGTTTAAAAAAAATGAAAGCGTTCATTTCTCTTCACATTTTTTTCATTTTCTATAATGTCCACTTACAAATAGGCATAATTAATATTAAATTGTTTAAAAATTTAATCTTTTTAAATGTTAATACAATGTGTTTAGACACTTCTAACTTATATTATATCTATTCAATATAGAAGACTATTTTTTATTAAAAAAATGTTTTATTTGTAACACGTGTGGTGATTAATTTTAACATTTTTTTCATTTTCTATAATGTCCACTTACAAATAGGCATAATTAATATTAAATTGTTTAAAAATTTAATCTTTTTAAATGTTAATACAATGTGTTTAGACACTTCTAACTTATATTATATCTATTCAATATAGAAGACTATTTTTTATTAAAAAAATATTTTATTTGTAACACGTGTGGTGATTAATTTCCCCCTTTTATTTTTTTTTCCGAATCTTAACAAATCTTTTTTTTCTAGAGTCCGCTCCTCCTTAAGAATTAAGAATAAGATTACTTTAATTTTTTAGCTTTTTTAATAATATTCACATGATAAATGCGAAATTGGCTAGGTTTTTACCATAATCTTTATTCAATATATTGATTAATTCACTACAAAAAATAAGGTATTTTGGGACAAAATTAGGGACGAATTTTAAAAAAAAATTCATTGCAAAAAATTTAGGGACAAAATTTGGGACGAAAATTTTTTCGTCCCAAAATGGTTGATGCCAACTTTTTGAACGAATTATGGATTGTTGCAAATTTGGGGACGAATAAAATTTTCGTCCTCAAATTCGTTGCAAAAAAATATACAAATTTGCAACGAAAATTATTTTTATTGCAAACTTAGGAACGAATTTGGGGATGAATTCACATAAATTTTCCGCCAAATTTGTCTCTATTTTTGCAACAAATTTGGGGACGAATTCGGTGACAAATTATATTTTATTGCCAAGTTTATCCCTAATATTACAACGAATTTGGGGACAAATTCGGTGACAAAATTTTTTTTTTTGCCATTTTTGTTCCTAAGTTTGCAACGAATAATAAATTTGTTGCAAAACTGGTAACGAATTTGGCAACAAAAACTTACCAAATTCTTTGATAATCATAAGATAAATTTTCGTCCCAAATTCTGGGACGAATTTTGTTGATTCGTCCCAGAATCTGGGACGAAATCTGGGACGAAAATAATTTAATCCCAAATAACGATAGAATTGGGACAAATCATTTTCGTTACCAAATTCGTCCCTATATCAAATATTTTTTTCCAGCTTCAATTTATTTCTGCAATACAATCCAAATACATAAAAACCAAATTCAAATAACAAATAATATGCATTCAACACATCCTAATTTAACATTCAACACATCAACTCATATGTAAAATACCGGAAAAGGGGCAGATAACGATAAGGGAATTTTTCAGAATTTTTGGAAATTTTTCGGAAATTTTTCGTAGACCGTATGGACGTGTTTACGGGGATAAAAATGGGGCCCGGAAAAGCCTGTTTATGCTACCCATTTAAGCGAGGAAAAGTTGGATTTATTTTTCTTTTTCTATTTCTTTTTTCCTTTTCTTCATTTCTCGCCGTTTTCCTCCTCTTTGCCACGCGCCTTCTCATCTCCTCCGCCGAAAATCACCCCGTGCCCTAACCTCCTAGCGCCGGCGGTTTCTTCTTTTTTTTTTTTCTCGTCTTCTTCCTGCCCGAGCTCTCTCTGTTCTTCTTGTGCCGACACTGACCCCCCCGACAGACGCCGAACGCTGGCAACTGGCGTTGCCGTTGATCCACTCGAACAAAACGACGCCGCCGACGCCCTCTTCGGTCTCTCTGTGCTGCCACCGACTACCCCAGTCCAACGCCGACTTCACTGCCCGACGCCACTCCAATCGTCCTTTGCCCTAGCGTCGACAGCCAAGCCCTCTTCGCCGGAAGACCAGGTGTCAAGCCGTGCCCTAGGCTTCACTCTCCTCTCCTGTTTCTTACCGTGCCCTAGATTGGCTTCTGTACAACACTGCCGACAGCACCGCTGCCGCACCTCTGCACAGCTTCGCCACCAGCCGGTCTCCTCCTCGTCACTACCGCTCTCCCTTTCCTCTACGCCGTTGCTGACCCCTGGTTTGGGCAACTCCAGCCGCGTGCCCTAGATTTCTTATTTCTGCCGGATTCAAACCAGACAACAGTGAGGTGAGCAGCTTATCCTTGTTGATTCTGTGTATTAGATCACTGGTTGTAATACCCTTCCGAGTTGGGGATTGATTACAGATTCAATCAGTAGCACTTGGACCCCTTGGATCACGGCAAGTGCTGATTATTGGGTATTTTGATTTAGGGATCAGTGATCAGCGGTTGAGGGAAAAACGATTGGCACCATTGTAGGTACGGCAGAATTGGGTATGTACTGTTCGTATCATATTCTATGCTTGTTTGATCATTTTAGCTTCGGATAGCACTGATTTCGAGTGATCCACAGTTTTGATGATCCAGCTTCGGCGGTGAAGCCCTCGGGCCGTATCCCACCAGCGGTCACTTGATGGTGAATTGAGGACTGTGATTCGAGACGGATATCTCGACATCGGAATTAGTTCGATTCGATCTACATTGGAGGCGGGTACCTCTTGACTTATCTTTTATGATATTGTCATTGGATATGCATAGTATTTTATAACTACATGCAATGAACATGTTTGCCTTTGGTATGTCACTGTTTGATATCCATAGCATGTTAGGTTTGTCACCTGTGATGTATCCGTGCTTATATCTCGTGATTTGTTGCCATGATTATCTTGTTACTATGAGTATCTTAGTTTCTAGAGTGACATCCCATGCTTACTGAGGTTAGGACTAGGATTTGGATTGTTGTTTCTGGCCTGTGTATCTAGATTATCTGATACTTAGGTTTTTGTGCCATATCAGATTTGTGTACCTCTATTTGTATATCACATATGATTCGTGTACCTAGACTTTGATTCTTTGATCTGTGTATATTGTTGGTACATATATTATGGAAGGGAGATATGTTTAGGATCTAGGTTGTTATACCATAGAGGACCTGTATACCCTAGATCTGTGGATTTGACTCACTGATATTGTGGTACCCATATTATATATATGGCTATGGTTATGTTGATCAGTTTATGACTATGCTTAGTGTCATGCATCATGATTGCATGCTGCGCGATTGTCGGCTCCACTATGGTTGAACACATCGCCAGTTACATGTACTGCACACACCACCACTCATGGGTTAGTGGCATATCAGGCAGGTGTGTGGCGGTTCTGCTGTTTGGCTCCGTTGGTCATATGACCCAGCGTGGTAGTCGGCAGTCAGTTCCGCTCTGTTTGGCTCCGCTGGCATTTAGTGTAGCAGCGTAGCCGTTGGTCAGGTGACTCAGCGTGGTAGCCGGCAGAGATACCTCCCCGTCATCGTGTACCGGGAGTTGAGAGCATTGAGCTCCCCCATTTATGATTTGGGGTCACAGGACAGGAGTACTCCGACAGCATCCCGTCCACTCGGTCACTCATCAGGAGTAGTGACGACAGAGTGCACGGTTGTCACAGCCCTACCCACTCGGTCTCACCATTTGTGTGTGAGATGACTGACTGGCGTCAGGGGTGACCAGGACGCATCATTAGCATCATATGCATTGATGCATTTATATTCTTATGATTGTGTTTGCTGCATTTGGTTGCTGCATTTTGGTTTGATACATACTTTTGACCTGCATACAGGATTATTGACACTTTCAGTTTGACGACCCTTTTGTCTGGATAGGAGTTCCTGGTGAGTACAGCTTCCTCAGTTACCTTTCAGTTTTGCATATTCCCTATATATGATTAGGAAGCTGTATTCCATGTTTGTTGCTGTTAGATATACCTTACTATTCATGTCCATTGGTATTCGCTGAGTTGTTGCACTCACCCCCGTTGACACTATTTTTTTCAGGTACCAGGTTATTTATGGTGTCGCTTGGAGCATCCTGTCTGCTGGTCCCCACGTCACATCAGAAGACTTATCGGTTTCACGTATGTTTTGTTTTGTTTTATGTATCAGTTTTGTTAGCTCTGTACTCCGGTTTTATTTTTGGAGTGTTGATGTTGTTATGTGGTAGTATTTGTTGTTGGTTGTGTAAGCCTAGCCGGCTAGCAGTTTTGTGTTTTGGTTTTGGTACAGCCGAGTGGGCTGCTTTGTTTTTAACTGCGTGGTTGTGTCAGCCAGAGGCTGAATTTGATATTAACTGCGTGGTGTTTGTTTTCTTTTATTGTTATTATTCCAGCCGCATGTGGCTGAGGTATATAGTGCTTGTAGAAAAGTTTCAGATTGTCCGCCGTACAGGGGAGATGCTGCCGAAATTTCTTCGGACAGAGACTCCTCTGGGGCGTGACATCATAATTCAAGAAATATAAAGATTTCAAAAAAGTTTATAAGATCCATCTTGTTCAACAAAGTTTACAAGTTCAACAACCCAATGTTTTATAAGTCCATCATCCATCCAACAACACTAAGAATACATATAGTCATCTTCGTGTGCCACAAAATCTTTGATCCCCATCAAATCTCCTTTGCCTACATAACAACAAACAAATAAATTAGATTATGTGTAACAAAAAAGATTGTAAATATTATACGATATGGCCATGTAAAAAGAATAATTGGAAACAAAACATAAATGTGAAATTCCTTAAACATTCTAATAAAAGCCCTAATTCTAATAAAAGTCATATTTACCAACGATATGAATCATCCATGTCATAGCAATGGTAAATAAAATTATAAGCATTATTTTGAAGCTAAGTACATGTATCGTAACTATGATACAACCTAATATAATTGACACATCATATAGAGAGAAAGAGAGAGAGATCTTGTGAAGTATGGTATTAGGGTTCAAATTTTCTCACTTAGTTAACTTTATTTTTCATTTTAATTTGCTGAATTTATAGTTTTGTCTTTGGTTGGTATTTAATGTAAACTAAAGGATGTTTAAAATAATTGTTCCTTTCATTGTGTTAACTAGTTGACAATTTCATATGAATAACTTTAGCACATTTTTAACAACTCTTTGCAAAATATTAAGGTAGGAGGATGCATCGTTATCTAGTAAAGAATTTTAGAATAGTGTGATGTAATTCTAGATGAAATATAGAACTTTTATGTATCTATATAGTTTTGAGACTATACATAGATCAAATTCAGAACTTTTATGCATCATTATCATTGAAGACAAAACAAGAAAGAGCAGCTTATCAAAAAGAAGGAACACAATTAAACAACTATTTAAAGCTAACTTTAACATAATTATTTAAAGTTAACTTTATATAATTAAACAACTATAACATAATTATTTAAAGCTAACTGTATATATAGATCAGTAAATGCATATTAATGAACTTAGGAATACCGAAAAGAGATGAACAAATACAGCTGTCTTCAACTACAGTGAGATCATACCAAATTGAGACATGCACAAATAACATTATCAAATCAGGACAAAAATAAAGTTAGAGTATTAGATACTCCATTCATATTGCCTAGTTATGCTTTAATTTTGTTACTGGTACACAACTAAGAATCATATAGATTAGTCTACGTCAAAGATAAGTTAAACATTCTGCATTTTACCTGAATTCAACTATTCAGTTAAACATTATTAAAAGTTACTATAGATAAATCTTATCATTGAAGACAAAACAAAAACAACAGCTAATCAAAAAGAAGGAACACAATTAATCAACTATAATATAATTAATTATTTAAAGCTAACTTTATATACAAATTAGTAAATGCATAATAATGAACTTAAGAATACCGAAAAGAGGTCAACAAATACAGCTGCCTTCAACTACACTGAGATCACGCCAAAATAAGACCTGCACAAACAACATTATCAATTAAGACAGTAAATTTCGAAAATTAACTTAAATTTCAGAAGGTGCGTGCACGGCGGCGGCCATACGTCGTCCAGCCATCGCAAGGCAGCGGGCAGCCACACGCCGGCCAGGCAGCGGCCTGCCGGCGGCCAGACAAGGACTGCCAGCAGCCAGACGGAGCCAGCCGTAGGCAAGGAAGGGCCTGCCGGAGGCCAGGCAGGTGCTTGCCAGCGGCGGCCAGGCAGCGCCTGCCGCCGCCGGCCATGCACGCGGCTGGCGGCGGCGGCCAGCACGCGCCTGGCGCCGGCGGCCATGCGCGCGCCTGGCGCCGGCGGCCATGCGCGCGCCTGGCGGCGGCCAGGCAACGCCTGCACGCGGCCAACCCAAACCGGCAAGCAGCCCCGCGACGCCGACTGAGAGAGATCCGAGAGCAGAGGGCTTACCAAACGAAAACCTTCCACCGCCGATCGTCGCAGATCACGCCGTCGCCAGTCGGAGATGCGGCCGAAATCCTGGAAATCACAGCTGGGAAGGGGAACGGGGGAGAGAGGAAAGAAATGAGGGAAGGGAAAAAGAATCGGGTTGATGTTTAGATCTAGGGTTTTTAGGAACAAATAAATTTTGTTCCCAATTTCGTCCCTAAATTTGGGATGAATCCATAGATTTGTCCCAAATTTTGGGACAAATCCTGGATTCGTCCCAAAATCTGGGACGAATTCAGAAATTTGTCCCAGAATTTATTTTTTTTTAAATAAAAGAGGAACAAAATCAAAAGGAATAAATATGGACTTAGAGACATCAGAATTTGATGAAACAAGTTTCTATACGTTCGTATCGTTGCCTTGATTGTAAATATATAAATAAAAATATTTTTGACCAAATATATTTATTTTTAGAATTTTTTAATCCCAATTTGACCTAATTGGGTGTTAAAAATTCAAATCACTGAAAATATTAATTAAAAATTATGGATGATGACGTATTTAGGATCAGCTCAACGATACGGATGCATAGAAACTTGTTTCATCAAATTCCGATATCTCTAGGTCCATATTTAGGCCTTAGGTGTTTGATTTTATTTATTTAAAAATATTTTCAGTTTTGGGACGAATCTCTGGATTCGTCCCAAATTTTGGGACGAATCCCAGATTCATCCCAAAAATTTATTTATTAAAAAAAAAACAAAATTGGACGCCTTAAATACGGACCTAGAGACATCGGAATTTGATGAAACAAGTTTCTATGTGCTCGTATCTTTATCCTGATCGTAAATCTATCAATAAAAATATTTATCTATCGTAAATCTATCGTAAATCGTATCTTAAATACGGAGCTAGCGCGAAGGTCGGCACGGGATGCGATCGAGGGACGAAGTCTGCGGATGAGTACGCTGGTGGACGAGAAGGGACACACGGCAATTCCGAGGGACGAGAAGCCGGAGGGAAGCACGCTCGAGAAGACCGGAAGATGGGTTCGGGTGAGCCCTATTCCGGATGTCAGAGATCACCCAATCAAGCGGATCCGGAGCAGAAGACCCGGACCGAGACGGGGACTTAACGGAGAAGTGGTCCCGGACAAAAAGTCAACCGCAGTTGACTTTTTGCTCCGGGGCGCCCGTAACCAATCCGGGCGCCCGGAATGCTTCCGGGCGCCCGGACCTTGATTTTGACCAAGATCGCAATTTACGTGATCTGAACGTTGGGGGATAAAACTTTATCCCCCCCAGGGTGCCCGGAACCCTTCCAGGCGCCCCGACCAAGGCTATAAATATAGCCTTGGTCCAGAAGCTCTTCATCAGTTCAGAAATTGTAAACAACACTTGTGTGCTTCCACTGTTTAGATTAGCTTCTGTCTTTCTGTGCTTACACTGCTGTAAACGAGGCTTCTCCGCCTGAAGGAGCTCTTAGTGCGATCTTCATCCTTGGATTAACAACCTCCCCGGTTGTAACCAAGTCAAATTCGGTGCCTCGTTTTTATGCTTTATTTTCTATTTAATCTATTTTTTACGTGTTAGCTTAATCGTACGGGAAAGGGTTGTCTTTGATTTTTCAGGGCTATTCAACCCCCCCCCTTCTACCCGGCCGCATCGGTCCAACAAGTGGTATCAGAGCTGAGGCGCTTCAGGAGGACTAACCGCCGAACGAAGCAACAAGATGGCCGGATCCAACATCCACGCACCAAAATTCGAAGGGGACTTCGCTAGCTGGAAAAAGCGAATGGAGGTATTTCTTGAAACAGATTATGATTTATTACTAACAATGGAATTTGGCTATGAAGCACCAGAGGGCAAAGCAAGAAATCAATGGTCAAAGAAGGAGCAGGCTGACCACGTGGCAAACAAGAAAGCAGAATTTCATCTGCTAAGTGTACTTCCAACACAAGAAGTCAATCGAGTCGGTACCTACAACTCGGCAAAGGAGCTTTGGGAGAAATTCCTTGAGTTACACGAAGGAACATCCGAAGCCAAACTTGCAAGACGGGATTTACTTCGTAACCAGCTTACAAACCTCCGATTTGAAGAAGGTGAAACAATTGCACATCTACACTCGAGGATTCAGGAACTCATCACCAGACTTACGAATCTCGGAGAAAAGGTAAGTAACCGAGATTCGCTAAGGTATGCCCTAAATTCCTTTCCTAGAAACTCAAAATGGGCATCACTAGTAGATGCCTTTTACATTTCAAAAGATCTAGAAAAAATTTCATTAGACGAATTCTTTTCAACTTTTGAAGTGCATGAGTCAAGATGTGCAGGTCCGAAGGAGCCCAAGAATAATGTCGCTCTTAAAGCTTCGAGAGACGAACCTGAGTCAGAATCTTCTCTCGACGACGAGGAAATGGTAATGATGGTAAGACGATTTAAAAATATTTGTAAATCTAGGAAATCTAACCATCCGCAGGGAAGAAAGAAAAGAACCATCCGCTGCTACCATTGCGATGAAGAAGGGCACGTCAAGGACAATTGCCCTAAACTGAAGAACAACGGGAAGGACAAGGGTAAGAAGCCTATCCAAAATAGCAAGGCCCTAAAAGCGACGTGGGACGATACGTCGTCGGAATCAGAAGTCAAGGAGTTCTCCGGGCTCGCGTTAATGGCGAGTCATCAAGACGACGACTGCGAATCAAGCTCTTCCGAAATGAGCATCGAAAGCGTCCGAAGAGAGCAGCAGTTCAGGGGGAGAAACCGACAACGAGACCGACAAGGTAAGTGAGGTGCGATCTCTTCCTCCTAATAAAATGTTTAAATTCATTAAAATTTTAACAAAAGATTGCTGCAAATTAGAAAATGAAAATAAAGATTTAAAAGCAATATTAGCTACATCTTGTCCGTTAGAAATGCTAGATAAATCAAATTTAGAAAATGAAAAATTAAAATTAGAAATTCAAAATTTAAAAATTCAAGTAGAAAACTTGAAAAACTCTGCTTGCTCATCTAAAACCAATTTTAGAAGGTTCAATAATTTGAATTGGTATTATAGATATCACCAGGGATAAATTAAAAATATCTCTAGAAAATATGTCCCTAAGAAATTTTTAGTTAATCCAGTAGGTTGGAACATTTATTGGGTTCCTAAATCTTCCTTAGTGTAAATTTTAAAATCAAAGTTAGCGCTTTAAGTGAGAAAATTAAACAAAAATTTCTTTATGGGCTTTGACTAGAAAGTGGTTGTTGCTCCAATAACCAAGAAGGCCTAGTGCCTCGCCACTGCCTGGAAGCCAAATATTGAAGTAAATGTTTTACTAGAATTATTTAATGCTTTAAAAAGTTATTCAAACATGGTTCAAAATTTTGACTTAAATAAATAAAATTCTTTTACTTAAAATTTTACTTAGAATTTTACTCAAAATTCTTTTTCTAACTTAGAATCTTTTTGACTTAGAAATTTTTTTCAGGTAGCTTTTCAAAATTTTCTAAGTCTTTAACCCTTAGATTTTTTCTTGGAACCCCATTTTTTTGTGATCAAAGGGGGAGAAGGATAAGTATAAGTCTAGGGGGAGGTAGCCTAATACTATTTTTTTTTTCTATCTTTGTGCACTAAATTGTAAATTTAGTTAGTTTATTTTTTATCTAGTTAACCCTAGCTTAACTTGGGTTGATCACACCAAAAAGGGGGAGATTGTTGGAACCCCAAGGTTGGTTTTGGTGTGATCAACAAGTTAAGTTATTTGTTGTTTTCTAACCTTGTGTCTAAGTGTGCAGGAGCTTAGGAGCACGGTAATCGAGCGGAAGATGCAATGGAGAAGGAAGGATGACGTGATGCGTCCGAGGGACGAGGGGCTGCGGTACACCGCCGGACGAGAAGGAAGTGCGCGATGGTTCCGAGGGACGAAGTCGGAGCGGAAGATTGCTCGGGAGCAAGAGACGCTAGCGAAGGCTCAGACGGGTGCGATCGAGGGACGAAGTCCGGATGAGTATCTTGGTGGACGAGAAGGACACGCGAGGGACGAGAAGCCGAGAGGAAGCACGCTCGAGAAGACCGGAAGATGGGTTGGGTGAGCCCTATTCGGATGTCGAGATCACCAATCAAGCGGATCCGAGCGAAGACCCGGACCGAGACGGGACTTAACGAGAAGTGGTCCCGACAAAAAGTCAATCGCAGTTGACTTTTGCTCCGGGGCCCGGAACCAACCGCCGGACCGATTTTGAGCAAGATCGCGATTTACGCGATCTGAACGTTGAGGATAAAACTTTATCCCCAGTCCGGCAACCCTTCAGGGCGCCCACCAAGGCTATAAATATAGCCTTGGTCCAGAAGCTCTTCATCAGTTCAGAAATTGTAAACAACACTTGTGTGCTTCCACTGTTTAGATTAGCTTCTGTCTTTTTGTGCTTACACTGCTGTAAACGAGGCTTCTCCGCCTGAAGGAGCTCTTAGTGCGATCTTCATCCTTGGATTAACAACCTCCCCGGTTGTAACCAAGTCAAATTCGGTGTCTCATTTTTATGCTTTATTTTCTGTTTAATCTATTTTTTACGTGTTAGCTTAATCGTACGGGAAAGGGTTGTCTTTGATTTTTCAGGGCTATTCAACCCCCCCTTCTACCCGGCCGCATCGGTCCAAAAACGGACGCATAGAAACTTGTTTCATCAAATTCCGATGTCTCAAGGTCCATAATTAGGCCTTAGGTGTTTGATTTTATTTATTTAAAAATATTTTCAGTTTTGGGGCGAATCCTGGATTCGTCCCAAAAATTTATTTATTAAAAAAAAATAAAATTGGACGCCTTAAATACGGACCTAGAGACATCGGAATTTGATGAAACAAGTTTCTATGTGCTCGTATCTTTATCCTGATCGTAAATCTATCAATAAAAATATTTTTTTACCAAATATATATATATTTTTGGAATTTTTTAATCCCAATTTGACCAAATTTGGTGATAAAAATTCAAATCACTGAAAATATTAATTAAAAATTATGGATGATGACGTATTTACGATCAGCTCAACGATACGGACGCATAGAAACTTGTTTCATCAAATTCCGATGTCTCTAGGTCCATATTTAAGCTTTCGGACACTAATTTACAACCGTTCACTATACAACACCTTTTTAGTTAGTATCAACCTATATACGTTTTAAAAAATATATACCTAGAGACATCGGAATTTGATGAAACAAGTTTCTATACGTTCGTATCATTGCCTTGATTGTAAATACATAAATAAAAATATTTTTGACCAAATATATATATTTTTGGAATTTTTTAATCCCAATTTGACCTAATTGGGTGTTAAAAATTCAAATCACTGAAAATATTAATTAAAAATTATGGATGATGACGTATTTAGGATCAGCTCAACGATACGGACACATAGAAACTTGTTTCATCAAATTTCGATGTCTCTAGGTCCATATTTAGGCCTTAAGTGTTTGATTTTATTTATTTAAAAATATTTTCAGTTTTGGGACGAATCCAGAGATTTGTCCCAAAAATTTATTTATTAAAAAATAATAATAATAAAATTCGACGCCTTAAATACGAACCTAGAGACATCAGAATTTGATGAAACAAGTTTCTATGTGCTCGTATCTTTATCCTGATCGTAAATCTATCAATAAAAATATTTTTTACCAAATATATATATTTTTGGAATTTTTTAATCCCAATTTGACCTAATTTGGTGTTAAAAATTCAAATCACTAAAAATATTAATTAAAAATTATGGATGATGACGTATTTACGATCAGCTCAACGATACGGACGCATAGAAACTTGTTTCATCAAATTCCGATATCTCTAGGTCCATATTTAGGCCTTAGGTGTTTGATTTTATTTATTTAAAAATATTTTCAGTTTTGGGACGAATCCAGAGATTCGTTCCAAAAATTTATTTATTAAAAAAAAAAAAAAATTGGGCGCCTTAAATACGGACCTAGAGACATCGGAATTTGATTAAACAAGTTTCTATGTGCTCGTATCTTTATCCTGATCGTAAATCTATCAATAAAAATATTTTTTACCAAATATATATATTTTTGGAATTTTTTAATCCCAATTTGACCTAATTTGGTGTTAAAAATTCAAATCACTGAAAATTAATTAAAAATTATAGATGATGACGTATTTACGATCAGCTCAACGATACGGATGCATAGAAACTTGTTTCATCAAATTCCGATGTCTCTAGGTCCATATTTAAGCTTTCGGACACTAATTTACAACCGTTCACTATACAACACATTTTTCTTTAGTTAGTATCAACCTATATATGTTTTAAAAAATATATACCTAGAGACATCGGAATTTAATGAAACAAGTTTCTATACGTTCGTATCGTTTCCTTGATTGTAAATACATAAATAAAAATATTTTTGACCAAATATATATAATTTTAGAATTTTTTAATCCTAATTTGACCTAATTGGGTGTTAAAAATTCAAATCACTGAAAATATTAATTAAAAATTATGGATGATGACGTATTTAGGATCAGCTCAATGATACGGACGCATAGAAATTTGTTTCATCAAATTCCGATGTCTTTAGGTCCATATTTAGGCCTTAGGTGTTTAATTTTATTTATTTAAAAATATTTTCAGTTTTGGGACGAATTCCTGGATTCGTCCCAAAGACGAATCTCTGGATTCGTCCCAAAAATTTATTTATTAAAAATAAAAGAAAATAAAATTGGACGCCTTAAATACGGACCTAGAGACATCGGAATTTGATGAAACAAGTTTCTATGTGCTCGTATCTTTATCTTGATCGTAAATCTACAATAAAAATATTTTTTTACCAAATATAAATATTTTTGGAATTTTTTAATCTCAATTCGACCTAATTTGGTAAAATTCAAATCACTGAAAATATTAATTAAAAATTATGGATGATGACGTATTTACGATCAACTCAATGATACGGATGCATAGAAACTTGTTTCATCAAATTCAGATGTCTCTAGGTCCATATTTAAGCCTTAGGTGTTTGATTTTATTTATTTAAAAATATTTTCAGTTTTGGGACGAATCACTGGATTCGTCCCAAAAATTTATTTATTAAAAAAAAAAAAAAATTGGACGCCTTAAATACGGACCTAGAGACATCGGAATTTGATGAAACAAGTTTCTATGTGCTCGTATCTTTATCCTGATCGTAAATCTATCAATAAAAATATTTTTTACCAAATATATATATTTTTGGAATTTTTTAATCCCAATTTGACCTAATTTGGTGTTAAAAATTCAAATCATTGAAAATATTAATTAAAAATTATGGATGATGACATATTTAGGATCAGCTCAATGATACGGACGCATAGAAACTTGTTTCATCAAATTTCGATGTCTCTAGGTTCATATTTAGGCCTTAGGTGTTTGATTTTATTTATTTAAAAATATTTTCAGTTTTGGGACGAATCCAAATTTTGCGACGAATCCAGGAATTCGTCCCAAAGTTTGGGACGAATCACTGGATTCGTCCCAAATTTTGGGACGAATCCAGAGATTCGTCCCAAAAATTTATTTATTAAAAAAAAAACAAAATTGGACGCCTTAAATACGGACCTAGAGACATCGGAATTTGATGAAACAAGTTTCTATGTGCTCGTATCTTTATCCTGATCATAAATCTATCAATAAAAATATTTTTTTACCAAATATATATATATTTTGGAATTTTTTAATCCCAATTTGACCTAATTTGGTGTTAAAAATTCAAATCACTGAAAATATTAATTAAAAATTAAAGATGATGATGTGTTTACGATCAGCTCAACGATACGGATGTATAGAAACTTGTTTCATCAAATTCCGATGTCTCTAGGTCCATATTTAAGCTTTCGGACACTAATTTACAACCGTTCACTATACAACACCTTTTTAGTTAGTATCAACCTATATATGTTTTAAAAAATATATACCTAGAGACATCGTAATTTAATGAAACAAGTTTCTATACGTTCGTATCGTTGCCTTGATTGTAAATACATAAATAAAAATATTTTTAACCTAATATATATATTTTTGGAATTTTTTAATCCCAATTTGACTTAATTGGGTGTTAAAAATTCAAATCACTGAAAATATTAATTAAAAATTATGGATGATGACGTATTTAGGATCAGCTCAACGATACGGACGCATAGAAACTTGTTTCATCAAATTCCGATGTCTCTAGGTCCATATTTAGGCCTTAGGTGTTTGATTTTATTTATTTAAAAATATTTTCAATTTTGGGACGAACCCAGGAATTCGTCCCAAAGTTTGGGACGAACCCAGGAATTCGTCCCAAAGTTTGGGACGAATCCAGAGATTCGTTCCAAAAATTTATTTATTAAAAAAAAATAAAATAAAATTGGGCGCCTTAAATACGGACCTAGAGACATCGAAATTTGATGAAACAAGTTTCTTTATACTCGTATCATTATCCTGATCGTAAATCTATCAATAAAAATATTTTTTACCAAATATATATATTTTTGGAATTTTTTAATCCCAATTTGACCTAATTTGGTGTTAAAAATTCAAATCACTGAAAATATTAATTAAAAATTATGGATAATGACGTATTTACGATCAGCTCAACGATACGGATGCATAGAAACTTGTTTCATCAAATTCCGATGTCTCTAGGTCCATATTTAGGCCTTAGGTGTTTGATTTCATTTATTTAAAAATATTTTCAGTTTTTTGACGAATCACTGGATTCGCCCCAAAAATTTATTTATTAAAAAAAAAAAACAAAATTGGACGCCTTAAATATGGACCTAGAGACATCAGAATTTGATGAAATAAGTTTCTATGTTCTCGTATCTTTATCCTGATCGTAAATATATCAATAAAAATATTTTTTACAAAATATATATATTTTTGGAATTTTTTAATCCCAATTTGACCTAATTTGGTGTTAAAAATTCAAATCACTGAAAATATTAATTAAAAATTATGGATGATGACGTATTTAGGATCAGCTCAAAGATACGGACGCATAGAAACTTGTTTCATCAAATTCCGATGTCTCTAGGTCCATATTTAGGCCTTAGGTATTTGATTTTATTTATTTAAAAATATTTTCAGTTTTGGGACGAATCCTGGATTCGTCCCAAATTTTGGGACGAATCCAGGAATTCGTCCCAAAAATTTATTTATCAAAAAAAAAAAAAAAAATTGGACGCCTTAAATACGGACCTAGAGATATCGGAATTTGATGAAACAAGTTTCTTTGTACTCGTATCATTATCCTGATCGTAAATCTATCAATAAAAATATTTTTTTACCAAATATATATATTTTTGGAATTTTTTAATTCCAATTTGACCTAATTTGGTGTTAAAAATTCAAATCACTAAAAATATTAATTAAAAAATATGGATGATGACGTATTTATGATCAGCTCAATGATACGGATGCATAGAAACTTGTTTCATTAAATTCTGATGTCTCTAGGTCCATATTTAAGCCTTAGGTGTTTGATTTTATTTATTTAAAAATATTTTCAGTTTTGGGACGAATCCTGGATTCGTCCCAAATTTTGGGACGAATCCAGGAATTCGTCCCAAAGTTTGGGACGAATCCAGATTTTGGGACGAATCCTGAGATTCGTCCCAAAAATTTAATTATTTAAAAAAAACAAAATTGGACGCCTTAAATACGAACCTAGAGATATCGAAATTTGATGAAACAAGTTTCTATGCGCTCGTATCATTGTCCTGATCGTAAATCTTTCAATAAAAATATTTTTTACCAAATATATATATTTTTGGAATTTTTTAATCCCAATTTGACCTAATTTGGTGTTAAAAATTCAAATCACTGAACATATTAATTGAAAATTATGGATGATGACGTATTTACGATCAGCTCAACGATACGGATGCATAGAAACTTGTTTCATCAAATTCTGATGTCTTTAGGTCTATATTTAAGATTTCGGACACTAATTTACAACCGTTCATTACACAACACCTTTTTAGTTAGTATCAACCTATATATGTTTTAAAAAATATATACCTAGAGACATCGGAATTTGATAAAACAAGTTTCTATACGTTCGTATCATTGCCCTGATTGTAAATACATAAATAAAAATATTTTTGACCAAATATATTTATTTTTAGAATTTTTTAATCCCAATTTGACCTAATTGGGTGTTAAAAATTCAAATCACTGAAAATATTAATTAAAAATTATGGATGATGACGTATTTAGGATCAGCTCAACGATACGGATGCATAGAAACTTGTTTCATCAAATTCCGATGTCTCTAGGTCCATATTTAGGCCTTAGGTGTTTGATTTTATTTATTTAAAAATATTTTCAGTTTTGGGACGAATCCAGGAATTTGTCCCAAAGTTTGGGACGAATCTATGGATTCGTCCCAAAAATTTATTTATTAAAAAAAAATTAAATAAAATTGGATGCCTTAAATACGGACCTAGAGACATCGGAATTTGATGAAACAAGTTTCTATGTGCTCGTATCTTTATCCTGATCGTAAATCTATCAATAAAAATATTTTTTTTACCAAATATATATATTTTTGGAATTTTTTAATCCCAATTTGACCTAATTTGGTGTTAAAAATTCAAATCACTGAAAATATTAATTAAAAATTATGGATGATGACGTATTTACGATCAGCTCAATGATACGGACGCATAGAAACTTGTTTCATTAAATTCCGATGTCTCTATGTCCATATTTAAGCCTTAGGTGTTTGATTTTATTTATTTAAAAATATTTTCAGTTTTGGGACGAAACCTGGATTCGTCCCAGAATTTGGGACGAATCCTGGATTCGTCCTAGAATTTGGGACAAATCCTGGATTCGTCCCAAAATTTGGGATGAATTCTCGATTCATTCCCAAATCTGGGACGAATTCTCGATTCGTTCCCAAATCTGGGACGAATCCAGGATTTGTCCCTAAATTTGGGACAAATTTTTAATTCGTTCCAGATTTGGGGACGAATTTAGCAACGAATTTTTTTTATGTTGCAAACTTGAAACGAAATTTGCTTGTTGCAAGTTTTGTTGGTTATTTGGGTCGAAATTTATTTTCGACCCTAAATTTGTCCCAATTTTTGGACGAATTATTTTCGTTCCAAACTTTTGTCCCCAAAGTTTTTTTTTTTTTTGTAGTGATTAGTTTGAATTAATAACATGGTATTTTTATGACATGAAAAAAATGCATTACTCTAGTCAACTTATTTAACTACAGTTTGAATGTGCCACACAGATTTTGGTCATTCAATGCACAATTCATAAAATAATAATGATTAGAAGAATCAAGTATTTATAATTAATTAAATCAAATGCAAATCAAGCACAGATATGCGAGATTATGTGTTGAAAGCTAATAAAAGGATTGATAACTAAATCTCTTATGAAATTTTAGTTTGTAAGTCATTTATGGATGAGTGAATACAAGTACACCTCTCCAGGGTGACCCTATTATTGAAAAAGGAGATAAATTATGAGGAATTTTGTCTAATAATAGTAGCTTGTATAAAGAGAGATTGAGACAACTAGTAAAATATTTCATATCAAAAATCAATCTCATATCTATTGTCAATAATATTTTTTATGAATTTAGTGAATACAAGTAATAATGGTGGCAAAAAGTGACTACTCTCACCCCTAATGCTCCCATCAATCCATCACAGGGTTAACACAGAGAAAGTAAATCACGGATGATTAACCTTTAGAATAATAACTGACACATGAAAAAAATATTTATCTCGATTATATCGAAATTGTATAAGAGGCGGAGCCACCCTTTTGGCTAGGATGAGTTCCAACCCTGGCTAACTTTTGATTTTATTAAAAGTTAAGAAGGAAAGAGGTTGCTAGAAGGGGTTGTAGTTGGTTGCCCGTGAAAAAAAAAATAGGGGAAGATAAGAAAAGGGGGGAAAAAAAGTAGAGAAACATGTCAACACATGGAAGAGGGTTGACACTAGGCGGTGGGCTGTTAAGGAAGAGAAAAGAGAAGGTTTTCAAAAATATGATTTAAATGGATCAAATCGATTTAATCTATCATTTAGTTTAGTCATATTTGATCAAATCAAATCCAAATCAATCTTAATTTGAACCAACTTAATCTTTATTTCTATATCTATCCATTGGATTTAGTTCTAATCCAATTTAATTTTAATTCAACACCCTCACTTTGTATTCAATGAGTTGATTTATTTGTTTTCTTTTTTTTAAATTAGCACTTAACTATTGGACAATCTTGTAGCAAGAAATAGAGAAAAAGATCTGAATTTACAAAAACTAAATTCAAATTTATCTATTGAGTTGACCTGAGCTAATAATCTTAGACTGCCAAGTAGAAAAGGAAGAGCTACTTAGAATGATTGAGTTGATTAGAAAACTAGGCTGCCTCGTATGCCAGAGTACAAACTCTTGACTGCCAAGTATGAGTACAGAATCCTGACTCTCGAGTACAACTCCCAACTGTCGAGTGTCGACTTCGAGTCCTAACTCTCGACTCCTGACTTCGAGTCCTGACTCCCAACTCCTGACTTCGAATGTAAACGCTTGAGTATGAGTGCAGGAAAAAAGATGTCAAGGCATGCTTTCAAACAGTTTTTTAAAACAAATTTGTCCTCCTTCGGTCGTGCTTTAAGGTTATAATGGACATATATTTTCTAGGATTTAACGGTAGAATCACATATACAATCAAGCACTAGTTATTCGTGGTGAACTAGAAAGTACCCGATTACTATCATTGGCAAACCGCCAAGCAAAAATGTACGACGGAGAGAAGATTTGTGGAACGAAGGTGGAAATTTTCTTCTTTGCTATAGCATTCACTTCTACGTCTCTCCTGCTCAAGACCATGGTCTCCTTATACAGGAGCACGATCCCTCATCTGTATTCAACACCGAGTAAAGGTCATTCAATGTCCAAGGCTTAATGATAGTCATTGGCTCTCAATAGTCAACCATTACTATCTAGGAGGTTATAAAATCACCATTAATAATAATTAACGTTTCTGTTATCCTCTTGAGTAACAAGCAAAAAAGAATCCATGTGGAAAAAATATTGGTTGTTCTACTTGGACAAATTTTACCCTGACCGGTGCAACATTCGACGAGCAAGGTCATGCTCGTATACGAGTCAACTTAATTTAGTGAAACCTGGCCCTTGAATTGCACCCCCTGTACACTCATGCATGAGAGAGAGTCTCTCCCTATGCATTTGTTCACATCATACATGCATGTGAAACAATATAAATCAACACTGAGGTCATGAGACTTCCAATGTGAAACTAAAAACTCATTCATAATGAATTCTCCTTCTTTCATCTCTTATAGGATAGATACGTTTTATCCTTCAAACTTTCTCTTGTGAAGATCTGTTTGTCTATTGCTGACAGTAGTTAAAAATGTTCTTAAACTGTTCTGTCATCTATATAAGCATTAACTTATCTCACTCAGGACTCTCCCTAATATAACTTAGTTCTCATGAGTGTATTCGTTCTTGATTATGAACATACCTAGTTTTGTGAGAAGTTATAATAATTGTGCCTCAAATTCACTTCGAACGGTCCCACTTCTTTCTCACATAGGTGATCTATTAATAATAATCCACATTACTGGATTGAATTATTAAAAGTTGTGTGTTTAATCTCCATCCTTCATTAATACATTGGGGCATTCCCCCACAATGAGCAACTTTGTTGGTGTAGTTAGATTATCCTTGAGCCTAGTTCTTAGGATCTCCAAACTGCATGGATTGGATTTCTTCTGCACCAACATTTCTCATTGGCATTAAGTCCATCCCTCGCGATGAGTTTGCAATTAATTCTCTATTTAACCCTTTGGTTAATAGATTTGCTAAGTTATTCTTTGACTTCATATAGTCAACTGTGATAACTCTCGTTGACAATAGTTGTTTAATGATATATGTCTAGACGTATCATTATAAAAATGACTCTATGCTTAATCAATTGCAGATTGACTATCGTAATATATATAAATTATCGACACTAATTTTGGCTATCTCGGAACATCTTTTAAAAATTATCATAGTTATTCAACCTCTTCACCACATTTGTTAAAAGCTACAAACTCATATTCTATCGTGGATCTAGTTATTACTATTTTCTTAAAAGATTTTCAAGAAATAGCTACACTTTTCAAAGTGAATGCATATTCACTAGTAGACTTTGAGTCTTTCATGCCAAATATCTAATTCGTATCGTTGTATTCTTTGATCATAGTAGAATATGCCATATAGTGTAGTCCATATTCACGAGTACACTTCAAGTACCTCAATACTCTTATTATTCCTTCCCAGTGTTCAACACCGAGATTAACTCATATTTATTTAGTTTACTAACTGTGTAGGCTAAGTCTGGTCATGTACAACTCATCATATGCATCAGACTTTCAATCACTCGAGAGTATTCTATCTTAGAGATATTTTCTTCTTGATTCTTTGATAGATGTTAACAAGTATCTATCGATGTTCATGTCAATACAGTATCACCTTTGGTAAATTTCTCAAGAATCTTGTCCACATAATGAAACTGACTAAAAACAAGTCCTTATGTCATTTTAAAAATTTTGATTCCTAGAATTACATCAGCTAGGCTAATATCTTTCATATCAAATCTTGAGTTCAACATATTTTTAGTGGATTTGATTATCTTATCATTTTTCAAATGATAAGTATGTCATCTACATATAAGCACAAGAAGACATAGTCATTCTATGTGGCTTTTATGTAGATACATTTATTGATTTTGAATCCACGTTCGTTCATGACATTGTCAAATTTCTCATCACCGCTTTGGTACTTGTTTTAAGCAGTATAACAACTTCACTAATCTACAAATATTATTTTTCTGTCCTGGTACAGAAAACCTTCTGGTTATTGCTTGTAAATTTTCTCTTATAAATCTCCGTTTACAAAGCCTAACTTTACATCCATCGGATATATTTCTAGATTTCATAAAGTGGCGATAGCCAACAATATTTTAATGAAAGTTATTCTCAATATCAGAGAATATATATCAAAGTAATCAAGGCTTTCACATTGTCAGTATCCTTTAATTATCAATCTGACTTTGTACTTATCAATCGTGCTATCTGATTTCATTTTCTTTTTGAAGATCCACTTACAATATAGTGATTTACTTTTTTGAGGAATATCCATAAGTTTCTAGGTGTGATTTTGTAACATAGAATATATCTCAAATGTCATTATCTTTTTCCAGTGAGGTTCATAGAAAAACTTATTACTTCTGAGTAACTATGAGCTCACTTTCCAATATGAATGTAATAAAATTTGTTCTGTAGGATTTTTCCCATCCTAGCTCTTTTACTTCATCTGAGTTCAACTTCAATTAGTTTATCATTATCTTTTTCTTTTTGTGTTTTATATGTCTATTTTGAGGAGCTAGCTTCTTCTTAGGTCATATACGAAAACACATGCTCAAAGAGCAAAGTATTTCTCAATTCTATTATTGGGTTCTTATGTATATCTGATATTTGAGACTTATATACAAAAAAGTGATATGTCATGTTATTATTGTTGGAACCCCAAGGTTGTTTTGGTGTGATCAACAAGTTAAGTTAGGTCATGTGTTTTTCTAACCTTGTGTCTAAGTGTGCAGGAGCTCAGGAGCATAAGTACTCGAGCGGAAGGCGCAGCTAACGAGAAGGACGACACGCGGTGTGTCTGAGGGACGAGGTGCTGCGGAAGAGTACACCGGCGGATGAGAAGGAAGCGTGCGGTGGTTTTGAGGCACGAAAGCCGGAGCGGAAGATTGTTCGGGGAGCAAGAGACGCAGCTAGCGAGAAGGACGGCACGCGGTGCGTCCGAGGGATGAAGACTGCGGATGAGTACGTCGGTGGATGAGAAGGAAACACGCGGCGATTTTGAGAGACGAGAAGCCGGAGGGAATCCCGCTCGAGAAGACCGGAAGTTGGGTTTGGGTGAGCCCTATTCCGGATGGCAGAGATCACCCAAGCGAGCGGATCCGGAATAGAGGACCCGAACCAAAGACGAGCTGACCTGGAGCCGAGAGCCCGGACCAAAAAGTCAACAATGTTGACTTTAATGGTCCGGGCGCTCGGACCATCCGAGCGCCCGGAACCATTTCGGGCGCCCGGAACAATTCCGGGCGCCCGGAGTCTGGTTTTTGACCAGATTGAGGTTTGACTCGATCTGAACATTGGGGATAAAATTTTATCCCCCCAAGGCGCCCGAAACCCTCCAGGCGCCCCGACCAAGGTTATAAATATAGCCTTGGTCCAGAAGCTTTTCAATAAATCAAAAATTGTAACAACGCTTGTGCGCTTCCACTGTTTAGATTAGCTTCTTTCATTCTGTGCCTACATTGCTGTAAAAGAGGCTTCTCCACCTGAAGGAGATAGTAGTGCGATCATTTTCCTTGGATTAACAACCTCCCCGGTTGTAACCAAGTAAACATCTGGTGTCTCGTCTTTTTCTGTTTCGATTTATTGCTTTTCTATTTTATATGCAAGTGTTAGTTTGAAAAGTCGAGAAGGGCTGTGTTTTATTTTTTTACAGGGCTATTCAACCCCCCCTTCTAGCCGGCCGCAACAGGTTTACAAGTGGTATCAGAGCCGAGGCGCTTCAGGAGGACTAACCGCCGAACGAAGCAACGAGATGGTCGGACCAAACATCCACCCGCTGAAATACGAAGGGGACTTCGCTACCTGGAAAAAATTGATGCAGGTATTTTTTACAACAGATTTCGAATTAGTTTTAACAATGGAATTTGGCTTTGTAGCTCCAGAAGGTAAGGAAAAATGTCAATGGACAAAAAAGGAGCAGGCTGAATACATGGCGAACGACAAAGCAGAATACCATCTGCTAAGCGTTCTTTCACCTCAAGAAGTCAACAGGATCGGGCACTACGACTCGGTAAAGGAACTTTGGGAGAAGTTCCTCGAGTTGCACGAAGGGACGCCCGAAGCCAAGCTCGCCAGAAGAGATCTGCTTCGCAATCAGCTCACCGGCCTGCGACTTGGAGAAGACGAGACAGTCGCGCATCTGCACTCGAGACTAAAAGAAATTATTACCGGACTTTTGAATCTCGGAGAAAAGGTAAGTAACCGAGATTCGCTAAGGTACGCTTTAAACTCCTTTCCTAGAAATACCAAATGGGCATCATTAGTAGATGCATTTTACATTTCTAAAGATTTAGAAAAGATTTCATTAGAAGAATTCTTTTCAACATTTGAAGTGCATGAGTCAAGATGTGCAAGAATGAAGGAGCCCAAGAACAACGTCGCCCTCAAAGCTTCGAGAGACGAACTAGAGTCGGAATTCTCTCTCGACGACGAAGAAATGGTAATGATGGTAAGAAGATTCAAGAAACTTTGTAAATCCAGATCTACTAACCATCCGCAGGGAAAGAAGAAAAGAACGATCCGTTGCTACCACTGCGACGAAGAAGGGCACGTCAAGGACAACTGCCCCAAGCTGAAGAACAAGGACAAGGAGAAAGGTAAGGAGCTTATCCAAAAGCAAAAGGCCCTAAAGGCAACGTGGGACGATACGTCGTCCGAATCGGAAGTCGAAACATTCTCCGGACTCGCACTAATGGCGAGTTATCAAGACAACGACTGCGATTCAAGCACTTCCGAGATGAGCATCGAGAGCATCGATGAAGGGGGAGCTTTGTCAGAAGAAAGCAGCAGGTTAGAGGGAGACGCGGACAACGAACTCGACAAGGTAAGTCAGGTACGTTATCTTCCTCCCGATAAACTTTTTAAGTTTGTTAAGTTATTAACTAAAGACTACTGTAAATTAGAAAAAGAAATAAAGAATTTAAAAATAATTTTAGTTAAATCCTGCCTTTTAGAAGAATTAGATAAATCAAAATTGGAAAATGAAAAATTACAATTAGAAAATCAAAATTTGAAAAATCAAATAGACAACTTGAAAAACTATGCATGCTCATCTAATTTTAGAAAATTTAAAAATTTGAATTGGTATTATAGATATCACCCAGGAAAAATTAGGAACATTTCAAGAGAATATGTCCCTAAAATTTTTTTAGTTAATCTAGCAGGCTGGAACCTGTATTGGGTTCCTAAATCTTGCTTAGTCTAAATTTTAAAATTAAAATTAGCGCTTTCCAGTAAGAAAATTAAACAATAAATTTCTCTATGAGGTTTTGTCTAAGGAAGTGGTTGTTGCTCCAATAGCCAAGAAGGTCTAGTGCCTCGCCACGACCTGGAAGCTAAAATATTGAAATAAATGTTTAATTAACTTTCTGTCAAAGCATTAAAATTAGAATTAATTAATGCTTTCAAAGTTTTTCAAACATTTTTCAAAATATTTTTATACTTAGAAAAATACTTTTACGTGAAATTGACTTAGAAATTTAATTACTCAAAAAAAATTTCAAAAGATTTAAGTTAGAATTTTTTTTTTAAAAAATATTTTTTTAACTTAGAAAATTATTTTTTATTTATTTTTTTTGCAAAACTGTCTAAGTTAGAATTCTTTCTTATAATTTCACTTAGAAAATTTTATTAAAATTTTACTTAAATTTTTTCAGAGATTGTTTATGTAAAAATTATTACATGTTTTTAAGGATCTCAAAATTTTCTAAGTCTTTAACCCTTAGATTTTTTTTTGAAACCCCATTTTTTTGTGATCAAAGGGGGAGAAGGATTAGTATAAGTCTAGGGGAAGGTAGACCAAATTTTAACTTGTTTTATTTTTGTACTTAATTACAAATTTAGTTAAGTTTATTTCATGTCTATTTTTACCCTAGCTTAACTTGGGTTGTTCACACCAAAAAGGGGGAGATTGTTGGAACCCCAAGGTTGTTTTGATGTGATCAACAAGTTAAGTTAGGTCCTGTGTGTTTCTAACATTGTGTCTAAGTGTGCAGGAGCTTAGGAGCACAGGTACTCGAGCGGAAGACGCAGCTAACGAGAAGGGTGACACGCGGTGTGTCCGAGAGACGAGGTGCTGCAGAAGAGTACACCGGCGGACGAGAAGGAAGCGTGCGGTGGTTCCGAGGGACGAAAGCCGGAGCGGAAGATTGCTCGGGGAGCAAGAGACGCAGCTAGCGAGAAGGACGACACGCGGTGCGTCCGAGGGATAAAGACTGCGGATGAGTACGCCGGCGGACGAGAAGGAAACACGCGGCGATTCCGAGGGACGAGAAGCCGGAGGGAAGCCCGCTCGAGAAGACCGGAAGTTGGGTTTGGGTGAGCCCTATTTCGGATAGCAGAGATCACCCAAACGAGCGGATCCGGAGTAGAAGACCCGGACCAAAGACGAGCTGAACTGGAGCCAAGAGCCCGGACAAAAAAGTCAGCAATGCTGACTTTAATGGTCCGGGCGCCCGGATGCATTCCGGGCGCCCGGAGTCTGGTTTTTGACCAGTTGACCAGGTCGAGGTTTGACCTGATCTGAACGTTAGGGATAAAGTTTTATCCCTCCTAGGACACCCGGAACCCTCCAGGCGCCCCGACCAAGGTTATAAATATAGCCTTGGTCCAGAAGCTTTTCAATCAGTTCAGAAATTGTAACAACGCTTGTGCGTTTCCACTGTTTAGATTAGCTTCTTTCATTCTGTGCCTACATTGCTGTAAAAGAGGCTTCTCCTCCTGAAGGAGATAATAGTGCGATCATTTTTCTTGGATTAACAACCTCCCCGGTTATAACCAAGTAAACATCTGGTGCCTCGTCTTTTTCTGTTTCGATTTATTGCTTTTCTATTTTATATGCAATTGTTAGTTTAAAAAGTCGAGAAGGGTTGTGTTTTATTTTTTTACAGGGCTAGTCAACCCCCCCCCCCTTCTAGCCGATTGCAATAGGTCCTACAATTATGTGCATATACAATAAATATGCAACCAATAGTTTTGATCATATCTTAATCATTTTCGGATCAGACACCAAAACTTTAGCAAGACCCCCCTCCAACATTCACAAATATTTATAAAATGATTATCTTATATTCCATAACTCATAAGAGTTCTTCTCTATTTTCTTTCAGAGTATCTTATTTAAAAGATAATTAACTGTTAGCACAGATTTCCCTTACATGAACATTGGTAGTCCAGAGCTCAATAGAAGAGCAGTCATCATCTCCTTTAGAATGTGATTCTTTCGCTTAACAACTCCATTTTGCTGAGAAGTAAGAAGTTGTTCACACAACTGAGTGAACAATGATACAAATTCACTACATCAGTCACTTTGAACCACCTTAATCTCTTTATTAAGTTAGTTTTCAACCTCATTCTTATATATAACAAATTTTCTCTGTAGCTTCATTATTATTTTGAGAAGATACACATAGCAGTGTTTTATGTTATCATCTACAAAAGGAATAAAGTATTTATTCCCACCACGTATTAATATACCTTTGAGGTTGCATACGTCAGTGTGAATAAGGTCGAGCGGTTCGCTACTTCTTTCAACATATTGAAAGAATGACCTTGTCATTTTCACTTCGACATGAATTTCATACTTATGTTTCGGATCAAGGAGGAATGTAGGTATGCTTTACATTTTAATTAATCTACATAATACATTATAGTTAGCAT